>NC_041399.2:119928383-120234732 GCF_900747795.2 Erpetoichthys calabaricus | reverse complement strand
CCAGCAAAAAATCTGCAATATATATTTAAATATGCTTACATATAAAATCCGCGATAGAGTGAAACCGCGAAAGGCGAAGCGCGATATAGCGAGGGATCACTGTACCTTGATAAAAATTGTACCAGTTTCAATTAAAAATATTAACATTTCTAGGTGATTCCAAAATTTTGCATACTACTGTATATTAATCAAAAGACACACAAATACATAGGGAAAAGTAATGTAAATTATGTACATCTGATAATCCATGAGATTCTGATGAGTAAAATTTAGATTAATATAATATTAGACACTCAAAATTGTTTTCAAATTGTCTTATGGTTTGAAGCAATTTCTTTCAACTAATATGACTTCTTTGTTGTTTTAAAAAACAAATTTTCACGTATTTGCTTTTTTTAAAAAGCCATCCTAAATTACTGTGTTCTTCTTCTTTAAGTGTGAACAGGCAAAACAGTAAGGCAGCCTGTTGGGTTTTGATTTGCTGTCATGACAGGTTCATGCAGCGGTAAGTAGACAAAACATACTTGCTGGAAAGTTAGTTTGTGAGATATTACATGCTTCTTTTATGGTATAAAATTTAATAAAGGACATCAATCTTGCATTCTGACTGAATACCCTGGGGTGATGGTTCAATTAATACTATTACTTTAAACTAGCCTAACCAAGTCTAACAGTACACTTTATGGTCACTGGAGCCCAAAATGGTAATTGCTATGACATTATAGCGTTCCAGCATTTTCCATACATGCGGTTACGAAGACAAGTATATCTTCGCTGCACAACTCACCTCCCTGTATTCACCCAATAAGCGTAGATTTCACCCTGCATCACTGACACACTCAGACTGTGGTTAATTTGACCTAACGCTACATTTATAGGATAGTTCTGCCAAGATCATAACCAAGATGAAGAAACTGAGCAAGTCACAGACCATCAAGTGGCAAGCAAATGACGATGCTTTAGAGCAGAGGTGGGCAAAGTCATTCCTGGAGGGCCGCAGTGGCTGCAGGTTTTTGTTCCAATGCAATTGCTTAATAAGAAGCACTTATTGCTCTAGAAACACGTCTGCTTCATTTTAGTTATCTCCCTCATTAAGATTTTGAACCCTTATTGCTTATGTAAGTCTTAAACAGCTGCATTCTCGGTTTTTAATTGCTCCTTATTAGCAATAAGATGCAAATGACAAAAGAAACCAGCAGTTATCCATTTTGCTTGTTACCCTTTATGCCTGTGTGTATTTATCATGCACTATTTTGTTTAATTAAATACTTGGAAGGAAAGAGAAGAGAAAAAAGTGAAGGATTGAGAATTACCCCTCCGTTTTACACTTCAAAGTATTTGGAGGATATCCTTAGAATGGAAAAAAAATCTAGGATATGAGAATGACATAACATAGCAGAGTTAAAGCACTAACAAGCCATTAAATTCAATTTCGTTGTTCCTTTGTAAAAGTGACAATGACAATAAAGATCTATCTATCTATCTATCTATCTTAAATGTAATTACTGGCAAGGATTGTTTTCTAATTAAGCAACTGGGTTGGAACAAAAACCCCCGGCCACTGCGGCCCTCCAGGACTGACTTTGCCCACCCCTGCTTTAGAGCACAGTGTAGATGACACACAATACCAGTTATCACCCACTGGATCCAATTTATTGGTAAGTGTTCAGAGATACAACCAGCCAGATCATAACTTAAACACAACAGGGCATGCTTTGGCCTCCACAGGCCCAAAAATGGTACTGGCTTTACAAGTCCAAAAATGGACTACAGTAATCCCTCCTCCATCGCGGGGGTTGCGTTCCAGAGCCACCCGCGAAATAAGAAAATCCGCGAAGTAGAAACCATATGTTTATATGGTTATTTTTATATTGTCATGCTTGGGTCACAGATTTGCGCAGAAACACAGGAGGTTGTAGAGAGACAGGAATGTTATTCAAACACTGCAAACAAACATTTGTCTCTTTTTCAAAAGTTTAAACTGTGCTCCATGACAAGACAGAGATGACAGTTCTGTCTCACAATTAAAAGAATGCAAACATATCTTCCTCTTCAAAGGAAACAGAGAGTAAAGCAAACAAATCAATAGGGCTGTTTGTTTTTAAGTGTGCGAAGCACCGCCGGTACAAAGCTGTTGAAGGCGGCAGCTCACACCCCCTCCGTCAGGAGCAGAGAGAGAGAGAGAAACAAAGTCAAAAATCAATACGTGCCCTTTGAGCTTTTAAGTATGCGAAGCACCGTGCAGCATACTTAAAAGCTGCACACAGAAGGTAGCAACGTGAAGATAATCTTTCAGCATTTTTAGACGAGCATCCGTATCGTCTAGGTGTGCGAACAGCCCCCCTGCTCACACCCCCTACGTCAGGATCACAGATAGTCAGCGCAAGAGAGAGAGAAAGAAAAGTAAGTTGGGTAGCTTCTCAGCCATCTGCCAATAGCGTCCCTTGTATGAAATCAACTGGGCAAACCAACTGAGGAAGCATGTACCAGAAATTAAAAGACCCATTGTCCTCAGAAATCCGCGAACCAGCAAAAAATCTGCAATATATATTTAAATATGCTTACATATAAAATCCGCGATAGAGTGAAACCGCGAAAGGCGAAGCGCGATATAGCGAGGGATCACTGTACCTTGATAAAAATTGTACCAGTTTCAATTAAAAATATTAACATTTCTAGGTGATTCCAAAATTTTGCATACTACTGTATATTAATCAAAAGACACACAAATACATAGGGAAAAGTAATGTAAATTATGTACATCTGATAATCCATGAGATTCTGATGAGTAAAATTTAGATTAATATAATATTAGACACTCAAAATTGTTTTCAAATTGTCTTATGGTTTGAAGCAATTTCTTTCAACTAATATGACTTCTTTGTTGTTTTAAAAAACAAATTTTCACGTATTTGCTTTTTTTAAAAAGCCATCCTAAATTACTGTGTTCTTCTTCTTTAAGTGTGAACAGGCAAAACAGTAAGGCAGCCTGTTGGGTTTTGATTTGCTGTCATGACAGGTTCATGCAGCGGTAAGTAGACAAAACATACTTGCTGGAAAGTTAGTTTGTGAGATATTACATGCTTCTTTTATGGTATAAAATTTAATAAAGGACATCAATCTTGCATTCTGACTGAATACCCTGGGGTGATGGTTCAATTAATACTATTACTTTAAACTAGCCTAACCAAGTCTAACAGTACACTTTATGGTCACTGGAGCCCAAAATGGTAATTGCTATGACATTATAGCGTTCCAGCATTTTCCATACATGCGGTTACGAAGACAAGTATATCTTCGCTGCACAACTCACCTCCCTGTATTCACCCAATAAGCGTAGATTTCACCCTGCATCACTGACACACTCAGACTGTGGTTAATTTGACCTAACGCTACATTTATAGGATAGTTCTGCCAAGATCATAACCAAGATGAAGAAACTGAGCAAGTCACAGACCATCAAGTGGCAAGCAAATGACGATGCTTTAGAGCAGAGGTGGGCAAAGTCATTCCTGGAGGGCCGCAGTGGCTGCAGGTTTTTGTTCCAATGCAATTGCTTAATAAGAAGCACTTATTGCTCTAGAAACACGTCTGCTTCATTTTAGTTATCTCCCTCATTAAGATTTTGAACCCTTATTGCTTATGTAAGTCTTAAACAGCTGCATTCTCGGTTTTTAATTGCTCCTTATTAGCAATAAGATGCAAATGACAAAAGAAACCAGCAGTTATCCATTTTGCTTGTTACCCTTTATGCCTGTGTGTATTTATCATGCACTATTTTGTTTAATTAAATACTTGGAAGGAAAGAGAAGAGAAAAAAGTGAAGGATTGAGAATTACCCCTCCGTTTTACACTTCAAAGTATTTGGAGGATATCCTTAGAATGGAAAAAAAATCTAGGATATGAGAATGACATAACATAGCAGAGTTAAAGCACTAACAAGCCATTAAATTCAATTTCGTTGTTCCTTTGTAAAAGTGACAATGACAATAAAGATCTATCTATCTATCTATCTATCTTAAATGTAATTACTGGCAAGGATTGTTTTCTAATTAAGCAACTGGGTTGGAACAAAAACCCCCGGCCACTGCGGCCCTCCAGGACTGACTTTGCCCACCCCTGCTTTAGAGCACAGTGTAGATGACACACAATACCAGTTATCACCCACTGGATCCAATTTATTGGTAAGTGTTCAGAGATACAACCAGCCAGATCATAACTTAAACACAACAGGGCATGCTTTGGCCTCCACAGGCCCAAAAATGGTACTGGCTTTACAAGTCCAAAAATGGACTACAGTAATCCCTCCTCCATCGCGGGGGTTGCGTTCCAGAGCCACCCGCGAAATAAGAAAATCCGCGAAGTAGAAACCATATGTTTATATGGTTATTTTTATATTGTCATGCTTGGGTCACAGATTTGCGCAGAAACACAGGAGGTTGTAGAGAGACAGGAATGTTATTCAAACACTGCAAACAAACATTTGTCTCTTTTTCAAAAGTTTAAACTGTGCTCCATGACAAGACAGAGATGACAGTTCTGTCTCACAATTAAAAGAATGCAAACATATCTTCCTCTTCAAAGGAAACAGAGAGTAAAGCAAACAAATCAATAGGGCTGTTTGTTTTTAAGTGTGCGAAGCACCGCCGGTACAAAGCTGTTGAAGGCGGCAGCTCACACCCCCTCCGTCAGGAGCAGAGAGAGAGAGAGAAACAAAGTCAAAAATCAATACGTGCCCTTTGAGCTTTTAAGTATGCGAAGCACCGTGCAGCATACTTAAAAGCTGCACACAGAAGGTAGCAACGTGAAGATAATCTTTCAGCATTTTTAGACGAGCATCCGTATCGTCTAGGTGTGCGAACAGCCCCCCTGCTCACACCCCCTACGTCAGGATCACAGATAGTCAGCGCAAGAGAGAGAGAAAGAAAAGTAAGTTGGGTAGCTTCTCAGCCATCTGCCAATAGCGTCCCTTGTATGAAATCAACTGGGCAAACCAACTGAGGAAGCATGTACCAGAAATTAAAAGACCCATTGTCCGCAGAAATCCGCGAACCAGCAAAAAATCTGCAATATATATTTAAATATGCTTACATATAAAATCCGCGATAGAGTGAAACCGCGAAAGGCGAAGCGCGATATAGCGAGGGATCACTGTACCTTGATAAAAATTGTACCAGTTTCAATTAAAAATATTAACATTTCTAGGTGATTCCAAAATTTTGCATACTACTGTATATTAATCAAAAGACACACAAATACATAGGGAAAAGTAATGTAAATTATGTACATCTGATAATCCATGAGATTCTGATGAGTAAAATTTAGATTAATATAATATTAGACACTCAAAATTGTTTTCAAATTGTCTTATGGTTTGAAGCAATTTCTTTCAACTAATATGACTTCTTTGTTGTTTTAAAAAACAAATTTTCACGTATTTGCTTTTTTTAAAAAGCCATCCTAAATTACTGTGTTCTTCTTCTTTAAGTGTGAACAGGCAAAACAGTAAGGCAGCCTGTTGGGTTTTGATTTGCTGTCATGACAGGTTCATGCAGCGGTAAGTAGACAAAACATACTTGCTGGAAAGTTAGTTTGTGAGATATTACATGCTTCTTTTATGGTATAAAATTTAATAAAGGACATCAATCTTGCATTCTGACTGAATACCCTGGGGTGATGGTTCAATTAATACTATTACTTTAAACTAGCCTAACCAAGTCTAACAGTACACTTTATGGTCACTGGAGCCCAAAATGGTAATTGCTATGACATTATAGCGTTCCAGCATTTTCCATACATGCGGTTACGAAGACAAGTATATCTTCGCTGCACAACTCACCTCCCTGTATTCACCCAATAAGCGTAGATTTCACCCTGCATCACTGACACACTCAGACTGTGGTTAATTTGACCTAACGCTACATTTATAGGATAGTTCTGCCAAGATCATAACCAAGATGAAGAAACTGAGCAAGTCACAGACCATCAAGTGGCAAGCAAATGACGATGCTTTAGAGCAGAGGTGGGCAAAGTCATTCCTGGAGGGCCGCAGTGGCTGCAGGTTTTTGTTCCAATGCAATTGCTTAATAAGAAGCACTTATTGCTCTAGAAACACGTCTGCTTCATTTTAGTTATCTCCCTCATTAAGATTTTGAACCCTTATTGCTTATGTAAGTCTTAAACAGCTGCATTCTCGGTTTTTAATTGCTCCTTATTAGCAATAAGATGCAAATGACAAAAGAAACCAGCAGTTATCCATTTTGCTTGTTACCCTTTATGCCTGTGTGTATTTATCATGCACTATTTTGTTTAATTAAATACTTGGAAGGAAAGAGAAGAGAAAAAAGTGAAGGATTGAGAATTACCCCTCCGTTTTACACTTCAAAGTATTTGGAGGATATCCTTAGAATGGAAAAAAAATCTAGGATATGAGAATGACATAACATAGCAGAGTTAAAGCACTAACAAGCCATTAAATTCAATTTCGTTGTTCCTTTGTAAAAGTGACAATGACAATAAAGATCTATCTATCTATCTATCTATCTTAAATGTAATTACTGGCAAGGATTGTTTTCTAATTAAGCAACTGGGTTGGAACAAAAACCCCCGGCCACTGCGGCCCTCCAGGACTGACTTTGCCCACCCCTGCTTTAGAGCACAGTGTAGATGACACACAATACCAGTTATCACCCACTGGATCCAATTTATTGGTAAGTGTTCAGAGATACAACCAGCCAGATCATAACTTAAACACAACAGGGCATGCTTTGGCCTCCACAGGCCCAAAAATGGTACTGGCTTTACAAGTCCAAAAATGGACTACAGTAATCCCTCCTCCATCGCGGGGGTTGCGTTCCAGAGCCACCCGCGAAATAAGAAAATCCGCGAAGTAGAAACCATATGTTTATATGGTTATTTTTATATTGTCATGCTTGGGTCACAGATTTGCGCAGAAACACAGGAGGTTGTAGAGAGACAGGAATGTTATTCAAACACTGCAAACAAACATTTGTCTCTTTTTCAAAAGTTTAAACTGTGCTCCATGACAAGACAGAGATGACAGTTCTGTCTCACAATTAAAAGAATGCAAACATATCTTCCTCTTCAAAGGAAACAGAGAGTAAAGCAAACAAATCAATAGGGCTGTTTGTTTTTAAGTGTGCGAAGCACCGCCGGTACAAAGCTGTTGAAGGCGGCAGCTCACACCCCCTCCGTCAGGAGCAGAGTGAGAGAGAGAAACAAAGTCAAAAATCAATACGTGCCCTTTGAGCTTTTAAGTATGCGAAGCACCGTGCAGCATACTTAAAAGCTGCACACAGAAGGTAGCAACGTGAAGATAATCTTTCAGCATTTTTAGACGAGCATCCGTATCGTCTAGGTGTGCGAACAGCCCCCCTGCTCACACCCCCTACGTCAGGATCACAGATAGTCAGCGCAAGAGAGAGAGAAAGAAAAGTAAGTTGGGTAGCTTCTCAGCCATCTGCCAATAGCGTCCCTTGTATGAAATCAACTGGGCAAACCAACTGAGGAAGCATGTACCAGAAATTAAAAGACCCATTGTCCGCAGAAATCCGCGAACCAGCAAAAAATCTGCAATATATATTTAAATATGCTTACATATAAAATCCGCGATAGTGAAACCGCGAAAGGCGAAGCGCGATATAGCGAGGGATCACTGTACCTTGATAAAAATTGTACCAGTTTCAATTAAAAATATTAACATTTCTAGGTGATTCCAAAATTTTGCATACTACTGTATATTAATCAAAAGACACACAAATACATAGGGAAAAGTAATGTAAATTATGTACATCTGATAATCCATGAGATTCTGATTAGTAAAATTTAGATTAATATAATATTAGACACTCAAAATTGTTTTCAAATTGTCTTATGGTTTGAAGCAATTTCTTTCAACTAATATGACTTCTTTGTTGTTTTAAAAAACAAATTTTCACGTATTTGCTTTTTTTAAAAAGCCATCCTAAATTACTGTGTTCTTCTTCTTTAAGTGTGAACAGGCAAAACAGTAAGGCAGCCTGTTGGGTTTTGATTTGCTGTCATGACAGGTTCATGCAGCGGTAAGTAGACAAAACATACTTGCTGGAAAGTTAGTTTGTGAGATATTACATGCTTCTTTTATGGTATAAAATTTAATAAAGGACATCAATCTTGCATTCTGACTGAATACCCTGGGGTGATGGTTCAATTAATACTATTACTTTAAACTAGCCTAACCAAGTCTAACAGTACACTTTATGGTCACTGGAGCCCAAAATGGTAATTGCTATGACATTATAGCGTTCCAGCATTTTCCATACATGCGGTTACGAAGACAAGTATATCTTCGCTGCACAACTCACCTCCCTGTATTCACCCAATAAGCGTAGATTTCACCCTGCATCACTGACACACTCAGACTGTGGTTAATTTGACCTAACGCTACATTTATAGGATAGTTCTGCCAAGATCATAACCAAGATGAAGAAACTGAGCAAGTCACAGACCATCAAGTGGCAAGCAAATGACGATGCTTTAGAGCAGAGGTGGGCAAAGTCATTCCTGGAGGGCCGCAGTGGCTGCAGGTTTTTGTTCCAATGCAATTGCTTAATAAGAAGCACTTATTGCTCTAGAAACACGTCTGCTTCATTTTAGTTATCTCCCTCATTAAGATTTTGAACCCTTATTGCTTATGTAAGTCTTAAACAGCTGCATTCTCGGTTTTTAATTGCTCCTTATTAGCAATAAGATGCAAATGACAAAAGAAACCAGCAGTTATCCATTTTGCTTGTTACCCTTTATGCCTGTGTGTATTTATCATGCACTATTTTGTTTAATTAAATACTTGGAAGGAAAGAGAAGAGAAAAAAGTGAAGGATTGAGAATTACCCCTCCGTTTTACACTTCAAAGTATTTGGAGGATATCCTTAGAATGGAAAAAAAATCTAGGATATGAGAATGACATAACATAGCAGAGTTAAAGCACTAACAAGCCATTAAATTCAATTTCGTTGTTCCTTTGTAAAAGTGACAATGACAATAAAGATCTATCTATCTATCTATCTATCTTAAATGTAATTACTGGCAAGGATTGTTTTCTAATTAAGCAACTGGGTTGGAACAAAAACCCCCGGCCACTGCGGCCCTCCAGGACTGACTTTGCCCACCCCTGCTTTAGAGCACAGTGTAGATGACACACAATACCAGTTATCACCCACTGGATCCAATTTATTGGTAAGTGTTCAGAGATACAACCAGCCAGATCATAACTTAAACACAACAGGGCATGCTTTGGCCTCCACAGGCCCAAAAATGGTACTGGCTTTACAAGTCCAAAAATGGACTACAGTAATCCCTCCTCCATCGCGGGGGTTGCGTTCCAGAGCCACCCGCGAAATAAGAAAATCCGCGAAGTAGAAACCATATGTTTATATGGTTATTTTTATATTGTCATGCTTGGGTCACAGATTTGCGCAGAAACACAGGAGGTTGTAGAGAGACAGGAATGTTATTCAAACACTGCAAACAAACATTTGTCTCTTTTTCAAAAGTTTAAACTGTGCTCCATGACAAGACAGAGATGACAGTTCTGTCTCACAATTAAAAGAATGCAAACATATCTTCCTCTTCAAGTCAGGAGCAGATGTCAGAGAGATAGAGAAAAAAAGCAAACAAATCAATAGGGTTGTTTGCTTTTAAGTATGTGAAGCACCGCGGCACAAAGCTGTTGAAGGCGACAGCTCACACCCCCTCCGTCAGGAGCAGACAAAGTGAGACAGAGTTTGTTTTTCAATCAAAAATCAATACGTGCCCTTCGAGCTTTTAAGTATGCGAAGCACCGTGCAGCATGTCATTTCAGGAAGCAGCTGCACAAAAGATAGAAATGTGAAGATAATCTTTCAGCATTTTTAGACGAGCGTCCGTATTGTCTAGGTGTGCGAACAGCCCCCCTGCTCAATCCCCCTACGTCAGGATCAGAGAAAGTCAGTGCAAGAGAGACAGAAAAGTAAGCCGGGTAGCTTCTCAGCCATCTGCCAATAGCGTCCCTTGCATGAAATCAACTGGGCAAACCAACTGAGGAAGCATGTACCAGAAATTAAAAGACCCATTGTCCGCAGAAATCCGCGAACCAGCAAAAAATCCGCGATATATATTTAAATATGCTTACATATAAAATCCGCGATGGAGTGAAGCTGCGAAAGGCGAAGCGCGATATAGCGAGGGATTACTGTATATATTCTAAATATTCAAAAATGACCTTCAAAGGGGAGGATGGCTGTAAACTTCTGGTTTGGTATATGCATGTCAGTCCTTGAAATTTACAAGTTTATGAGTCATGAATCCACCTATTCGTGGGTTTGTAATCAATAATTAAATGAAAATTGTTTTGCAAGCTGCAATCTATTGCAGAAAACTGCAGATGATGATAGGCTCTGCTATTTAAATGGACTGCAAATCCCAGCAACCACAGGAGTATTATGTCATTGGGCAGCATCAGCGGTTTCCACAAGGGCTGGCTGCAGTGTGAAAGATCCAGTTTTTAAAGTGAGCCATAACAAGCTGGCAGGATTGCAATCAGTGGTGTATTTTTGTTTCAACGCTTCACTGCACAATTAGATTACAACACACCCATTGGATTACTGTTTTCTCTAGATGTTTTTCTTTGTCCTTTGTCTACTTGTTTGTGTGATTTTGTTTGGGTTGGAAAACATCTTCATCTGGGAGCACTCCTTCTTCTTCTTCTTTCGGCTGCTCCCGTTATGGGTCGCCACAGCGGATCATCTTCTTCAATATCTTTCTGTCCTCTGCATCTTGTTCTGTTACACCCATCACCTACATGTCCTCTCTCACCACATCCATAAACCTTCTATTAGGCCATATCCTGAGCATCCTTCTCACAATATACTCAGCATCTCTCCTCTGCACATGTCCAAACCAACGCAATCTCGCCTCTCTGACTTTGTCTCCCAACCGTCCAACTTAAGCTGACCCTCTAATGTACTCATTTCTAATCCTATCCATCCTCGTCACACCCAATGCAAATCTCAGCATCTTTAACTTTGCTACCTCCAGCTCAGTTTCCTTGTTTCTGGTCAGTGCCACCGTCTCCAACCTACGTATATAACATAGCTGGCCTCACTACTGTCCTGTAGACCTTCCCTTTTACTCTTGCTGATATCCGTCTGTCACAAATCACTCCTGACACTCTTCTCCACCCGTTCCACCCTGCCTGCACTCTCTTTTTCATCTCTCTTCCACAATCCCCATTACTCTGTACTGTTGATCCCAAGTATTTAAACTCATCCACCTTTGTCAACTCTGCTCCTTGCATACTCACCATTCCACTGACCTCCCTCTCATTTACACACATGTATTCTGTCTTGTTCCTACTGACCTTCATTCCTTTCCTCTCTAGAGCATATCTCCACCTCTCCAGGGTCTCCTCAACCTGCTCCCTACTATCGCTACAGATCACAATTTCATCAGCAAACATCATAGTCCACGGGGACTCCTGTCTAATCTCGTCCGTCAACCTGTCCATTACCATTGCAAATAAGAACAGGCTCAGAGCCGATCCCTGATGTAATCAAACCTCCACCTTGAATGCATCCATCACTCCTACCGTAGACCTCACCGCGGTCACACTTCCCTCATACATATCCTATACAACTCATACATACTTCTCTGCCACTCCCGACTTCCTCATACAAAACCACAACTCCTCTTGAGGCACCCTGTTATATGCTTTCTCCAGGTCCACAAAGATGCAATGGAACTCCTTCTGGCCTTCTCTATACTTCTCCATCAACATCCTCAGAGCAAACATTGCATCTGTGGTGCTCTTTCTTGGCATGAAACCATACTGCTGCTCACTAATCTTCACCTCACTTCTTAACCTAGCTTTCACTACTCTTTCCCATAACTTCATACTGTGGCTCATCAATTTTATGCCCCTGTAGTTACAACAGTCCTACACATCCCCCTTATTCTTAAATATCAGCACCAGTACACTTCTTCTCCACTCCTCAGGCATCCTCTCACTTTCCAAGATTCAATTAAACAATCTGGTTAAGAACTCCACTGCCATCTCTCCTAAACACCTTCATGCTTCCACAGGTATGTCATCTGGACCAACGGCTTTTCCATTCTTCATCCTCTTCGTAGCTGTCCTTACTTCCTCCTTGCTAATCCGTTGCACTTCCTGATTCACTATTCACTGCATCTTTCCCAGCTCGGTCACTCTAACTAGCCAATCGCCTTTTCTTTAGCCTTCACCACCTCTCTCTTCACCTTGCACCTTATCTCCTTGTACTGTTGTCTACTTTCTGCATCTCTCTGACTATCCCACTTCTTTTTTGCCTCTTCCTCTGTATACTTTCCTGTACTTCCCCATTCCACCACCAGGTTTCCTTTTCCTCCTTCCTCTGTCCAGATGTCACGCCAAGCACTCTTCTTGCTGTCACCCTTAGTACATCTGCTGTAGTTTCCCAACTGTCTGGTAATTCTTCAGTACCACCCAGTGCCTGTCTCACCTTCTCCCTAAACTCAACCTTGCAGTCTTCCTTTATCAACTTCCACCATTTGATCCTTGGCTGTGCCCTCACTCTCTTCCTCTTCTTGATCTCCAACATCATCCTACAGACCACCTTCCTATGCTGCTTAACTACACTTTCACCTGCCACCACTATGCAGTCTTCAAACTCCTTCAGATTAAGTCTTCTGCATAGGATGTAATCTACCTGTGTGCATCTTCCTCCACTCTTGTACGTAACCCAATGTTCCTCCCTCTTCTTAAAATATGTATTCACCACAGCCATGTCCATCCTTTTGGCAAAATCCACTATCCTCTGACCTTCTTCATTCCTCTCCTTGACACCATACCTACCCATCACCTCCTCATCTCCTCTGTTCCCTACACCAACATGTCCATTGAAATCCGCTCCAATCACCACTTTCTGTCCCTTGGGTACACTGTTCATCACTTCATCCAACTCACTCCAAAAATCTTCTTTCTCATCCACTGTATACCCAACTTGCGGGGCATATACACTAACAACATTCATCATCAGACCTGCAATTTCCAGCTTTATAATCATTATTCTGCTTGACACTCTTTTCACCTCCAAAACACTCTTGACATACTGTTCCTTCAGAATAACCCCTACTCCATTTCTCCTCCTATCCACACCATGATAGAACAATTTGAATCCACCTCCGATCCACCTGGCCTTACTCCCCTTCCATTTAGTCTCTTGCACGCGCAATAGATAGATAGATAGATAGATAGATAGATAGATACTTTATTAATCCCAATGGGAAATTCACATTCTTCAGCAGCAGCATACTGATACAATAAATAATATTAAATTAAAGAATGATAATAATACAGGTGAAAAAAACAGACAATAACTATGTATAATGTTAAATATTAACGTTTACCCCCCCTGGTGGAATTAAAGAGTCGCATAGTTTGGGGGAGGAACGATCTCCTCAATCTGTCTGTGGAGCAGGACAGTGACAGCAGTCTGTCGCTGAAGCTGCTCTTCTGTCTGGAGATGACATTATTTAATGGATGCAGTGGATTCTCCATAATTGATAGGAGCCTGCTGAGCGCCCTTCGCTCTGCCACAGATGTTAAACTGTCCAGCTCCATGCCAACAATAGAGCCTGCCTTCCTCACCAGTTTGTCCAGGCGTGAGGCGTCTTTCCTCTTAATGCTGCCTCCCCAGCACACCACTGCGTAGAAGAGGGCGCTCGCCACAACTGTTTGATAGAACATCTGCAGCATCTTATTGCAGATGTTGAAGGAAGCCAGCCTTCTAAGGAAGTATAACCGGCTTTGTCCTTTCTTGCACAGCGCATCAGTATTGGCAGTCCAGTCTAATTTATCATCCAGCTGCACTCCCAGATATTTATAGGTCTGCACCCTCTGCACACAGTCACCTTTGATGATCACTGGGTCTATGAGGGGTCTGGGCCTCCTAAAATCCACCACCAGCTCCTTGGTTTTGCTGGTGTTCAGGTGTAGGTGGTTTGAGTCGGACCATTTAACAAAGTCATTGATTAGGTCCCTATACTCCTCCTCCAGCCCATTCCTGATACAGCCCACGATAGCAGTGTCATCAGCGAACTTTTGCACATGGCAGGACTCCGAGTTGTATTGGAAGTCCGATGTATATAGGCTGAACAGGACCGGAGAAAGTACAGTCCCTTGTGGCGCTCCTGTGTTGCTGACCACAATGTCAGACGTGCAGTTCCCAAGACGCACATACTGAGGTCTGTCTTTAAGATAGTCCACGATCCATGCCACTAGGTATGAATCTAATCCCATCTCTGTCAGCTTGTCCCTAAGGAGCAGAGGTTGGATTGTGTTGAAGGCGCTAGAGAAGTCTAGAAACATAATTCTTACAGCACCACTGCCTCTGTCCAAGTGAGAGAGGGATCGGTGTAGCATATAGATGATGGCATCTTCCGCTCCCACCTTCTCCTGATATGCAAACTGCAGAGGGTCAAGGGCGTGTTGAACCTGTGGCCTAAGGTGGTGAAGCAGCAGCCTCTCCATGGTCTTCATCACATGTGATGTCAGAGCAACAGGCCGAAAGTCATTCAGCTCACTAGGACGTGATACCTTTGGGACTGGGGTGATACAAGATGTTTTCCAAAGCCTCGGGACTCTCCCCTGTTCCAGGCTCAGGTTGAAGATGCGCTGTAGAGGACCCCCCAGCTCCGATGCACAGACCTTCAGCAGTCGTGGCGATACTCCATCTGGACCCGCTGCTTTGCTGGCACGAAGTCTCCTCAGCTCTCTGCTCACTTGCGCTGTTGTTATTATGGGTGGGGATGTTTTTCCTATGCTGGTATCAGCAGAAGGATGTGTGGAGGGTGCAGTACTCCGAGGTGAGAGTGAGAGTGGGTTAGGGTGGTCAAACCTGTTAAAAAAGTTGTTCATTTGGTTTGCTCTCTTCACGTCTCTCTCAATGGTGGTACCCCGCTTCGAGCTGCAGCCAGTGATGATCTTCATCCCATCCCACACTTCCTTCATGCTGTTATTCTGCAACTTCTGCTCCAGCTTTCTCCTGTACTGCTCCTTCGCCGCCCTGAGTTGGACTCGGAGTTCCTTCTGCACGCGCTTGAGCTCATGCTGATCACCGTCTTTAAAAGCCCTTTTCTTCTGATTCAAAAGGCCCTTGATGTCACTTGTAATCCATGGCTTGTTGTTAGCATAGCAGCGTACTGTTCTTACTGGAACTACAATGTCCATACAGAAGTTGATGTAGTCAGTAGTGCAGTCAACAACTTCCTCAATGTTCTCATTATGAGATCCCTGCAGGATATCCCAGTCTGTAGTTCCAAAAAGTTCTCTCAGAGTATTCTCAGCCTCCAGGGTCCACTTCCTGAATGATCGTGTGGTTGTAGGTAGGACTCTAACTTTTGGTTTATAGTGAGGCTGAAGCAGAACCAGGTTATGATCTCCTTTCCCAAGCGCAGGCAGCGGGGTGGCGCTGTATGCGTCTTTAACGTTTGCATACAGTAAATCAATAGTCTTATTTCCCCGGGTGTTACATTCCACATACTGGGAGAATGCAGGCAATGTTTTGTCCAGCGTCACATGGTTAAAGTCTCCAGCGATTAGCACAAGCGCCTCAGGGTGCTGCGTTTGTAACTTAGCAACAGCGGAATGGATGATGTCACTCGCTGACTCCTCGTCCGCCCGAGGAGGGATATACACGATGACAACAATGACATGTCCAAACTCTCTGGGCAAGTAGTAGGGACGTAAACTTACGGCCAACAGTTCGATATCCCTGCAGCAAGTGGAGATTTTGACGTTAACATGTCCAGAGTGACACCACCGTGTATTAACATAGAGAGCGAGTCCTCCTCCTTTGTGCTTACCACAGGTACTTGCATCTCTGTCCGCTCTAACTGTGCTAAACCCGGATAGCTCCACGTTGGCATCTGGAATGGTGTTATTTAGCCACGTTTCGCAGAAACACAACAAACTGCATTCTCTGTAGGTCCTTACATTTTTCACCAGCGCAGCCAGTTCGTCGATCTTATTTGAGATTGAGTTCACATTCCCCAGAATCACAGAAGGCACCGAAGGCTTGAAACGCCACTTTCTCGCAAGCCGCTTCTTTTTTAGCTTAGTGCCGGCTCTGCTGCCACGATACCGCCTTCTTACCTCGTCGGGTAAATATGGAACCACACCGGCACTGGCATTTGTTCTCAGCGCCCGAAGTTGAGTACTTGAATAGGCGAGTCTCGGCGTGTTAAAATCCATGCCCACGTTGTAAAAGTAAGTGTGTCCAGGGAAGGAATCCACATAAAATAAAGTGGTAGGAGTGATCAATAAATAAAAATAGAAAAATAAAAGTAGAAAAGTACACATACATATACAGTCATACACGGAGCTGTAATATCAACCTTCCTTCTCTCCATCATATCTGCTAACTCTCTCCCCTTACCAGTCATACTGCCAACATTCAACATTCAAAGTTCCTACCCTCAGTTCCACTCTCTTTACCTTCCTTCTCTCCTCCTGCCTCCGGACACATCTCCCCCCTCTTCTTCTTCTTCGGCCAACAGTAGCCCAATTTCCGCTAGCACCCTGTTGGCTAACAGTACTGGTGCCGGTCATTGTTAACCCAGGGCTCGACCGATCCGGTATGGAAATTTGTATTGTTGTCCACATGCTGATTTGGCAAAAGTTTCTAGGAGCACTTCTGACTCCTACAAATCTTCATATACATCAGCATCATGGTAGCACAAAACGTTATGCAACTTTCTAGAGGCTGATCACATAGGATTTCATTTCATAACTATACCACCATCATCTGCATCTGTAAAACTGGAATGAGTATTTTTCATTTTGTGCTTAGTGTTTTGTTGGATTTTCTTTTGTACCTGTAATATTAATTGTTTTTGTTATTTACTATATACAGTGTAGACAATTTTTTGCTAGAAGAATGTAATAAAAAGTTAATGCTTACTAAGGAACTGTTGTACTGTAATCATGTGCCCAAAATATTTCTCAGATTTATATAAAAATAATAACCCAGAATGGACAAAAAATAAGAGAAAAACAGCAAAAAGCAAAAATAAGACAACTGAATGACTTTGCCTAAAAGGCAACCCAAAGCTAACATGTCCAGCTCATAACCAATTAAACAGAATCCAAAAAATCAAAAGAAAATAAAATTACAAAAAGTGCATAGAATAAATATATTTACATGAATACAATCAATGAACCTCTAAGGGATTCACTCTGCAGGCTGAAATGTAAAGGTGAGCCATCCAGAAGCATCAATGTATTTGCTTACCTATTACCTGATTTATCAGTTATGACCAAGAAAGATTGGTTGACAATCATAAAGAGTATAGTGACATCTGGAGGGGCAGTGGCTGTAAAAATGAAAAATAAAATAACACCATTTGCAGTTTCATTTTCAAAATCTGGGCAAAAAAATTAAAAACAATTTTTGAAACTATTGTAACAATAAAGAGTCCAATCGAGTCGTCGATCAAGCAGATGGGATTGGGATGGAGAAGGAGCTGATGAAGGAAAGGTATATTTAATTATAAATACTACAAAAAAACAAAAAATACAAACCATCCCGTAATAAAAACTAATTTTGTCATGTTAAATATTGTAATTAAATAGCACACTATTTACTTCAGAACTACAATGGTGGTCTACAGATTTTGTGAGATGGTCGCAGTGTGGAGGTGAAAAGGTCAAAATCACATGACTTAAACACACTTGAAGTGAGAAGTTTTCTGTCTATCGAAGTGGTTACAGCTACAAAGGACAAACATATTGAGAACTTGAAAATGAAATTCAATGAGAAGCAGGTGGCTCCAATGCTTATTTTGCAGCTTCATTGCTGTTCAGGTTGAAAATGAAATTGCAAGTGTGTTATTTCTTTCTGTTTTTAATTTTTGCAGTATTCGTGCTTGTAGACTTTGAAAATGAAATTTCAAAAGAGAGATTCCATTTTTATTTTATAATTTTCATTTTCATTCCCTTTTTGCAGAAAATACATTCAAAAATAAACACAGAAAGAATGAAAAAAGGAATAAGATAGAGTTTTTATCAGAATTATGCAAGTGCTGAAAATATTTTTAAGGATAGTAAACCACCTAAGAATGCTTCCCAATAGTCCAACTAAACTCTCAAGACTGTGTAGCAGAATGCTATGGTTGAAAGTCACAAGCTACAGCTAAGTCAAAAGGCATAATGGTTATAACAGTTCCTGAAGCAAAGGATGTTAGAATATCATTAACAGCACAAGTTAAAGCTGTATGTTTATTGTGACTTACATAAAAACTGGATTGAAACTTCTCACTAAAGTTGTGTTTTAAAGATAAAACATCAATTTAAATAGGTCTACTGTTCATGGGCATAAATAAAGTCTATACAGTTCCATTTATTTTTACATGGTGCAATTACCAGAAAGAAGGGTTTATTAAAAAGATATGGGAGGTTTGCTCTGATCCAACTGAAACTGTCTGTATAACCTGCAATCTTATGTCCTAGTGAATAAAATCCATTTTTAATAAATGTTAGGTGACATTACATTGGAATGTTGCGGTTTCTCATTTGGATACTGTTCAAAATAGAATCTGAAAGTTGCCTAGACTAGCAAACTTATTTTCAAGTTGTACGAAAGTATTTTAAGATGGAAAATCTTTTATCAGTGGCACCTCTGCAAGAGAACCACCTCTTTCAACCTTCGCAAGTATATCCAGTTTTTAATACCTGGAAAAGTTTTGGGATTAAAATGCTCAGAGATCTTTATATAGACAACATATTTACATCTTTTGAACAATTACGTTCAAAATTCAACCTCCCAGCTACACATTTCTTTCACTATCTTCAAATTAGAAATTTTGTTAAACAGAAATTGCCCGATTTCCCCCACCTCACACCCTCCACAATGCTGGAAAAAATACGGCTCAATTTCGAGGAATTAAACACTATTTCCGCATTATATAAAATCTTATTAGAGTCCCTACCTTTCAAAGATCCAAGAGGACATTGGGAAGAAGAGCTCTTAATCAATATATCAGAAAAGGAGTGGAAGGTAGCAAAGCAGAGAATTCACTCGAGTTCTATATGCACAAAGCATAGAATTATTCAACTAAAAATTATATATCGAGCTCATCTGTCTCGCTTAAAACTGTCCAAAATGTTTCCAGGGCAGGATCCAACCTGCGAACGCTGCAACCAATCTCCTGCCTCACTGTGTCACATGTTTTGGGCCTGCACCAAACTAACATCATTTTGGATAAAAATTTTTAAGTGCCTTTCAGACAGCCTTGGGGTCACAATCCCTCCTAACCCATTAACAGCTGTGTTTGGTGTTCTTCCTGATGGACTTGAATTGGAGAAGGACAAGCAAACGGTGATTGCATTCACTACACTTTTGGCACGCAGACTTATTTTGTTAAATTGGAAGAATCCTAATTCTCCTCTGATAAGTCAGTGGGAAACCGATGTTTTATATTATTTGAAATTGGAAAAAATCAAATTCTCAGTTAGAGGATCTGTACAAAATTTTTTCAAAACCTGGCAGGATTTAATCAATATTATTTTAGAATAAGAGAAATAACTATTACCGCATTTAATTCCCTTCTCCATCTCTTATTTACATATATATTTACTTCTCCCTTTCTTTTGTTTAATATTGCCTTATTAAAAAGCCCTAAGCAATTTTCCTTTAGCTAAGCTCTCCTTCTCAGGGGTGGGGTTTGATTTGTCTTCAATTTTGTTGGGTTATAAATTGATCTATTTGTATGGAATGGTTACAATGAAAATTAATAAAATAAAAATATTAAAAAAAAAAAAAAAGTTGTACGTAGGGCAGGCTATGCAGAAAGCTTTGTTATACTTTTTATGGACTTGTGCTCTTCCCAATTTTATTCTTGCAATCCCAACATGCCAAAATAAAGGGATAAAGCAAAGAGATGCCTGGATGAACTATATTTTAAATTTTCACTTGCACATCTTTTTTATTCTAGTATATTTCTACTTTATCCACTATATATGTACTTAAGCCATATGCATTTAAATTTCAAGGTATTGTGCCTCATTTTTCTAGTGGACATTGTAGCTTTTGGGAGTTTTTGAAAACAGTCAAATACAGATAATTGTATTTTCATTAAAATGCAGGCAGGTCCTATGTCTTGCTATGTAATCTATAGAAACTATATATTACTATATACGGGTGGAGTGGTGGCTCTGAGGGTAAGGATCTGTGCTGGTATCCTGAAGGTTGCCGGTTCAAATCCCCGTCACTGCCAAAAGAGATCCTACTCTGCTGGGCCCTTGAGCAAGATCCTTAACCTGTAATTGCTCCAGGGGCGCTGTACAATGGCTGACCCTGCGCTCTGACCCCAAGGGGTATGCGAAAAGTAACAAATTCCTAATACAAGAAATTGTATAAGGCGAAATAAAGAACAAAAAAAAAACTCTTATTATCCTTTGTTATGTCCTTTTTCTTTTACCAGTGGAGGAAACTATATGTCTTTTTCTTAATTTTTTATCAGCATATATGAATTGATAAAAACTGAATGGATTTGTGCTTTTATCTTTATTAATAAATAAACATGCTCAATTCTGCTGTTCCAAACAAGAACTTTTAGAGTCATTTACATAAAGCATTCATTTGCAAGATGAGAGTAAATCTAAGGAAAATGTGATTTTATTCATTCATTCATTCATTCATTCATTTCATTTGACTTATTTTCCTATTTTCCCATGTTGTTGCTGTTGTTTTGTTTTTTCTTCTTCCAGACTTATGCAATTTGCTGTTAGCCAGAATCGCATGATATATCTCAAAATGTCAGAGACCTCCAACTTAGTCAGAATCTGCTATTATACCTTAAAATGTCAGAAACCTCCAACATAGTCTTAAAATAGAGTGGAGGTAATTGGCACCTCCCTCAGCCACTTGGCTATCTATGTGAGATAAAAAGGCATAAAAAAATTGAGAAGTGGGGGTAGAGGCTGAGAGTGAAACTATAATAAGTAGCAGAATTATTCTTTTAACAGATGGAGATTGGTTGGCTTTTCTGGGAAATAACTATTGAGTAACATACTGAAAGGAAAGTTGGGCACTTTGATTCTTTGTTATGAGTGGAGGCTGACAAGCAAGCAGGCTTCAGGGATAGTAACTAGCTGGAAGCAATTCAAATAAAGTGACAGATACTGGCTAAGAATGTAATCTCGCATAAAACAGATAATGTACAATTATTATATGCAGGTTATTGAGTCTGGATCTCATTATTCCATTGAATGAGGTTTAATCATGAATATTGTTTAACAGAGGAATTACTTAACCTTAAAATTTTGTGTGCAGAAAGTGCAATTTAGGTTGGTCAGTATTACCAAACTGAATGAATATGAGAATGTGTGTTTAAATGTGTGGAAAATGATGGACTTGCATCATGACTGAGGTACTGTTTGAATGTGCTATCATACACACTGATTTGGCTGTAAATCAATAAAAACACCGATTTTTGGAAACATGATATAAGTTGTCAAACTCTGACTGTATGATGCAACCAAATTACACATTACTCATAAATTTGAATATTCATATTTAAACTTGTGTGAAATCAGTATGAATTCAATGCAGCACTACTAAAATGCCTTTTCCCATGCATAAAAATCTTAAAAATAAAATTAAAATAAAAGATAAGAAAATGTATACTGATTATACATACTGAATACAGTACACCCCCAAAATTTGCAGGGGTCACGTTTCTAGAGCACCCGCGAATTGTGAAAAACCGCGAATTTTGGAAGTGGTTAAAAAAATGCCTATTTTTATAGTTTAAACCCTAAATATTCCCCCAAAACACTTTTATTTGATTTCAAACTCAGCTTAATACATTACCTACAAAAGAATGAAAAGGTAAACCTGTATGCTGTACTGCTATGTCTCCCGCAGTGCTAGAATGTAAAATACAGATGTTACCGCTATATGTACTGTAGTTCATGCAAGCATGTTTTCATTGCCAGAAGCTTTAGGGGCTTTAGCCATTAAACTGCCACATACTTGGGGGTTAATGCATCCCTGGACACCAAATACTTTTTTGCTGCACTTTAAGTAAACGGCACAATTCACAAAGAAAAAGTGAAATTTTAATAGAACACATTTTTTTTCCATGCAAAGAGCATCAAAATTACTGCAGCACAGATCATTTTACACACTGCTAATGAACTGTAAAAACTATTTAAAAAACTACTGGAACAATATGTTGTGACAGACGACCGGCTACGGACTCCGGTCGCCACCCCCAGGCCGCTAGGAGGAGCCCTCCGGACAGCATATTCGTGCCCCGAGTTCCAGCAGGGCCTCATGGACTTTGTAGTGTCGTTACACAGCCCTGCTGGATACCTTGGGGGCCGCCAGGAGTCGCTGTAGGGGGGCTAGTGGGCTCTTGTGTGCCCTATAACCCGGGAGTGCATCCCAGTCACGTGACTGGAAGAAGCGATGTGCTCCCGGGATGAAGAAAAGGACTTTGCCCTGACCCGGAAGGAAAACGGACTTGTGGGTTTGGCTTGGAGCCACTTCCGGGTCAGGGGCTTTAAAAGGACTCTGGGAAGCCCAGAACATTGAGCTGAGCTGGGAGGTAGGGTGGCGACGTGTCTGGGAGAGGAGGAGTATTGTTAGAGAATTGTTTATTGTATTGGTTAATGAGTGTGGAGTGGAGGGTGCTTTGTGCACATTATAATAACAAAATAAAAAGTTATTATTATTATACTTTCACCTGGTCCGAAGAGTGGTACCTGAGGGTTCGAGAGGTGGACACGAGCATCTACTGCTACAATGTACAAAGTGCAACTGACAGATGAAACTCAGTAAATCACCGAGCCAACTGCGCTTGAACTGGCAGCACGCAAACACACAGAGGTAAACACTAATGCTGTCTCAATCCCAGAGACAGGCAGGCTGCAGTGCTGCAGGATGTCACACTTGGGTCACAGAATTGCACAGAAACACAGGAGATTGTAGAGACAGAAACTTTATTCAAACACATCAAACAAACAAACATGTCTCTTTCAGAAGTTAAACAAGCTCAGTATGCAGTTAGTTATCGATTAAAGAATAGACAAATATCATATGAGAGCACAACCCCCAACAGGAGCAGAGGATGTTGGGGGTAGGAGAGAGAAACAAAGCAATCAGCCAAAAAGGACAGGTGCTGTTCAGGCTTTTAAGTCAGCTCCTGCTTGCTCGCAAATGGCACTGGGAAATGACTATAGCTGGTTGTGGCGGTTTAAGGGTTAAGAGGAACAAAACAGAAAATACAAGAACACTCAGCTGGAGATGCATCACAGTCAATCAGCAGCAAGGAGAAATGAATAACGCTGTAGTGGTCCGGTGCCGCTAAGATTCACACCGTCAAGAAGACGGCGATTTATTTATTTTTATGGTGGAGATTCCAGGGACTTTGACCCAACCCGCACGCACTCACAAACAGAGATAAAAACAAAGCAAACAGCAAATTAAGAATGTAATGAAAACAAATGAAAACAACGATACCACCCCTGTTTCCCTTACAGCAATTACACATTAAATACAACAAAGCACCAAAAAAACACACACAGTAAATCATGAAAAACAACAACGGATGAAATGTAATGATGAAAATAGATAGTCCAGAGATCCGCACGTTGAATGGGAATGTAAAGATAGTCCTACTGCTAATTTCTGAAATGGTGAAGATGGGTTCAGGAGTGTTTCTTTGCAGGATGGCCATGAATCTACTTACAGTCCTCATGTACACAGGCAGACAATGCAGACGCCAAACACGAAACTATCCAGGACAAAACGAATAAGTACAGGTAACCCAACAGAAGGCAGGCAGAGAGACAGGAACTTGAAACACAAATTAGAAAAACTTTTTTTTTGCTTTTGGTCACCGGCCCCCTTTGTAAAAGCCACACTGACATCCTTTGACCCCAATAGCCCCAGCACCCTCAGCAGAGAACCAATTAGAGCCACTGTAGAGACTGCTGGGAGTCGCAGTTTCAAATTCTATTGGCTACTTTCACCATCCCAAGCCACATTTGAGCTGCAGTTGCTTCCTGTTCTCTCTACAGTACAGTATTGCCACAAAAAAAGCCATAAAAATTGGCGGAGGATATTTGCTGTTTCTGCTAATAATTATTAGATAGGTACTAAGGAAAAATCCACGAATGACTGAGGCCGTGAACTCTGAACCGTGACTTTGCGGGGGTCTACTGTAATATGTACAGACATCCCAACCTTTAGAAATTATTTTGGGAGGTTTTATTCCATGATACCAGGGATGATAGGGGGCAGGATGCACTACCTCTTCAGATCAATTGCAGGTGAATAATTAAATAAATAACTTCTGCATCACTATTCCACTGTTCTTAATAATTACATAGACAATGGGTCCCCCCTATGCGAGATAGGCATTTCAGGGGGTGTGAAAAAATTGAGTGATGTGTGTTGTCCGACTTTATGAAAGTGTAACTGGTGTCTTACAGTGTGCCGTCATTTGTAGATTATTTATTAGTTAGTGCTCCTGTCCTAGGATATGAAAAGATTCCAGCATTGCATGCACAAGTGTCACCTGTAAATGAGCCACAGAAATGCACATTATCGCAGATTCCTTGCTGCAAGTGGAGAATATATAAAGATGAATAATTGTTTTAAGAGAATGGAATTTGGAATTTTTGCAACGAACAAGCAGCAAATGAAGCCAGAAGGGCCTGGCAATGTAACACTAGTTTTCGAAACCCAGCACTTAGAGAAGGCCATGGGTTTCAGATTTCAGGCAGTCATTGACTGTAAAGGATTTTCAACCAAATATTGAAAATTGATCATTATTTTTATGATTATGTTAGTTTGTCCAGGTACTCTGGTTTCTTCCCACAGTCCAAAGACATGCAGATTAGGTTCATTGGCGATTTAAAATTGTCCCTAGTGTGTGCTTGGTGTGTGGGTGTGTGTGTGTGTGTGCCCTGCGGTGGACTGGTGCCCTGCCCGGGGTTTGTTTCCTGCCTTGCGCCCTGTGTTGGCTGGGATTGGCTCCAGCAGACCCCCGTGACCCTGTAGTTAGGATATAGCGGGTTGGATAATGGGTGGATGGATAGTTTGTCCAAGTACTTTTGAACCCCATAAAAATGGGGGACCATGTATAAAAATGATTGTCTCATGTAATGTTTTAGTTAAAACCCTTGAATTAAAGCTGAAAGTCTATACTTCAGTCACATCTTTATTGCTTTGTTTCAAATCCATTGTATAAAGCCATAATTAAGAAAATTATGTCACTATCCAAATATTTATTAGACATATAGAAACAAAAGACCTGTTTATGTGTGTATATAGAGCAGTCCACTCTGCTCACGCTCAAGCATAGCCACTAAATGGCATATGCATGCACTTTTAATTTTTTCCGGCGCTTGCACTCACCACGCACAGTTCTCAATATGAAAGATGTGTGTGTGTGTGTGTGTTGTAGCAGTAGAGGCGTGGAGCCACCTCTAACACCCTCAGGTACCACTCTGAACACGAGGTAAAAGTATAAATATTATTTATTTTGCTATTATACTGTGCACCAAGCACCCTCCACTCCACACTCATATAAACACTAATCTCTCTACAATAACCAATCCTCCTCGCCCAGACACTTCGCCCTCCTACCTCCCAGCTCAGCTCAGTGTACTGGGCTTCCCACAGTCCTTTTATATCCCCTGACCCGGAAGTGGTTTCTGGCACAACCCACAAGTCCATTTCCTTCCGGGTCAGGGCAAACAGTCCTCCTCTTCATCCCGGGAGTACGTCGTTTCTTCCGGTCACGTGACTTTGACGCACTCCCGGGTTATAGGGCACGCAAGAGCCCACTAGCCCCCCTACAGCGACTCCCGGTGGTCCCCAAGGTATCCAGCAGGGCTGTGTATAGAAACTACAAAGTCCATGAGGCCCTGCTGGAACTCGGGGCACCATCATGCGGTCCGGAGGGCTACTCCTAGCGGCCTGGGGGTGGCGACCGGAGTCTGTAGCCGGTTGTCCATCACAGTGTGTATATATATATATTAAAGGAATATGATAACTGCATAATATTTTGACATACAAGACTGGATGTAGACAGACTAGACAGACAAATATATAACAATATATAACATATAGACTGACTGTTTACTGGTGTTTAATTTTCTGCTTTATTAAAGTCATTTCCAGTTACAAATGCAGTGTCTTTTAAAAGGCAAGTTCTTCTGTCCACCTTAGTTGTCATCCCTTGAATTACAGCTCTTTGTCCTTGCTTGAATCCACTTCGCACCGTCTGGCTCAAGAGGTCTGCAGAGAGGTCTCTAGAGAGTTGTCAATGAAACTCTGATTTACACCTTTCTTATCAGATGAAGTCCAGGCGTAGATCCTAGTAGAAGCTGGAGTTCAATTTAGTTTGGAATGTAAGAGTGGGTTTTGTGCAGCTGGATGCCTGCATTGTTGTTAAATCTGATTTTTTTAACAGGCCCGTGTGCCATGAAACCCTAGCAGAATTGGCAATGACCACTTTTTCTTACAGCATTTTACTTCCCCTTTAAGAGGGCCAATGCTGAGCATTTGCACTGAAGAACTTTTTTGGTTTTTCATCATTGTATATATCCTACCCTTTGTCACTTCTTAGGGCCAGCAATATCTCAATCAGCCTTGACTCCATCATTCATGCTGTGCTGGAAGTCATTAACTGATCAAGGAGGCGCTACATTCACTTTTTCTTTGTTGTGGGTGTACATCCATAAAACATAACATTATTGTCAACAAAAAAAAAGGCAATGTACACAAGTATCTAGTTTTGCAAACATAATCGTAACACTTTACGAAACTGGCTATCAGAACTGTAACAAAAATGCAGTTATCCGGTAGGGTTATTATTTAGAAGAAAAGAAATCTAATAATAATAATACATGTTATTTATATAGCACCTTTCCCATTCTCCAAACGCCTTTACATATGCAGATTTAATAGATGTAATAGTTTCCTTACATAGCTCAGCTGAAAATGCAACATGAATACAATTATTAGTCTAGGTACAGCCTCATAGTTAAAAAATATGCTAAGGACAATCGCAATAGAAAAATATGATTATCTGAGTCCCATGCACAGTTAAGTATCAAGTTCAGTTTGTGCATTATTATGAGTATATTAACCAATAATATATTGTCACGCTTGGGTCACAGATTTGCACAGAAACACAGAAGGTTGTAGAGACAGGAACTTTATTCAAACACTGCAAACAAACATATGTCTCTTTTTCAAAAGTTTAGACATGCTCCTTGACAAGACAGAGATGACAGTTCCGTCTCATAATTAAAAGAATGCAAACATATCTTCCTCTTCAAAGGAGTGTGCTTCAGGAGCAGCGAAGGTCAGAGAGAGAGCGAAAAGCAAACAATCAAAAACTGACAGGTGCTGTTCAGACTTTTAAGTATGCAAAGTACTGCACGGATTGCGCGATAGATTGGCCGCAAGTAAGCCTAGCAAGCAAGGGAGCAATGTGAAGGTAGTCTTTCAGTGTTTTTTTTTAACCTGTAGGGGTGCAATCAGCCCCCCATCTCACACCCCCTCCCTCAGCTTTATTCACATTTTCGTGAATCAAGCAACATTCCAAACCATGCTCAAACAAGCGTGACAGGACATCAGCATTAACATATTCAGAGCTGGGTCAATGCCTCACTGTAAAACTGTAAGGTTGCAAACCCAAAAACCATCTCATGAGATGAGAGTTTGTTTCTTTCTGACAGTATAACCACTGAAGTGGAGCGTGATCTGTCACTAATGTGAAATTTCGATCCCATAAATAATAACAAAGCGCTTCCTCAGCCCATTTTATCGCCAGGCATTCTTTTTCAATAGTCAAATAATTACACTCCCTAGGAAGCAATTTCCTACTCAAAAATGTGATAGGGTACTCTTCCCCATCAAAAGCCTGGGACAGGATGGCGCCTACACCAAATGCACTTGTGTCCGTCTGTAGAACAAAATCCTTGGAGCAGTCGGGATTCCGCAGAACTGGATAAGAAGAGAAAGCAGTTTTCAAATGACAAAAGGCACGTTCACAAACTTCTGTCCATACAACAGGGTGGTTTTTCTTGCCTCTAGTAAGATCTGAAAGAGGAGTAGTCCTATTTGCAAAATCAGGGATGAATCTTCTGTAATAACCTGCAAGCCCCAGAAAGGCACATACTTGTTTCTGCGTTTCTAGACGTGGATAAGCAAGCATCACTTCCACTTTTCTGAATTGAGGTCGGAGTAAACCCCTGCCCATGGAGTAGCCCAGATAATGAGTCTCAGATATACCCAATTTACACTTTTTGGAGTTAGCTGTCAAACCAGCCTGTCTTAAGCTTTCAAGGACAGCCTGGAGATGTTCTAAATGTGTTTGCCAATCATTACTGAAAATCACAACATCATCGAGATACGCCCCGGAATACTCGGAATGAGGACGCAAGATCTAGTCCATCATATGCTGGAAAGTTAGAGGCGCACCATGAAGGCCAAATGGGAGTCTAGTAAATTCATAAAGTCCGTCAGGAGTCGCAAATGCTGTTTTCTCGCAACTGTCAGCCTCAAGAGGCACCTGCCAGTAACCTTTTGTGAGATCTAGAGTGGAGATATAGGTCACCTGACCCCGTTTTTCCAACAGTTCGTCAACATGGGGCATTGGATAAGCATTCAATTTTGAGACTTTATTCAAGCGCCTGAAATCGATACAGACGTGAACCGAGCCATCTTGTTTTGGGACTAATACGACCAGAATGCACCAGTCCCTTTTATTTTTGCGAATTACACCCAATGCCAGAATCTTTTTGACTTCCTCGCACACAATATTCTGTCATGCTTCCAGAATCCAATACGGGCACGTCTGAACCCTAACATTGGGTTCAGTAGTGATTTTATGTTCTACAAGGTTAGTCACGCCTGGCAAGTCTGAAAAAACATCAGTGTTCCGTTCAATCAAAGATAACAACTCTATCTTTTGTGATTCAGTCAAATCGTCACCAATTGCAACATCTGTCTGAGAGACAGCAGCCAAAGAAGTGTACCCCCCCTGCAGGTCATGCCATTCCTTCAAGAGATTAACATGTAAAATCTGGAATGGTTTGCACTGGCCCAGTATTCTAACCTTGTAATTTACCAGCCCCATGCTTTCCTCAATAATGGCAGGGCTCTGCCATTTCACTAGGAATTTGTGCGGATCCGTTGGAATCAGTACCAGAACATGATCACCAGGTTTAAATTCATGGAGCTTACAGCGTCTATCA
Source organism: Erpetoichthys calabaricus (assembly GCF_900747795.2). Lineage (NCBI taxonomy): Eukaryota > Metazoa > Chordata > Cladistia > Polypteriformes > Polypteridae > Erpetoichthys > Erpetoichthys calabaricus. Next base: position 120,205,418 of record NC_041399.2, on the reverse strand, counting down.
TAAAGACGTTTCTGAGTTTCCTGCTCACGTCGCTGATGCTCCACAGCAATAGAAGAAAGTTTATAAATTCTTTCTTGCAACAAAATTACCTGATCTGCAAAGCTTGGCCCGTGAGCTCTTGTCCCGAATTCTATCCATTCCTCTCGTACAACATCCAGGATGTCTCGCGGACACCTGCCAAACAACAACTCGAAGGGACACAAGCCAGTGGACGCCTGCGGCAATTCCCGCACCGCAAACATAATAAAAGGCAGGACAGAGTCCCAAGACGTCGGATCGTCATGAGCGACTCGCCTGATCATGTTTTAAAGTCTTGTTAAATCGTTCAGCCAAACCATTTGTCTGTGGATGGTAAACAGTGGTACTCAATTTCTTAATAGCAAAGCTGTCACACAATTGTTTCATCACGCGAGAAGTAAAAGGTGTGCCCTGATCAGTTAAAATTTCTCCAGGGATGCCAATACGAGTGAAAATCTCACACAAAGCTTTGGCTACAGTGGGGGAATTAGCTTTTTTTTATAACAGCCACTTCCAGATACCACATTGCATAGTCAACCAACACAAGCATATATTGATACCCATTTTTAGTCTTAGGTAGAGGGCCTACTATATCTAATCTCACCCGTTGGAAAGGGACTTCCAAAATAGGCATAGGAGAAAGGGGAGCCTGAGGAGGTTTATAAGCAGAGACGATTTGACAATCAGGACAAGAAGTACAGAATTGCTCAGCATCTTTCCCCATATTCAGCCAATAAAATCATTTTGATAAACGTTCTCTAGTCTTATCAGTCCCCAGGTGCCCACGCAAGATGTGAGAGTGAGCTAATTGCAAAAGAATGTCCCTATGTACTTCAGGTACAACTAACTGTTCAATACATTCCCGACTAAATGATCTGATATCACTCTAAAAAGGCAGCCGTCTTTCTCAAGAAAGTGCGGGGTTTTTAAGCCCCCGGATGCACGCTCTTGGTAATAAGAGTCACTAGCAGAGCGAGCCTGTTTAAATGCATATTCTAATGAGCTATCAGCATGCTGCAAGTGCACAAAATTGGTCTGCTTGCCAGTACTCGGTTCTTGTTTGGAGGGATTTTCAAGTTGAGAAGTTGTAGATGGGCTAGCCAACCGCTCTGGGAAATTGGAGGTGTCTCCCTCGGTCTCGCTGGAGAGATCAGGTTCAATATCTAGTTTGGGCTCGAGAACTTCCCCAACAGCCACTTCGGGTTCAATATTCAAACTGGGCTTGAGATCTTCTCCAACAGTCACTTTGTCCTCTTCCCCCCGCTAAGCTTGACAGGGGGCTCACTGACTGGCGTCCCACTTTTGGTCATGAGTCTAGGAAAAAGTGCATTTCTTCTGCCGATCAGTAAGGGCCAGGGACAGGAGTCCGAAATGGCAAACCAAACTTTATAATGTCAACCCTTATATGTTAAAGGAAGAAGCAATGTTTGATAGTCTTTAGCATCTCCATGTACACAACGTATGCTTACAGTTTCAGTGTTACACAGATACCTGTCGTCAAGACAGTACAATACAATACAAAGGTCACTTTCCGAGTACAATAATGCAGAGATCTCGCAGCCCCCCAACTTCAGAGAGACCATTAAGCCATCCTTTTTATCTGAGTAATAAGGAACACGGGAACAATAAACCTCGGTGAGACCAATTTCCATTGATTGAGCAGGGGAAAGGTGACATTCCCTCGCCAAGTGGCCAGGTTGATCACACTGGAAGCATCTTCGTTCAGCTCCACTGCTGAAATATCCACAGTGATGTCCACGGCCTCCTGCTTCCCCAGATATGGGTGCTACGTTAACAGCCAGATCCCCTGGTGGTCTTCCTGAGAAAACCCGATTTTTAGGGTTAACAGCACTTCGATGCTCTAACCTCATTTCACGAGCATTCCCTGGGTGATCTCTCGGAGGCTGCGGAACAGCATAAGGAGCAGCAAATCCACTGCTTTTTCTGCAAGCGGTTTGAGAGCCCTCCAAACATCTGGCTATGATCATCAACGATTCAACATCATGACGAAGGAATTCATCTCAGAGAACTGCAGGAATCCCTGCCAGCAGTATATTCATGACAACCTTTTCCACAACTCGCTCCATCTCATTTCCCTCAAACCAGCAGTGGACTTTATAAATCAAATCTTGAATTTGCGCATGAATGGGTCCGTCCATGTTCAGTTTCCAATTATGAAGCGCAAAACCTTTAGACAAAAAGCTCAGAGTTTTTCGTAAAACAACCTGCCACTTCAAGAAATCATAATCCCTGAGTTTATCGCGAGGCACATTCTGTAAAGCAATTAAGGCATCCCCAGACAAAAAAGGGGTGACGATGACAGCCCAGTTTCGTTTGTCCCATCCCAGCAAAGTCGCCACATGTTCAAAAGCCAAAAGAAACATCTCTGGGTCATCAGAAGGACCCATCTTTGTCAGCACATCCTTGGAATTAGCAGGTAGAGCAGGAACCGGATCATCCTCCGGGTCGGGACATTTTGAGCAATCTGAAACAATTCCTCAGCGTTCATCTGAGCAACCACTCCTGGTACCACTTATCACGCTTGGGTCATAGATTTGCACAGAAACACAGGAGGCTGTAGAGACAGGAACTTTATTCAAACACTGCAAATAAACATAGGTCTCTTTTTCATAAGTTTAAACGTGCTCCTTGACAAGACGGAGATGACAGTTCCGTCTCACAATTAAAAGAATGCAAACATATCTTCCTCTTCAAAGGAGTGTACGTCAGGAGCAGGGAAGGTCAGAGAGAGAGAGAGAGAGAAAAGCAAACAATCAAAAACTGACTGGTGCAGTTTGGACTTTTAAGTATGCGAAGTAGATCGGCCTTAAGTAAGCCCAGCAAGCAAGGGAGCAATGTGAAGGTAGTCTTTCAGCGTTTTTTTTAACCTGTATGGGTTCGATCAGCCCGCCAGCTCACAATATAGAAATATTAAAACAAATTTAAACAAGTGTAGTTGAAAAAAATACTGAACATTTGTAGCTATACTGTATATCACACTTAAATTGTGCAAAGACACGCTCCACAAGTTTTTTAATTTATTTGTTTTAAAATTTAAGCGTACCTAAGCTATCTTCATGCTTTTTGAGTATCTTGGTGTTTAGTTGACATGCATTTGATATACAGTAATTTTGACAAAGCATGCATTCTCAAGTGAAGTATGTTGCTTCACCATTAACTGTGTTTTAATGCAATGTAACAGATTGTGTTGAAGACAGGTCAGTATGCTTTATACAACAACATCTTTATAAGCTAAAGAATGTATCTTTGGTCTACCAATTATTCTCTGCTACAGAGACCAAGGAATTCATTACTAAAGTGAAGAACCAGTGTTTAAAATCACAAGTACAACTATAGTTTTTTTTAACACTTCAGAAGTTAGAATCACATAGTGCAAAGCAAGAGCATTTGTTTAGTTCATGTAAAAGGACAACTTTTAACTGCTTTAACTTGATCGTTTAGATTTGCAGTAAAACCATATCAAGGACATCTGCAACATTTCTAAGGAACAATTGCTGATGCTAGAGAAGGGACAGAAGGCTATTTCCAAACAGAGGTAACATAGTCAGGAAAAAATCACCTCCTTGCTTAGTGTGGCAGCACAGTCTAGGTTTTGCATAGTTGTAATAGTGTTGCATAAATGTTCATTTTTAATACGTTTTGTATCCTAAGGTTATATTAGCCAAGAGGTTTGTAGCGGTGCCACATAGAGTGTTTCATTTGTTTATGGATATGTCCTATTTGCTGTTTGTTGAATGTTAGTAACAACACTGGTCGCTCAGATTCCTGTTTGTAAATATGGGGTATGCACAGATTGTGGGATTTGTAGGCACTATATACTTAAAACAGGAAGAGAAGGATGTGGAGGGATCTTTTGATTTGTTCATTTTTAAAGTGACTTCATCTTCAGCAGCACCTAAACTCCTTTATTAAACTGGACGTTCACAGCAGAGAAGGACTGTACACGGCCACCAGATTTAGGGACAGCGGTGGGTTCTTTTTTCCCCCAATCCAGTCCGCCGATGCTCTTTGTTAAAATGCGCTTCAGGAAACCATTTATCTTCTGGACTCTGGTGGTAGGCCTGTGCTCTCTATCCATGTTCCAGGAAGCATTTTACTAAAGGGAGGTATTCCGCCACATCTTTGTTTGTTAACCAGTGACTGCACTTCAAGATCCACCTTCATCACCTACCAGAAAGACTTTTTCCAGGACTGTAAATATCATTTGGGGGTTGTTTGTGGTGTTTGTTTTGTAATTTTGTAATCACCTTTCTTTGTCTTGTTTGTAAATTAGTTATTATAGTAAATCAGGGAATATATTTGTTGCTGAATATGTTTCATTTATTTTGATATTTTTTCTGGTGTGTTGTTAATATTCAGGTGTCAGGGTGGAAATACTGTAAGGATTAGGTGTTGGCATGGTTCTATCTGTCCCTCATTTTGAAAGTGTAGTGGCTTCATTGCTATACAACTGTGGTGGCAACCAGTGATATTTTCATAATGGAATAAAAATAAACGGGTGCAGTGCACTTGACTATCTGATATTGCTAACTTATTGGCGTCTAGAGCCTCTGCGTAGAAGAACAGTAGCAACAAGCACCTGTTGGGCTCACATCTGCCCCCTTCAGTGTGGCACATTACTGTCTGCCTCATCTTGTGCCTTTTCACTGTGGTTTTATGTCTGATCAGCAAGACTAGATATGTCACACACATTCATTAAAGATATTAGCAAGACTGTGGAAAGTCAGGGTGTATAATAAACGTGTGTGCAAACATTACAGTATATTGGCAACATACAGAGATGACATTAACAGGCATGCTCCAATTGCATGCATCAACGCAGTGTGTGAGGGACAGTGCAGTCCGAAGTGAGGCTTGTCTTGTCTCGATGCTGCTACACATTGCATTTCTCTCCTATACTTGATCAAGAAATGAGCAAATTCAGCGATTTTTGACTATAAAAATGATAAAAATGATTGGAATCATACAGGAAATAAATTTATAGCACAGACCAGTGGACAAATTTATTTTATGTTTTCATTATTATTTTTTTTTTACTTTTCATGATGACAGGTGAGGCTGCATGTTCCTGTATGAAGTGCAGTCAAGGTGCCAGAGAAGTGCTGGACTTCCACTAAGTACTAAGTACGTCAAAATCTCCACTTGCTGTAGGGACATCGAACTGTTGGCCGTAAGTTTGCGTCCCTATTACTTACCCAGAGAGTTTGGACACGTCATTGTTGTTATTGTTTACATCCCTCCTCGGGCGGACGTGGAGATAGCGAGTGACATCATCCATTCTGCTGTTGCTAAGTTACAAACACAGCACCCTGAGGTGCTTGTGCTAATCACTGGAGATTTTAACCATGTGACACTGGACAAAACATTATCTGCCTTCTCCCAGTATGTGCACTGTGACACCCAGGGAAATAAGACTATTGACTTACTGTATGCAAACGTTAAAGACGCATACAGCGCCACCCCGCTGCCTGCACTTGGGAAAGCAGATCATAACCTGGTTCTGCTTCAGCCTCACTACAAACCAAGAGTGAAGGAGCTACCTACAACCACACGCTCATTCAGGAAGTGGTCCCCTGAGGCACAGCAGGCTCTGAGGGACTGCTTTGGAACTACGGACTGGGATATCCTGCAGGGATCACATAGTGAGAACATTGACAAGGTTGTTGACTGCACTACTGACTACATCAACTTCTGTATGGACATTGTAGTTCCAGTAAGAACAGTACACTGCTATGCTAACAACAAACCATGGATTACAAGTGACATCAAGGGCCTCTTGAACCAGAAGAAAAGGGCTTTTAAAGGCGGTGATCAGCATGAGCTCAAGCGCATGCAGAAGGAACTCAGAGTCCAGCTCAGGGCAGCAAAGGAACAGTACAGGAGAAAGCTGGAGCAGAAGTTGCAGAATAATAGCATGAAGGAAGTGTGGGATGGGAAGAAGATCATCACTGGCTGCAGCTCGAAGCGGGGTGCCACCATCGAGAGAGACGTGAAGAGAGAAAACCAAATGAACAACTTCTTTAACAGGTTTGACCACCCTAACCCACTCTCACCTTGGAGTACTACACCCTCCACCCATCCTTCTGCTGATACCAGCATAGGAGAGACATCCCCACCCACAATTACAGTAGCGCAGGTGAGCAAAGAGCTGAAGAGACTTTGTGCCAGCAAAGCAGCGGGTCCAGATGGAGTATCGCCATGACTGCTGAAGGTCTGTGCGCTGGAGCTGGGGAGTCCTCTACAGCGCATCTTCAACCTGAGCCTGGAACAGGGGAGAGTCCTGAGGCTTTGGAAAACATCTTGCATCACCCCAGTCCCAAAGGTATCACGTTCTAGTGAGCTGAACGACTTCTGGCCTGTCGCTCTGACGTCACATGTGATGAAGACCATGGAGCGGCTGCTGCTTCACCACCTGAGGCCACAGGTACGCCACGCCCTCGACCTTCTGCAGTTCGCATACCAGAAGAAGGTGGGAGCGGAGGATGCCATCATCTATATGCTACACCGATCACTGTCCCACTTGGACAGAGGCAGTGGTGCTGTAAGAATTATGTTTCTAGAATTCTCTAGTGCCTTCTACACCATCCAACCTCTGCTCCTTAGGGACAAGCTGACAGAGATGGGAATAGATTCATACCTAGTGGCATGGATCGTGGACTATCTTACAAACAGACCTCAGTATGTGCGTCTCGGGAACTGCAGGTCTGACATTGTGGTCAGCAACACAGGAGCGCCGCAGGGGACTGTACTTTCTCCGGTCCTGTTCAGCCCATATACATCGGACTTCCAATACAACTCGGAGTCCTGCCACGTGCAAAAGTTCGCTGACGACACTGCTATCGTGGGCTGCATCAGGAGTGGGCAGGAGGAGGAGTATAGGAACCTCATCAAGGACTTTGTTAAATGGTGCGATTCAAACCACCTACACCTGAGCACCAGCAAAACCAAGGAGCTGGTGGTGGATTTTAGGAGGCCCAGGCCCCTCCTGGACCCCGTGATCATCAGAGGTGACTGTGTGCAGTGGGTACAGACCTATAAATACCTGGGAGTGCAGCTGGATGATAAATTGGACTGGACTGCCAATACTGATTCTCTGTGCAAGAGAGGACAGAACCGGCTATACTTCCTTAGAAGACTGGCATCCTTCAACATCTGCAATAAGATGCTGCAGATGTTCTATCAGACGGTTGTGGCGAGCGCCCTCTTCTACGCGGTGGTGTGCTGGGGAGGTAGCATAAAGAAGAAGGACGCCTCACGCCTGGACAAACTGGTGAGGAAGGCAGGCTCTATTGTAGGCATGAAGCTGGACAGTTTGACATCTGTGGCGGAGCGACGGGCGCTCAGCAGGCTCCTATCAATTATAGAAAATACACTGCATCCACTAAACAGTGTCATCTCCAGACAGAGGAGCAGCTTCAGCGACAGACTGCTGTCAGTGTCCTGCTCCACTGACAGACTGAGGAGATCGTTCCTCTCCCAAACTATGCGACTCTTCAATTCCTCCCGGGGGGGGGTAAACGTTAACATTATTCAAAGTTATTGTCTGTTTTTACCTACATTTTTATTACTCTTAAATTTAATATTATTTTTGTATCAGTATGCTGCTGCTGGAGTATTTGAATTTCCCCTTGGGATTAATAAAGTATCTATCTATCTATCTATCTATCTATCTATCTATCTATCTATCTATCTATCTATCTATCTATCTATCTATCTATCTATCTATCTATCTATCTATCTATCTATCTATCTATCTATCTATCTATCTATCTATCTACTGATCCAGCTGGTCCTGCACTGAAACTCCAAGACTCTTTTCTTCTTCTCGCACACTACATTTGCTTTTATTATTACCTGCGCTGTAATTAAAGTATTTCCACACGTTACTTTCTCATTTTCTACCCGCAAACATCTGTGCAAAACTGTCCATCATCAACCACAAGTGCTTACTGCTTCAACCCGACAAGCCAAATGTGTTCAACAAACAAACAACAGAAGTTGCGCCACGTGACTATAGTAAACCCAAGTTACAAGATCACAGCGCAATGTAACTGAATGCTCAGGGCAACCTACAAACAACCCCTCTGCACGACTTTTTTATTTAGTTTTAGTTACTCTGTTTGCCTTAATTTCAGTTCTCATTCTTGTAAGATGATAAACAATAGTTTGAAGTTCTAGTTCTCATTTTCATTATGAAAATATCACTGCTACATAAGGCTTCAATTTTGTGCTGAAAAGCAAGAGTATATGCTTAAGTATTTGGGACCAAAATCAAGTAACATGCTTTTGGCTTAAGGGTGAATCACATGCTAGAGGACATCAATGCATTTAAAAAGGAAGTGCATTTAAAACTGAAGCTAGGAAGCACTTCATTAGAAGTAGGACTCCAGAACATGTATGTTGACGTACTTTATAATCTGTTGCATTTTTTGAAAACAAGAGCATTTTAACATAATTCAATATAATTAAAGGGGCAAGCGCAATATCATATTTTGTGAAGACATTGCTGCTGCTAGATAAAGAGAAGCAGCTCCAACAAGATAACAACCTGAGCCTCCCAGCAAGTTGTAAGACTACATTTAAACCACCAAAGATTAAGAAAGAGACCTTTATTACTTCTTGGACTTGAAGGTCTGTCTTGCTGTTTTATTCTGTACATCTTTTGTGGAAGTATGCTCATGTATTTAACTGCTCTTGCTCTAGATGTGTAAATTGTTTTTAGTTTTTGGATTTTTGAAAATTCAATGTAATGCTTAATTCTACGGATCAGACCATAACTGAATGAGAGACAATATGATATTGTCCTGTCATCACACTGCCTTGGGTCTTGTGAGAGATTAACTCATTATAAACATACAGTAGTTCAGGTTTAGAAAACTGAGATGTGTAACAGCATATTTGCTTACTGGGTATGGTATCCCCACTAACTGGGCCAGTAAGTTAGAGATAGTCAGAGAAAAAAAAACTCTGCTGTGACTCATGTTTATCTGAACCTTTAAAAGAACACATTTATTAACCACAATGTGTTGAAATGAAAGGGCTTGAGGAAAAACCTGGAGATTTAGTAAATAAGATCCTACAGATTAAAAAATGTTAAATACTATGTGATGTATTAATCATAAAAACAAAATGATTTTGCATTTTATGTGTACAGTCACGAATGTGACTGGTCAGGTGAAAAGGGTTAAATCAGACATTAAAATCTGTGGCAGATGGTGCAACTAGTTATATGATTTTACTAAGGATACAGTATGTTTAAGTAAATGTGGGAAGTTTTTGCAAAGTAAATGGGTATTCAATGAAAAGTAAAGGTTCATGAAAGAAATTGTATTGAATTTTAACAGTTAATTGTCAGTTTTTAATGCACCACTTGAAGCTTGTTAGCAAGTGGACAGGTTTTTAAAAGTTTTAGGACTAAATAATCTTGCTTTCAGCTTGTTGAGTCATCCCATCAATTATGTAGCTCACTAGATCAATATGCAAACAATCAAATTAGTTCACTTGTTCACTTACTACTTGTTATTTAAACATTACCAAGAACACAGAGAAACAAATCATTAAGAAAAGAGGAACACAATTCTGCTCTACACAGATCCCAAAGAAAATAAGCCTCCGGAACACCATGGTTCTTTGAAACAAAGTATCTGGCCTTTGTGAACATCTGTATTATTCAAAAACATAGTAAGGTGTCCACTATTTTTTCTTAATTTTGTCAGAATATGTCAATAGCCTGTTTGTTGGTCTTTCAGTTTTGGGGATGATGCCTCCCCTCCACTGTGATGTCCTTTTCTATTTGACAACTTGATCATAATGGCAGTAATGCCAACCAAGCACTACAGCAATACGAATAGCAAGAATATCAGAAATGAATATATTATAAGGAGTCACAATCTTACCTTATATATAATAAAGCGATATGAACAATCTTGACAATAATGTTGTCAGGGGTTAACATCCAGAACACATAACCAACACCCAACTGTCTTCTTAACCCTGTAGTAGTTTGTAACCGAGATGGACCAATGTTGCCTGTGAGACACAACAAAATTCAAATTCTCCAAAAGTGCAAGTGCATAGTTTAAATCAAAAAGTGTCTAAAGTGCAGTTGTTAAATATTTCATAAAGAGATGTTCATAAAAGCAGTGCATTAAAAAAGGAAATGTCATAAATATTTGAAATCAGTTAAAAATCCTTCAGCAGCATCTCTATAAGTGTCATCTTTATTTCTCCAGATCCTTGAATGAAGTGTACACTAGATTTGCCACCTTCCTGAATAATACCAGAAGTGAAAAATTACTTACCCTGCTTATTCCATACTATTACTGTACCTCCAATGGCCATGGCAACCATATTTCCTAACCTGGCGAACTTCTTATGTCTACATCTGCTCTGAATACCCTGAACTTGCTTGCGCCTCCAGCTCATTCACTGCCAACTGTACCACATCCAGTCGGTACTACCAGAGATTAGATTTTGTCTCCTCTGTCACCGCGATTCATAAGATGGGCACATCACTTCAATATATTATTGATGTGTCAACACCGTGTCAAGCTTTCGAAGGGAAAGTGTTCAAAGTTCTGCTTTAAGGCTCATCTCAAATGCTCCTGTCACGTGATCCTGAGGCAAGCTAGTGTCAAGACAATCCTGGCATCTCCGCAGTCAGAAGCCCTATTTGTGGCAGCTAGTTTCTGCAGGTGGTCTTTGGCTCAAAAAGTAAAAGCAGTGGTCCTTCTCCATCTGCATGGTGTTCTAACATGAGTTAGAATCCTGTGGTCTAGGTGGGACTCGTGCATGGAGCATGGTCAATGCAAAAAATGAAGAAAAAAAACAACTTATGTAGTACTTATCTATCAGTTAATAATTACATTTAAAAGACATTATAAAAGATTCACGCAGGATACCACATTTCTTGGGGTGGAGTCTTGTCTACATAAATTGACAGTCCAGCTTCTATTCAACCCTATGTCAATCATATCAGAGAGGCTAAGAGACACTTCACATTACAGTTTACAAAGCTGACGTGGCAATCACAAAAAACAAGACATTCCTCATTAAACATTCTTAGTATTCAGTGATCTGTAGATGCTATGTATTGTTGATCTCAAAAATGCAATGTGAGTAAAGCGTTAGCTGCATAACTAATTACAACTGTCTTCAAAACAGAATCAGTGCCATCAACAGCATCTTCCGCAATTTGTGTAAGTTTCGGGATGACTGCATTAATGAGACAAAAAAAAAGTTGTAAAGAAACTTTTCAAATTCATCCAGAGGAGGATATAAAGATCACTCAGGTATTGACAAGAAGGTATAGCTGGATAAGCACATCTGGACCCAAACTTTCAAAAAAGCACCTGACTTTGTCAGCAACATCTGTCCCTTGTGAATGCATCTTATTAAAGATTGGTGAGTAAATAAGCAGTTGTACGAAATGCAACACAGCAGAATAAATCATTTATATAAATAGAATTATTGAAAGAATGAGCTTTTGTTGTTTCTGTATTCTTAAACCATCTTCCAGCTACAGAATCCCAATTACTGACACATTTAATGTTTCCCTACTCCTTACCCAAAGTAAGGCACTTGCTATCACTTGGCATCTATCATCAACACTGAGTTTAATTCAAGGCTTTATTGTCCTTCCTATCATACAGATAAAAAAGGTCACACATTTTTTTTACATGTGTGCTCAATATTAATAACAGTAACATGGCAATAATGAAAAAAGCACAAGATGGATATATTTATGAGAAGACCCTAGGCATAAGAATGAGGAGGTGTCTCCCATTACTTGAGCTCTTATTTGCCACCTCTCAGTCTATTAGCCACAATGCCATGCATTACACTGGGACCAAACACAATGGACAATACTGACAATGTATACCTACAGAAGTGGAATAAATTGACTGTATACTGAAACATTCCATTGCTGAATATAAAAATACAAAGTGCACTTTTCAGACAAACACTGAGTTTTCTTAATTATAAAAAAATTATAAAAAAACTATATGTTGCTACTTTTTTGTTTATTCTTACGAAATGTAATATGTTTAAAGTAATTCAGATTACCTGCAAATTAAAAAAACACTGTCAAAATATAATAATAAACTGAGAAGCACTGGCCTTTAGGAAATATTAAAAAAGCTTGTGAGCTGTCATTTAATGACAGAATGCACTGCTGAGAGCAGGCACTCTCTACTGAAACGATGTCACAAACAAAAAAAAATACAGCACAGTCTAAACAAACTCACAGTCTCCTTCATTTTTGATCTTATGATTAATTGTCAATATCATAGAAATTAGGTAATTTTAAGAGTGATGACAAGTCTGCTACAGTCAGTTCAATAAACACTTCCTTTAAATGTTTTCGTATATAGCATATAAGACAGAATCTCAATGAAGCAGCAGTTGTGAGTAGCAACAAATAACATATGGCACAAGGAATTGTAATGCATAATAACTGGAACGAGAAAAAAATTACAACTTCCTAAAACAGACACTGCAAATGTAGGCATTTCAGTATATAATTTAAGAGGCATGCATGTGCTTTTCCATATTGATTTAGAACTAAGTAAGCCATTTGTTATACTAAACAGTAACTCAAATAGTAAATAGTCCAGCAACTCAATCCAAGTAAATGAAGCACTTGTCTAACGCCATCAACAATGAAGGACCACACTGTCATGTTGGCTGTTTGGAAGGCACTGAATGGCTGAAACTATTTATAGCAAATTTGTTTTAAAAGGGAAATGCCATAATGAAAACACACATTTAAGCATGCTGGATAATAGTTTATATCATGTTTTTCTACAATATAAATTCAGTACGACATCAATGTCTCCAAACACTCGAATATGAAGTTTAAAATGTTTTACAGTGCAACTCATATATAACACAAGGGGGCTCTGCCCCCTGCTCGCTTCGCTCGCCTACCCCCGGTGTTTTGAACCCGTGCCCGCTGGGCAGCCGTAGTTTCAGACGCGCGTTGTAGGAGCCTGCATTGTTTTGAACCCGTGCTTGCCCTGCTTCTGCGGTTTGAGACGCGCGTTGTAGTTAATAATGCATCACTGTAATGTGATTCACCTATGCTGCATAGTTTGGACGTGTGAGGATGACGCACGTTTAATATGGAGCGTTCGCTCGTGTCACTCTGGGGCCTTCCACTGTTAATACGGAGGTCCGTCCGTACTATTATGCGGTGCATTGTGGACCACTGCAGACTCCGTAGTGTTTCCCGTTTCACTTTGTATCTCGGTCAGTCGAGCTCTTGTTTTTGAAGCCTTTGAACTCCGGTTTTCATTATCTGTAACCTGCTCTCCATGTGTTTGTCCCCCTTGTTTAACCTCTTTATGACATTTTACTTTGTTTTCTACTCTGTCTTTCAATTCTGACCTTGCTTTATCCTGCTTTTGTTTCAATGACACCTGGTTCGTGGTGATTATATTTTCCCTTTTTCGAGTAATAATTTCCATTTGTTTGCGACACTGTGATCTTTACCGTACTGTTAAGAATGCATCACTGTAATGTGATTCACCTATGCTGTATAGTTACTCAAGCTGTTTCGTTTTGAATCCGTGCCTGCTTTGCCTTCACAGTTTGAGATGCGCGTTGTAGGCGTCTACATTCATTAGATCTGTCCACGTGGGCTCGTTGTTGTAGCTGTGTTAGTTGTTGAGCTGTTTGGTTTTGGAGCCGAGACAGTTTTGCTTCCGCGGTATCAGACGCGTGTCCGTACCATCTCGGGTTTGATGTGTCCCGTTTCACTCTGGGGCGGGGCGTTGACTGCTCTTGTTTTACTATGTCTCCTGCGTCCATGGGTATGTACCTGCTTCCATATTACTTCTCTCCCGATTCACTTGGGGGGTGGGCAGCTTTGTGTGGCACCTGCACATGTTCGTAGTCTCTCCCGTTTCACTCTGGGGAGGGGGGCTTTGTGTGGCGCCTGCGCACTATGTCTCCTGCGTCCACAGGCATGTACCTGCGTCCATATCCGGTTTACCATTCTCGGTTAGTAATATAGATAATATATGATATATCTTATAACAGTATGTATCAGACAAAGGTAAACACAGTAAGCCACAAAAACAATGAACTGTAACCATGCTCTACACTTCATTCCCACTGCGCCAGTCAACTTACTGCTTAGAACCGCACTGGATGGAGGGGTTCATTTCCACTGAGCATGTCAGCTTACTGCTTTGTACCGCACTGGGTGTACGAGGGTCATTTCCACTGTTCATGTCAGCTCAGCATTTCGAATCCTTTTTCATTGAGCTTTGTTGGAATTCCACATTGCATTACCAGATTTCAATAACTCAACAGAAATGTGAGGTGAAATGAATGTTTGTGGGTCATGAATACATTTTAAGTAATTGTGCCCAATAATAATTAGTGTTAAGAAACAAAACTATAAATTAAACATCTTGCAAATGCCGACTAGTAGAATGCATAATGCTGCAAAAAAGAACTTTAGGAATATAGGTCACAACACTTTGCTGACCATAATACACTGTTCTCATAAATAATCCTCCTTTGCCTCTTATTATTAATTTATAAAAATACATTAAAAGTAAATGTGCATCACGTTTCATGTATGTAACAAAACAAAACATTTGAATGAAGATTTTAATTGTTGTTATGGCTAATGATAGTGGGTTCAGGGGTTTTAATTATTAAATATTAATCAGGTTGAACTTATTCTTACTTTGACTATTAATGGAGGGGGTACATGGTAAATGTGTTAGCGACTGGGATTGTGTTATGTAATTGGATGATTGGTTAGTATTGGTGCAGACAGGAGAACTATTATTTCTGTTTAAGGAAATATTTATTATGCTCTGCTGTGATTACGACTTTGTACTCATCGCCTATACCAGACCTTGAAGATGTGTTCACAAGGGAGGGATGTTGCTGGTAAAGTCAGATGCTTTTTTTTGAAAGCAGGTCCAAATGTCCCATTGTTCTTTATTGGTGCAGCATTCAACTGGATCTTTAATACTATCATCTATAAGAATTGGTGAGTTCTTTTTTCACCACAAAAGTGTCTGCCGTGGCTGCCGTTGATGTCCATGTCACGGTTTCTGGTTGAATGACAGTTGGAATTAGTCATTCAACCAGAAATGACACTTTACATATACAGTAAATATCAACTTAAAAGCATGGATTACTTAATACTAACAGCGCTCACCTTCCCTACTTCTATCCCATGTTGTGTGTGACAGTGCGCTGGTGACTGCATCTGCACCATGTCTCTCAGCCTCTCTGACATGTTCCAGATTGGCAACCTTTGAGTTTTGGATCCAACGGAGTGAATTCAGTCTGATCTGCCAGAGTAGGGTTGTTATCATCCTTTTCAATGGCAGGATTCATAGACGTCAAGTGGCAATTAATAAAAGATGGATTATTGTAAATATATGAGCTGCCTTTTGTAAAGTAGTTATCGCATTTTTGCATGGACAGAGAGTGTTAAAAAATATAAAAAAGCTCTCTTTAAAGCTCGCTCAGACTACTATTCTAAATTAAAAAATAACAATTATAATAATCCTCGGGTACAGTTTAGAACAGTGGCTAATTTAACAAATGGGAATTCAGATTTACAGTGCAAAATACCAACAGACATTAGTAGAACAGACTTTATGAATATCTTTAATGAGTAAATTAAAAATGTAAGATCCCGGATCTCAGCATCACAGTGCAAACTGCATACTAGCTTGGCAGACCCTGTCTTGCCTTCCACTCAACACTTTAGAAATTTTAATCCTGTAACAGAGCAGGAAGTCTTGACTTTAACTTTTAAAATGAAACCTACTACTTGTTCCCTAGATCCAGTGCCAACAAAACTAGTAAAAAGTGCAATGGATCTTCTTGCAGTGCCTATTATTATTATTATTATTATTATTATTAATAGTTCATTATTGCATGGCACAGTACCTGATGTAAAATGTCAGTTATCAAACCATTACTTAAAAAGTCAGACCTAGACTCACACATATTTAATAATTATAGACCTATTTCAAATTTACCCTTTCTCTCTAAAATACTTCAAAAAGTACTCACCAATCAGCTTCGGTCACACCTTACACATCACAATTTATTTGAGAAATTCCAGTCTGGCTTCCGTACTGGTCATAGTACAGAAAAGGCACAAATGTGTGTTGTAAAAGACATTTTGATATCCTCTAATGAAGGAAACTCCACTGTAATTATGTTGCTAGAGTTAAGGGCAGTGTTTGACTGGAAAATGACGTTGGGCTTACAGGCACTGTTCTTGCCTGGTTTAGTTCTTATTTATCAAATCAATTCCAGTATGTACAGAAATGTGCTGACAGTACTCCATCATTATGCACAGAACTGAGATATAGTATCCTGCAAGGCTTAGTACTGGAACCTTTACTGTTTTCATTTTACATGCTTCCACCGGGATCTATCATTAGAAAACATAATGTTAATTTTCACTCATACGCACATGACACCCAGTTATATCTTTCTTTTAGACTAAACAAAGTTTCTCCGATGTTGTCTTTAATTAGTTGTGTTAGTGGATGGGTGAGAACTACTTATCTTTAAACACAGATAAAACAAAGATGTTAATTATTGGAGGGAATGATGCTGTTCACAACAATATTTTGTCATCATTTAACTCATTTGGAATCACCATTAATTTTACTGAATCAGCCCACAATCTAGGAGTTATCTTTGACTCTAGCATACCATTTAAAGTGCACATTACAAAATTGCCTAAACCATGTTTCTTCCATCTTATAAATGTTGGGAAATTAAGGTGCTTTCTAAATAAACAGGATTTTGAGAACTTAATTCATGCATTTATTTCTAGTAGGATTGACTACTGCAATGTGGTGTTCACTGGATGTTCAAAGTGTTCAGTTAATCCAAAATGCTGCTGCAAGAATTATTACAAGAACAAGAAAATACAAACACACAACTCCAGTTCTTAAATCCTTACACTGGCTCCTGGTTAAGTTTAGGGCAGATTTCAAAATACTCCTTTTAACATATAAAGGCTTAAATGGCCAAGGTCCGGCTTACTTGTCTGAACTTCTCATGACTTACAAACCAGAGTGCACATTAAGATCTCAAGATGACAGTCTACTTATGATTCCAATGATTAATAAAATAACAGAGGGATGTCGAGCTTTTAGTTACAGGGCCTCTAAACTGTGGAATGGTCTGCCTGCTACTATAAGAGATGCCCCTTCGGTCTCAGCTTTCATATCCTCGCTGAAGACTCACTACCTCAGTTTAGCATATCCTGACTAAGGCAACTGATTAACTGTACGTACTGCATCTCTGTTGTTAGTCATTAGTACTAAAACATAAGTAATACGTTAGTTCTAATTTGTTACTAACCCTCACCTTTTCTGTTTCTCTTCTTAGTACTCAAATATGGCATCCTACTGCCAAGTTGTTTTTCCTGCCTAAGGAAAAGTCATCTCTAATGGAGGACTGCAGGAATCGGCGAGTAGAGGGGTCCTTTCATCGGATTGGCTGGTCCAGTTCTGACTCAGCTATGGAATGGCGAATGGGGGGAGGCAGCTTGCTGGCCGAGGTCTCCAGGACTCTGAAAAAATCTGAATCCTCATATGTGATATCATCTACTGTTGAATTCTGCTCTGTTTTTCTAATATGTCTATTGTACTATTGCATTATATTGAGGTTTACTTGTGTTCTGTGCTGTGTATTTGTATTGTATTTACCCCCCTTTTTTGACACCCACTGCATGCCCAACCTACCTGGAAAGGGGTCTCTTTCTGAACTGCCTTTCCCAAGGTTTCATTCTTTTTGTCCCCCAAGGGATTTTATCTTTTTATTCATTTTTTTTTGGAGTTTTTCCTTGTCTTATTAGGGAGTCAAGGATGGGGGTTCTGTCAAATGGCAGGGCCTGTTAAAGCCCATTGTGGCAAACCTTGTGTGATTTGCCCAAAGGGGACTGGGCGGTCTCGTGGTCTGGAACCCCTACAGATTTTATTTTTTTCTCCAGCCTTCTGGAGTTTTTTTTTGTTTTTTCTGTCCACCCTGGCCATCGGACCTTACTCCTTTCTATGTTAATTAATGTTGTCTTATTTTAATTTCTTATTTTGTCTTTTATTTTTCTTCTCTTCATTATGTAAAGCACTTTGAGCTACTTTTTGTATGAAAATGTGCTATATAAATAAATGTTGTTGTTGTTGTTGTTGATTTTGGGCTATACAAAAATAAATAGTATTGTACAAATTGTATCTCTTATGCAATCCCTACACAGTATCTCTCAAAATTATTTAGTCAATTTTGGTTTTTCACTCCTAATTTTTTTTTAGGTAACTCTTTAATTCAGCTTGAACCTGGGTTTATACTATATGCAGAATATGAAAATCAACTGCCTTAGTTACTCAAGCCACAGGACAGTATAATCAGCACTTATCACATATTTAACTGTGACGGTGTCTTTTCTTCCTAGCGAAATTATTAATTTTGAGCTTATATCCAGCAGGGAGCATGGGGTTATGCTCATTATTGATGCAGAACAGTGGCGCAGTGGTAGCGCTGCTGCTTTGCAGTAAGGAGACTGTGGAAGATTGTGGGTTCGCTTCCCGGTTCCTCCCTGTGTGGATAGCGCTTTGAGTACTGAGAAAAGCGCTATATAAATGTAATGAATTATTATTATTATTATTAGAACAGGCTTGAGCTATATAACCATCTCTTTTGTAACCATGATGGAAATAATCAAATGAGAGAAATATGGTACAAAAACATATATGTATTTAACCACTTTAACACTAGAATCCCTGAAGCCTGTGAAAAAACTCATAATCCAGGGCCACCTTAAATTCCTTCGTACCTCTCCTTTAGCATCCTTTGTTCTGCAAATGTGTTGATCAGCACAAGCAGCAAGCAGCCTGCTATCTAGCCGACAGAGCTGAAGTCAGTCGCAAAATTCTCAGAGCTCAGGGGCCTCATGTATAAACGGTGCGTACGCACAGAAATGTTGCGTACGAACCTTTCCATGCTCAAATCGCGATGTATAAAACCTAAACTTGGCGTAAAGCCACGCACATTTCCACGGTAACTCATACCTTGGCGTACGCAATTTCTCCGCTCGGTTTTGCAGACTGGCGGCACCCAGCGTCAAAGCAGTGCTACTGTTCCTGTGTGGTTACCCTTTCTTAGATCCACATCCACAGCAGCGGCTTTATCAAATACACTGAAATTAACCGCATATCGTTCATAAATTTAATGCATCTGATTGTAATTAACCTGTAACAATATAATGGTCCACAGAATGGTCAAACTACTGTTCCTGTGTGCTCATCCTTTCTTTCTTAGCTCCACATTCCTGACGCGGCTTTATAAATACACTGAAATTAACTGCATATTGTTTATTAGTGTAATGCATCTGATTGTAATTAACCTGTAGCAATATAATGGGCCAAGGAATAGCCATAGTATTCCAAATACCATAACTGCTTTAGCGTTGTTACGCTCACTGCATCTTGTTCTTCTTTTTGCTGCTCCCGTTAAGGGTTGCCACTGCGGATCATCTTTTTCCATATTACTCTCACTGCACCACTCGGAGTATTTATATCACTGTATCTGAGTGTGAATCACAGCAGCAGATGATCGGAAAGAGAATTATCGGTATACAGTTTCAAGTACACACTACCTCAACCACGGCAAAAAGCGTCAAAGCCTTTCCTGTATGGACCTCGCGTTTCAGAAACAGTTTCATCCCAAGAACTATAAACGCACTCAATCAGTCCATCAAGTGCTCCTTGTAGAACTGTTTGTACTTTTAAGTACAATCACCTCACTGTAAACTTACACTACAGTTATAATATTGCACAACCTGCGCTACTTTATAAAGCGCGTATGATGACAATATCATTTTTAAGATGAAATGCAGCAAAATATGTTGCTTATAGTATACAGATAAAACTTTAACTTCATTTAAATAATCTGTATTGTTAATAATTAAACATGTGAGGACACGGTGCCGCAGCGTATAGCTAGTTCAAGGATAGCTCCTGCCTTGCGCTGTATTCTTGCTGGTGCTGACGCGACACTGGAAGGATAGACGAATAGAATAATTAAACATGTACTACGAAGATATTTCAATGTTCCTTAAAAGTTTTGAAGAATCGGCGTTCTAAGCTTACAAATGGCTTAACGTCTATTACAGAGCTGATTGTGTGGCGATTGGAGAAAGAAAAGTATGGACAGGAATTGGAGGTTAGTACGTTTGACAGAGATAGTACTTCTGTAATAAATTATTTCATCGAAGGTCGCACATGGTGCAGCAAGCCTCTTGCTTGAGATATGAACAATCACTGCGCCACCGTGTTCCCATGTTTAATAACATGCTTTCATTCCTATCATCATGAAAATGATATCACGTATACATCTCAGTATTTTAATTATTCAGAGAGCTGTAATATCTCGAATGTAATGCATTCTGTGTCCTGTCGGAGAAAGAGAAAGAACGGAAGCACGTAGTGATTCACACACATACAGCATATAGAAGATCAAATACAGAACAAAACATTTAACATGCTACTTGAGAAACTAGTAAAATAAACGATTTTAAGATGAAGTTTATGATGTTCTACTTTAATGGCAAAATAAACTATGTGATTAAAGTGGAAATTTCGAGATTAAAGTTGACAGTTCGTGCTTTTTTCCCACTGTGTGCCTATGTTTTTTGTTTGTACCCTAATACGCTTTCATATGACATTCAGACGGTGGGCTACAACTTGCCTTTTCATGGCGACATTGATATGTGATTTCTTTTTTATTTCGGGCACTGTGCGACTTTGTGAATTTGATCTTTCGAGTTTTTCCAACACTCTGTCACTCGATCAACTTTCTTTTGTTGCTTATACCACTGTTTAAACCAACAAATAGTACGTTTTTCCTTTGCCTCCACTTGGTATTCGCTGAAATTCTTATATTTTCCCCTGTGCTTTTCCCATTGTCTTTTCACAGAAGGCTATTTATATTGATTTGTAGAGAAAAGCCAAGAAAAATGACACCTTTTATTGGCTAACTAAAAGCCTGAGTTGCCTCGAAAGCTTGCATATTGTAATCTTTTTAGTTAGCCAATAAAAGGTGTCATTTTGCTTGGCTTTTCTCTACATTCATAATGGCTAACACGGTACAACACCCTAGTACTATATTGATTTACATATTCAAAGAGGCATAATTCTGGGAGGAGTTGGGGCGGGACAGAAGGTGCGTGCACGTGCGTTACTTTTCATGCTGATTGGGATTTATGTAGTGGAAGAACGTGAAAGTATGCGTGCGCACAGATTCCTGCATCTGGATTTTTCTGTGCGTACACACAATCCCGCTTTTGTGCTTACGCCATGTTATAGTGTGAGTTCTACGCACGGCGTTATACATGAGGCCCCAGGTCTGTTTATCTGGGAATGAGCTGCCTGGAGTTGTATAGGGTAAATAATATATCAATATCTGAATATATACATTTCATGTTTGTTTCGTGTCTACAACGATCTATGTAAGTGGAGGATGTCAGAAACTGCTGAACACATAGCTAAACCAGAAACATTTTCCATGTTATACTAATAATAGCGTGAAGTGTATAATGTTTGAAGACTTTAGTCCAAATATCAAATAAATATTTGCACTTTTATTCAAGAATATAACCAAAGAAAAAAAATCATTTTATTTACATGTTGCTGTCAATGAGTTAAAAACCCAAGCTCAAATGTCAATTGACAGAAAGTTGAGATGTATTCTTGAATGGTGCAGAGGTAAGAACTGCTGCCTTATAACCAAAAGGTTCCGGGTACGAGTCAAGGCGCTCTGTGTTTTGAGTAGTTAGCTTCTATTATTATTACTATAATATAATAAAAACATACATTTTATTTGAGTCTGTCACATCTGGTGTAAATTTTGGCTACTTGTAAAAGTTAGCTCTTGCTTTTTTATTATTCAGTTTTATTCTGTCAGTGATGTTCACGTGGTGCAACAAATTTGCCTTTCCCTCTATGAGTTGATGGCATTTATGTCCATTCTTTTTACAAGGACAGTGATGACCATAGTTGGTGCTGTGGTTGATGCCTGCTCAGAAGTTTTTCTTGTACCGGCAATCAAAGATTCGATGTCCCATGACCGCTATCAGACTACCATGCGGCACTTGCACTTTGACAACAAAGACACCCGTGTAAAACATGTGAAAAACGAGAGATTTGCTGCGATCTTGGACATTGTTGAGAACTGTGTTTTGAGTTACAACCCAGGGCAAACATTTTCCGAGTCTGTGGTCATAAAACTTATGGAGCCGTTTCTGGACAAAGGAAGAACGATAACAACAGATAACTTCTTCAGCTTTCGTTGGCAAATAGACTGCTGCACCACAACAAACTCTGCTTGGCACCATAAAGTAAAATGGGACTTCCAGCTGCAGCTATAGTCACTCTAGTATGTGAGCAATTCGCCACGCTAGTGTTTAGACCTGGCAGCGCCATACATGGTGTATGTGCCCAAAAAGAAAAAGCCTTTGATTTCAGTCTGTAACAGTCGGTGTAAAGTTTTGCTATCCATTTTTTCATATTAGTTTTTGTGACGCCCCACCTCCCCTAAAGTTTTTTTATGCACATTTTCAGATTTTTGATTATTTTGTGATCCACCCAACACTACATTTTAATTTGGGAATGCACTACTGGCTCAAGTGTGGATCAGATTTTTTATCATCAAAATATACTGTCACACGTAACACATTTACTGTATATATGTAAAATTCAAACATTTCTTCAGTTTTCATTACATTTCATGAAATTTCTTAGTAATTTTAATAATTCCACATTTTAAATTATTCTTTGCTATAATAATAAAAAATAAATTACAAATATTATAAATACTCATAAGAATACTATCACTTCTTATTTCTTAAAACAATAACTGACATTAGTGATTACAGAAGTTAAGTATAATGGTAAGAGAGAAGAATGAACTTGAATTATGCTGCTTGCTTACGGGTGGACAGGCTTATACACGTGTCTAGATAGAGTCATGATATGACAAGTGATGCCACTAATTGTAGCAGCCCTTGATTTAATTGAATCGACATGCAGAGAGTCGCAGACTGGTGACTTTATTTTTATTCACATTCACATTATTCACATTTATTTATACCGTCACAAGCACTGTAACTATGAACTAAAAATATAAGCATACTTTTTTTTTAAATTTTACAAAGAAACAGAATAAATGAAACGACATATTATCAATTGCGTACCTCGAT
Organism: Erpetoichthys calabaricus; assembly: GCF_900747795.2. Lineage (NCBI taxonomy): Eukaryota > Metazoa > Chordata > Cladistia > Polypteriformes > Polypteridae > Erpetoichthys > Erpetoichthys calabaricus. Next base: position 120,182,125 of record NC_041399.2, on the reverse strand, counting down.
CCATTTACCAAGGGTGCAACAATTTTAAAGATTACCATTTTAGAGATCAGCGTTTGCCTTCCGTTATTTCCTCACAGTTTTTCCACACTTCCGGTATTATATGTCATTATGTCCCATACGTGCAGAAAGATTTTGCGGTCTAGTGCTCTTTTGGCTCGCTCCCTCTTCATTTAGTATCACTCAGAGCCTTCTATTTTAGCCTAATTTAATAATTATGAATGGTCTGTGTGTTGGTAAGCAATTTTTTATTTAGTGTTTTCATAAAAGAACCTTATTTTATGCATTTTTTTCATTACAAAAAATACACAGTTGTGTTTTTGTTGTTTTTTTTCAAATTCATAACAAATAAAATGCGCTAGATGTGGTTAAATGACACAGATAGATAGATAGATAGATAGATAGATAGATAGATAGATAGATAGATAGATAGATAGATAGATAGATAGATAGATAGATAGATAGATAGATACTTTATTAATCCCCAAGGGGAAATTCACATACTCCAGCAGCAGCATACTGATAAAAACAATATTAATTAAGGATTGATAAAAATAAAGTGCAGTTAGAAAATGCCAGGTGGAGAGTGTGAAGCAGGTATAACAGTCAATAACATTGTATAATGTTAACACTTACCCCCCGTGGAATTGAAGAGTCGCATAGTGTGGGGGAGGAACGATATCCTCAGTCTGTCAGTGGAGCAGGACAGTGACAGCAGTCTGTCGCTGAAGCTGCTCCTCTGTCTGGAGATGATACTGTTCAGTGGATGCAGTGGATTCTCCATGATTGACAGGAGCCTGTTCAGTGCCCGTCACTCTTCCACAGATGTCAAACTGTCCAGCTCCGTGCCTACAATAGAGCCTGCCTTCCTCACCAGTTTGTCCAGGCGTGAGGCATCCCTCTTCTTTATGCTGCCTCCCCAGCACACCACCGCGTAAAAGAGGGCGCTCGCCACAACCATATGATAGAACATTTGCAGCATCTTATTGCAGATGTTGAAGGACGCAAGCCTTCTAAGGAAGTATAGTCGGCTCTGCCCTCTCTTGCACAGAGCATCAGTATTGGCAGTCCAGTTTATCATCCAGCTGCACTCCCAGGTATTTATAGGTCTGTACCCTCTGCACACAGTCACCTCTGATAACAATGGGGTCCGTGAGGGGCCTGGGCCTTCTAAACTCTACCACCAGCTCTTTGGTTTTGCTGGTGTTCAGTTGTATGTGGTTTGAGTCCCACCATTTAACAAAGTCCTTGATTAGGTTCATATACTCCCCAACCTGCCCACTCCTGATGCAGCCCATGATAGACAGTGTCGTCAGTGAACTTTTGCAAGTGGCAGGACTACGAGTTGTATTGGAAGTCCGATGTATATAGGCTGAACAGGACCGGAGAAAGCACAGTCCCCTGCGGCACTCCTGTGCTGCTGACCACAATGTCAGACCTGCAGTTCCCGAGACACACATACTGAGGCCTGTCTGTAAGATAGTTCATGATCCATGCCACCAGGTATGAATCTACTCCCATCTCTGTCAGCTTGTCCCTAAGGAGCAGAGATTGGATGGTGTTGTAGGTGCTACAGACGTCCAGAAACATAATTCTTACTGCACCACTACCTCTGTCCAAGTGGGAGAGGGATCGGTGTAGCATGTAGATGATGGCATCCTCCCCTCCCACCTTCTCCTGGTATGCGAACTGCAGAGGGTTGAGGGCGTGGCGGACCTGTGGCCTCAGGTGGTGAAGCAGCAGCCGCTCCATGGTCTTCATCACATGTGACGTCAGGGTGACAGGCCTGAAGTCATTCAGCTCACCAGGACGTTATACCTTTGGGACTGGGGTGATGCAAGATTATTTCCAAAGCCTCGGGACTCTCCCCTGTTCCAGCCTCAGGTTGAAGATGCGCTGTAGAGGACTCCCCAGCTCCAACACACAGGCCTTCAACAGTTGCGGTGATACTCCATCTGGACCCGCTGCTTTGCTGGCACAAAGTCTCCTCAGCTCTCTGCTTACCTGGGCTGCTGTTTAATTGTGAGAGGGGGGAAACTCTCTCCTATGCTGGTATCAGTAGAAGGATGAGTGGAGGGTGCAGTACTCTGAGGTGATAGTGGGACAGGGTGGTCAAACCTGTTAAAGAAGTTGTTCATCAGGTTCGCTCTCTCCACGTCTCTCTCGATGGTGGCACCCCACTTCGAGCTGCAGCCAGTGATGATCTTCATCCCATCCCACACTTCCTTCATGCTGTTATTCTGCAACATTTGCTCCAGCTTTCTCCTGTACTGCTCCTTTGCCGCCCTGAGCTGGACTCAGAGTACCTTCTGCACAGGCTTGAGCATATTTGAATGGTACTGGAGCGAAAGGGATATAGCCCTTAGTTATGAGTAAATATTGCTGTCCAGTTCAGTGGTAAATTTTGAATTAGTTCCTAGGTAAAAGTAAAAGCAAAGTCTGATCTGTTATGTAAGGCAGCTTGAAAACAAAGGGCTGCTTTACAAAGATTCTAAAATAATAACAATCTTAAATTGAAAAGTTTGGCTTTTGTTCATTTTATTAACAAAAGTAGACTTAAAATTTGCAACAAATGTAAAAATGGACAGAAAGATTTCAAAAAGTATACCATCAGAGGTTTTTAACATCTGAAATTTAAGTTAATTGGATGCATTCACCAAACTTTAATAACGTAAATTAACCAGCAAATGTCTCTTACATACACTGATGCAATTTCACAAGAAATGCCACAAACCTGAAAAGGCGATTTTTTGGAAAGTGTGAAAGGTGTGTTGTTATAAAAACAGCTTTCTGTAAATGAAAACATCCTGAATTATTTTCATATTCACTAACTTGCATGACAATGACATAATGTTTGAATTTTTGAGTTTTTGTTTTATAACAGTGATAATTTTTCAGTTAGAAACTATAAGTGAATAAATTTAGTATGTGCATATGGTAAGATAAGTCAGGAAATCGATGATGATCATAAGATTGTAAAATCAGGAAAATTCCCTTCATCCTATACATCATATGAAATTCAAGTTCTGAATTATATAATTTTTGTAAATTAAAAGTTCAGAAATCTTAGGGTTCTAATGTTTATTCTATTTAACCCCCCCCCCCCCCCCTTCAAAAAAATGGGGGAACAGGCAGATAAACAAATTTCACCTCTAGTTTAATCTAGAGTACTATGGAGTTTTGATTGCTAAAAAGAGGTCATAGCAATGTTAGAAAAAGTCCAGAGGAGAGCGACTAGGCTGATTCCAGGGCTACAGGGGATAAATTATGAAGAAATATGAAAAGAGCTGAGCCTTTTCAGTTTAAGCAAAAGAAGACTAAGATGAGACATGATTGAAGTGTTTAAAATTAGCAAGGGAATTAGTACAGAGGATCAAGCTAAAAGAAGTGGGAGTTCAGGGTGATGTTATTAGATGGGTCAGACACAGGAAGCAGAGGGTGATGGTGTGAGGAACCTTATCAGAATTGGCTGATGTTAAGAGTGGTGATCCACAGGGTTCAGTGCTAGGGCTGCTACTATTTGTAATATATATAAATGATTTAGATAGGAATATAAGTAACAAGCTGGTTAAATTTGCTGATGATACTAAGATTGATGGATTAGCAGATAATTTGGAATCAGAAGGATTTGGATAACATACAGGCTTGGGCAGATTTGTAGCAAATGAAATTTAATGTCAGTAAATGTAAAGTATTACACATAGGAAATAAAAATGTTAGGTTTGAATACACAATGGGCGGTCTGAAAATTGACAGTACACCTTATGAAAAGGATTTAGGAGTCATAATGGACTCTAAGCTGTCAACTTCCCAACAGTGTTCAGAAGCCATTAAGAACATAAACAGAATGTTAGGTTATATATCACGATGTGTTTTGTACAAGTCCAAGGAGGTTATGCTCATTGGTGAGGCCTTATCTGGAGTACTGTGTCAAGTTTCGATCTCCAGGCTACAAAAAGGACATTACAGTACTAGAAAAGGTCCAGAAAAGAGCAACTAGGCTGATTCCAGGGCTACAGGGAATGAATTATGAGGAAAGATTAAAAGAGCTGAGCCTTTTCAGTTTAAGCAAAAGAAGATAAAGAGGTGACACGATTGAAGTGTTTAAAATTATGAAAAGAATTAGTACAGTGGATAGAGACTGTTATTTTAAAATGAGTTCATGAAGAACACGGGGACACAGTTGGAAACTTGTTAAGGGTAAATTTCACACAAACATTAGGAAGTTTTTCTTTACACAAAGAATGATAGACACTTGGAATAAGCTACCAAGTAGTGTTGTAGACAGTAAGACTTTAAGGACTTTCAAAACTCGACTTGATATTTTTTTGGAAGAAATAAGTGGATAGGACTGGCAAGCTTTGTTGGGCTGAATGGCCTGTTTTCTTCTAGATTGTTCTAATTTTCTAATGTTACCAATAATAAGTATGTCTAAAGACAAAAGCATGTATTAACTTTTCAGCATCTTACAATGGCATAAGAGATATAGCTATTCCTATGTTTTTAAATTAAATTATGCAGTCTTAGTAAAATGTTTACTGCGTGATTGGAGAATTAGTTCTGAATACAGAAAGACACTCAGACTTCTTACTTCTGGCTTTAACTTTAATTCCAGATTATTTATTTCTAATATGTCTACTTATTTTTTTTTTTTTTTACTATTTTTCCTTATCGTGAGCCTCAGGATCATTTGGCACTATTGATAAATAAATCTTTGTGTCTTCTGCATAGCTGTGGTAATTCTCTATTTTAAAGTAATCAGGCTTAAAGGGAGCATAAAGATTGAGAATAACAGGGGACCCAAACAGAACCTTCTGATACACTATACATTATACAGTATCATGGATCTCTGATATATCATCACCACAACTTAGTGAGAATTTTCTTCTTATATGGATCTGAAACCAAGACACTGCCAGAAAGGCCCACCTAAAGCCCAAGGAGGGTAATAAGAATTCTTTGGTTGATGATATTATGAAAGCCTCATATTTAGCCACTGATGGTTTGTGCATCATTTTCATTGATTGTTTAGTTTAGGGGACTGTAGCTAAATAGTAAGTTTGCTCAATGCTGCAGTTTCAAAAATGTGTGTGCTGCAGAGCACTGGTTCTTAAACTATTTCTCCAAGTTCCCCCAGTACACCACTAGAATATGTGAGTGCTCCCTTACACAGGCCATGCTATTTAACCACTTGTACTTTTGCTACTGTCTTTACAAAGGTGTTGTTTTTGAACTTACATTTCTTAGCCAAGATGTGTTTGCTGCTAGTGATGTTACACTGCCCGTTTTTAAAAGCTAAAACATAATTAACAGGCCATAAAAAATAGAAGGTATTTTATTTATTAAATAACATTTATTTTTTACTATTGCCTTAATTTCTTAATCATACCATAAAGCAAGCAGACATTTTTAGGGCTATATAATAACCAGTAATTACCAAAATAATGAATTTGTCACTGCAGATATTTTTGATAACAGCAAAATCTGTGCACTACTCACTTGGTTATTCTATTCATTTTTAAATTAAGCATAAAATGATTACATGTTTCTGAAAATAAAACATCAACAGTATATTTAAAATGCAGATTACTGATACTACTTTGTTATCCTCTGCATTCATCGCTGGAGTATTTCCATCAGCAATAATCACATTTAACATGACTGGAAATGCAAATGCATTTTTTCTCCAAATACAACAATTAGGTTGGTAGAAAAGACAACAGGATTGTGAAGGATGGTAGCAGAAGTCAGGTAAGTTGTAGAAAAGTAGCGTGCAGTGACACCTGTGCAGCTTTAAAAAAAATTGAGTGGAGTGGCCACAGCATTGTGCGAGTTCATCATGAGTCTGTCAATTATTTGCCATCATGTTAAAACACTCCTAAAAGTGGTGTGGCATGTCACCTTCTTTTAACATTTTCTTGCTGTGTCACTATGAGCAACCTGTTCCCACTCTAACTAAAGTTTAGTAGTTGTGCTGCACTGTGATGCACAGATAAACACGAGCGAAAAAAAATTCTAGAATTGCTGTGTGTATGTGAGGAGTCCATCCAATTTTTGCCAGGATTGGAGATGCATTTTAATGCCAAGTGTAAATGTCAGTCAGTCAGTCATTGTCCAACCTGCTATATCCTAACACAGGGTCACAGGGGTCTGCTGGAGCCAATCCTAGCCAACACAGGGTGCAAGGCAGGAACAAATCCCGGGCAGGGTGCCAGCCCACCACAGGGCAAGTGTAAATGTAATCCAGCTAAATTTTATATGGATACAATCTATATATTATAGTGACCTCATCATTGTTAGAAGAGTCAGCAAATATAGTCAACCAAGGAAAGAGCAGGTGATTGAGACCTGTCTGAGGAGGACTGGACAACCTGGAGAAGCCGACATAAAAGCAGCTCTATGATCACCGTTTTGCATACACAGCATTTAGAGAGCACTTTAGTAGCAAGGAGACATGTCAGGAGTGCATCTGCCTGGGTGTAAGTTCACCAGCGACTCTCGCAGAACCGAGGGCCATTGGGCATAGGATCCCGGGTCAGTGGAGTGAGGCAGAGAGGGGACTGCCTGTATGAGCAGGCAAAGGGACAAAGCAGTTGAAAAATGCATTCAAAGAGCTCACTATGCGCTGTGTCTGCGAACGTGAATCGCTGAACTGCTTTTTTTGTCACCCCCTGTCCCACCCCTTCGGACAGTTTAGTACATGTATAGATTTAATGGTTTTATGGAGGGTAGAGTTGAATCCAGGATTTTTTTGGGGTACAATTAGTGTGTCACCACAGAAAAATGGTTGCAAAACACTGCTCCACCTACACCTTTGCTCCTGGCATGCTGAAAAAGATCTCCGTAGCTTCTGTCTCACTGAAAAACTGACACCATGCATTACTCTGGATGGTTATGTTCCGTTCTTTGCATAAATTAGAGAAGATACTGCAAACTTGAACATGGGTAGGGATAATCATTATACTTTTATTTCATAGAATTTTGTCATTATATTAGGGCAGTCAGCACTGCAAGCTGGCTGGCAGACTGGGAAGTTAAATACAGAGGTACTAGAGACTTATTTTAGTTTTAGTGCCACTCAAAGATAACATATTTAGCACTTAAGTAATCTGACTTTGATTTGATCTTCTTACAGAAATATGAAATGAAAAAAAAGCATAATTTTTACCTTCACAACTTTACTCCAGCATTGCACCAGCACTGCTGTAAACCCTCCCTCCCCACTCCCTTTCCTCCCACTCCCCTGCACCTATATCAGTATTTATAAATCAAGAAAATGAACATCAGTCCTATGAACTAACATGTGGCATATTGTTTTGAATGGCGTAATATGAAATGTTAAACCTTTAATTGAAAATTTTATTTCATAAAATGTTTAAAGGTAGTATATAAATATGGTACTGGTTGTGTATGTAATTTTTTAGGTACACACCTAACTTATTTGTATAATTGTTTTGTAATGTTAAAAAGAAAAATTATTTGAAAATGCTGCCCTGACCAATTCACTGCCTAAGGTGTTTACTTTGTTGCCGGCCCAAGGATGGGACAATGCTTTTTAACGTGTTAAACAGGCCACATTAATCACAAAAATTAATGTATTAATGTGTTAACTTTCTCAGGCCTACTTTGTATCTATCAGAGTATGAGTCCAAACTTTCCTACATAGTTGGTTGGGAAGGGTTAATGCTACGTATGCATGGAAAAATATCAGGACCTTCCCATGTAGCAAGGGATCACAGTTATGCATTTATAAATCAATTTGTTAGTGATATCTCTTACAAACCAAGATTTTTTTTTGAAATTTTAACACTAGAATTACCAGAGCCTATGAAAAAACTCGTAGATCCGGCCCACCTTAAATCACTTCTTAAAACCGTTCTCACCTCTCCGCCAGCGTCTTTTGTCATCTAAATGTACTGATAAAGACAAGCTGCCAGCAGCCGGCTATTCCATCCCCCGAACGACTTAGAACGTAAATGAACTTTTCCCAGCTCATGCCTTGATTGATTATCTGGGAGTGAAGTGGAGTTTTAGAGTGGAAATAATAGATTGTTATTTGAAACACACACATTTCATATGTGTTACATTTCTACAGTAATCTGTGTAAACATATTGTTAAAACAGAAACGTTTTTTATATTCTAGTAGCAAATGACAAAATGTAGGCATAAACTATATAATGTATGAAGCCTGAAGTCCAAATATCAAAGAAACACTTTCTCACAAAAGGTACAAAAAAAAGCCACCGCCAAAAAAAGCCACCTTAGTGTCTGACATTGACACTCATTAGCTATCACTGTTTCTGTGGCGCAACAGTATCAGTCGCTGACTGGTAATTAGAAGGTCATGAGTTCCTGCACAACTCCCTTTTGAGAAGTGTTCTTATTTTCACTATTTTAGAAAAAAAAAGATACATTTGATTTCAGTCTGTAACAGCCGGTGTAATTTATGATATCTGTAAAGGTTAGCTTTGTTTATTTTTTTTTTTAATTCACTTTTCATTGTCTCAGTCGCGTTCAGGATCCTTCCCTACCACCCCCCCCAAGACACTGCTGTTTTCACATAAAGACGCGCTATAGCTCTTCAGTGTATCACGATACATACGACCGCGTGTTTTTTTTCCCCCAATATTGCCAGTCCCCACGTGTTGCTGTATGCTGTTTCTTTTGTACTCCAGGACATGCAGAGGAAAGCATAGTAAAGAGCAGTAACTTCAGCGCTATATGCAATCATCAGACACTCCCCATCTGACACTGCTGTTTTCACATAAAGACGCACTATAGCTCTGCAGTGTACTTGTGACTGCATTGTCGTACCGATGCTTGCGAACTGAAGTGTCTGCATGCACTTTTCGTGGCATTATACGTGTATTTTTTGAGCATGCCCGTGTCGCTCAAACACAGGAACATATGTTGATGTAAAAGTATAACAAAACAAGTGCTTATTTTATTCAAGACTATAACCGAAGCAAAAAGAAAGCAAGTTACAGTAGGCGGTTGATATGACAGCTTGCGTGGTGGAATGCTAAGAACTGCTGATTTCCATTCCGTGCTATATAACTGTTAACATTTGAATCTGATGATTGCATATACCGCTGTCTTATTCAGTGTGCGCAAGAACATGCAGGTGGCCAGTCAGAAAACATTGTCGAAGTAATGCAATATTATTTGAAAACGAACAGCGTCAGATCGGGTGTGAAGTTATACTGGCACTGTTTGAGTCAGATCAGAAGCTGAATAAGCTGAAAAAGCTCCTGTTCTGACTCTAAGTAAAAAAGCATGAATTAATCAACAGAAATAACTGCGATTGACATTTTAAACTTAACGATTTACAGTACATACCAATTTATAAATTTAATGTCCGTTTGAGGAAAAAAAAAACACTTTCTCCAAAGCTGGGAATCGAACTCAGGTCTCTGTAGGGCAGCTGTTCCCCAAGTCAGCAAACCGTAGCGTTAAGCCACGGAAGCTATTGTATCATCCTTGAACCTTTTGTGAAAGTGTTTATTTGATGTTTGGACTTCAGGCTTCACAGATTCTATAGTTTATGCCTACATTTTGTAACATTTATTACTAAAATATGAAAAAGTTTCTGTTTTAGCAATGTGTTTACACAGATTACTGTAGAAACGGAACACGCATGAAATGCATGTATTCCATATAGCGATCTATTATTTCCATTCTAAAACTCCAGCAGTTCAGTCACTCCCAGATAATCAAACAAGGCATGAGCTGGGAAAACTCTGTGAAAGTTCTGCGATGGTGGGGGATGGAATAGCCGGCTGCTTGTCTTAATCGGCACATTTTGAAGACAAAAGAGAGGTGAGAACGGTTTTAAGGTGGGCTGGATCTACGAGTTTTTTCGTAGACTCTGGTAATTCTAGTGTTAAGAGAACAGAGTGACACTCTGGGAGACCGCTGATGCCGAGGACCATGAAAAATCTGGTGTGACCATTTGTACATTTGAGGATGCTGATCTGGAAAGAACAATTTAGTATCTGTTGAAACAGAATTCACTGCTGCACAGCATCATTATGTGCTACTCTCTCCACTCCACAGCTCAGTCGCCCACTACACCTAATTACTATTTTTTCAACCTCTGGTAGACTTCCTTTTATCCACTTTTTTGATTAGCGTCAATCTTTGCTTACACTGCACATCACTCTTTCTGGATGCATTTATTTGCACACCCAGCAAGCCCCAAACTGAACCCTGTCTCAGTGGCAGGCTGTGTCACTCCTTTATACAATGTATTCAGTAATGCAACTGTAGCGCTACATTATGAAAGGTACTTTAACACTAGAATTACCAGAGCCTACGAAAAAAACTCGTAGATCTGTCCCACCTTAAATCACTTCGCACCTCTCCATCAGTGTCTTTTGTCCTGTAAATGTTCGATAAGCAGCAAACAGCAAGCAGCCTGCTATCACATCCCCCCACCCTGCACAGTTTTCTCAGCTCAAGTGTGTTTACCTGTGTGTCAGTTGCTTAGTGTTGTATAGAGTGAGAAGTCAAGCAAAATGACACCTTTTATAAATACTATTTGGAACACATGCATTTCATGTGTGTTCTGTGTCTACAACGATATATGTAAACACATTGTTAAAACAGAAACGTTTTTCATGTTTTAGTAATAATTGACAAGATGTAGACATAAAGTGTATAATGTGTGAAGCCTGAAGTCCAAATATCAAATAAACACTTTCACAAAAGGTACAAATATAACAGAACAAGTGCGCTTCTATTCAAGAATATACTGTAACTGCAGAAAAAGAACCTGCATTAGGGTGCAATATTGACACGCATTTGCTACGACTGCTTCGGTGGTGCAACGGTATCAACTGTTGACTGGCAATCAAAACTTCACGGGATGAGTCTGTTTGAGAAGTGAGCTGCTCTTATTTGTACTATTTTAGAATAAAACATACATTTGATTTCAGTCTGTAAAAGCTGGTGTAAATATATGATACTTGTAAAGGTTAGCTTTGTTTTTTTTTCCCATTCACTTTTATTCTCTTAGTCGCATTCACGATCTCACTCCCCCCACACCCCCTCAGCATTTGACACTGCTTTTTTCACATAGACGGAAGGGGAAGGGGGAGGCGAGTGAGGCATCGCTCACCCCACATAAAGGTAAGGAGGTCAGGGACATGACTGATAGATATGCCACTAAATTAAAACTGGCGTATCACAGTCAGCCATTAGCTGCATTCCGGAACTCCAATTCCCAGCCGCCCTTGTGAAATCCAACAGAGCATGTGCCAGAAACAGGCGTGCTCATTGGCTCACGGCCAGGAGGTAGGGCTGATGATGGCTTGATTCAAGTAATAATATTGACGTGCGGGAGCTGGAAAAGCTGATCCAGCCCATACAAAGTTTTTTCCAGGTTCTATCTTCAATGAAGAAACTAATCGAGGAACTGGGAACAATGGCTGAAGCGCCTTTGAGGCGGGTGGAGGAATACCAGCAGCGATTTGGTCAGGAGCTCCCGAGATGGCTAATTTGGCAGTACAGGTGTTACCGGTACTGTACAAGAAAAAGGGACGCAGAGTGAAACAGGCCCGTGATTAATTAGTAGCGGGTGCCAAGTAACCATGGGCCCTACAAAAGAGACTGGAATGATGACTGAGTGTCTGGTGGAAGGATCGAACGAGCCGGAGCAGCGGGCTAGTGCTGCCTCCTGGAGCAATGCGATCCTTAAGATATCAGCACCAGTCAGCCAAAAATCAAAAGGGGTGCAAACAGCAAAGGGTCTCTCTCTTACGCTTAGAGAGACCCAGACTGTGAGAAAGCCCCAGATTAAAAAGGAGATCCCGGATGAGAAACGGGTGTCTCCTGATATAATAGAGCATAGAGCGGTGAGCTCATGTGCAGCTGATGACCCATCCTCAGCTGAAAAAGGGGCGGAGCAAGTGTTTACAAACTGTTTTCAGTCTTGCAGAGGGAGACTATCAAGGGGAAGGTGGCTGTGCTACGAATGCCGCAGGCCGGGCCATGTGTGGAGAAATTGTCCACGGAGAACCGGGGAGGAAGTTAAATGTGTGCAATGTCTCCCCATGGTTCTCCTGTGATTATTTTATAGGACAAAGCCACGGACCAGGCACACCCAATGGCACCTCCTAGAGGAAGACAACCCTCGCGGGGCTGGACAATGCGTCCCACTGTGCTTCGCTAAGGATGGGGAACTGTGATGGACGGCCGGCAGCTCATCCCGGCCAACACATCCAAGGCGCTAGAGGGCGTCTTCCCTGCGGCATGGAGGTGTCCCGGATTCCCGCAGGGCACCATGGGAGATGGAGTTCGGCTTCACAGCCCTGCTAGGTGCCGTGGGCGCCATCGTGTGACGCTGCAGGGAGATGCGTGGATTTTTATTTTCCCTATAGCCCGGAAGTACTCCCAAGTCACGGGGACAGAAGAACAGAAATACTTCCGGGCTGAAGAAAAATGCAAGTCTTTATCTGACCCGGAAGTGCTATTAAATCATACGGACAGAAGGACAAGAGCATTTCAGGGTCAAGGACTATATAAAGGACTATGGGAGACACAGCAAGCTGAGCCGGAGCAGCTGGGAGGAGAGGAGGAATATTATTGTATTAGTGATTATTGATTTATTGTTTATTGTGGTGGTGGAGGTGCTTAAAAGCACAATATATATAAAAAAAAGAAATTAAAATATTTATGGTGCTTTTACTTGTCTATGGGGTTTGAGGAGCAACAGCTCCCTCTAGTGTCACAGATGAATTAGTCCGCATTAAAAAGTTTGACATCCTTGCTATAGATGGAACAAGATGATCTGCTGTGGCAACCCCTAACAGGAGCAGCCAAAAGAAGAAGAAACTATTGATGGATATTTAGTGATTTTTGGCATTTTATTGCTATTTTATAATTACTTTCAGTTATCTTGCACCCCCCTTTCAACGATTTATGCCCCCCCCCCCATATCTGACCACAACCTTTGATTGAGAAGCACTGCTTTAGAGCATATGTAATATTCTGCAAGGCAAAGTGGATGCAAGACATGTAATTACTTACACAGTAATCATATATTGAAATTGCTATCATACCTAACTCAGTTTAAAGTTTTAAAAATGTACATATAATTTACAAAATAAGTTTAAAAAGGTTATTATGCAAAGACAGTATAAAGTACAGTGCTACTGAATTAATTAATGTATTGGATGACTGAGTTATCTTTTTTTTAAATGACTTCTTCATTTTCTACGCACATGTGGTGTGGACCAGTGTACCATCTGGTTAAATAGATAGATGATAGATAGATAGATAGATAGATAGATAGATAGATAGATAGATAGATAGATAGATAGATAGATAGATAGATAGATAGATACTTTACTAATCCCAAGGGGAAATTCACATACTCCAGCAGCAGCATACTGATAAAGAAAATATTAAATTAAAGAGTGATAACGATGCAGGTATACAGACAGACAATAACTTTGAATAATGTTAACGTTTACCCCCCCGGGTGGAATTGAAGAGTCGCATAGTGTGGGGGAGGAACGATCTCCTCTGTCTGTCAGTGGAGCAGGAAAGTGACAGCTGTCTGTCGCTGAAACTGCTCCTCTGTATGGAGATGATACTGTTCAGTGGATGCAGTGGATTCTCCATTATTGACAGGAGCCTGCTCAGTGCCCATCGCTGTGCCACAAATGTCAAACTGTCTAGCTCCGTGCCTACAATAGAGCCTGCATTCCTCACCAGTTTGTCCAAGCGTGAGGCATCTCTCTTCTTTATGCTGCCTCCCCAGCACACCACCGCGTAGAAGAGGGCGCTCGCCACAACCGTCTGGTAGAACATCTGCAGCATCTTATTGCAGATGTTGAAGGACGCCAGCCTTCTAAGGAAGTATAATCGGCTCTGTCCTTTCTTACACAGAGCATCAGTATCAGTATATGTAACACAAATGTAAAGAACGTCTCTACTAAACTAGCTTTCATTCCCAATCACATTTAAATGTATCATCAAGCAATATTTTAGAAAACATTTTAAATTATTTTTTTTGTTCATGAGAAAATGTAAAATGTGCCATTGTGGTTTACCACTTCCTATTGCAAGGAGACAGTTGGCTTTAAATGAAGAAAATAGTTTGTGATTTGAATTGGATACTAATCATTAAGTTTTTCATTGATTTGTAAAAAAATGAAAATCAGTTCACAGAGCAAAGAATTCTTGAATAATAACAAGGCAGCTGTGCTCCTGTTTCACAGGAAGTTTGTTTTTTATGGTAGCCTTTCTTCTTGAGCACAAATGCAATATATTAAAAGTAGAAAGCTTCAACTTTGAACAAGGAATAAGATCCTTAAACAATTATGTGCAAACATAGAGAATACATCACAGGATGAGAAATATGCTGTCTGAGAAATCCTTGTCCCTGGAAGGAGAATGGGTGAAGCCAAAGTCAGTCATTTGTCCTGTTAATGGCATTTGAATTATGCTTTGAGGTTAAATTACTATTTATTACATTATTTTTACTGTTTTCTTCTATTTAGATTTTTTTAATAGTAAAATGTGGCAATATATAAAATAGGAACATACTTGTAAAATACATTGACTTTAATAAAAAAAAAATAAGGAAAAATCTCTCCATCTGAATTTATAAGTTCATTCATTCTTTTCTGAAATTGCCATTTTCACTTTATAGGGTCATAGGGAGATACAGCCCGCCTTGGCAGCACTGGATACAAGACAAGGACCAAAATATATAGGACATCAACCTATCACATACTCTGTCATAACAAGTGAATTTAGAGTCACCAATTAGCCTAACATGCATGTCTCTGGAAGGTGGAAAGAAACAGGCATACTTAAAAAAAAAACCATACAGACATGATAAAGAAGTGCAACAGATGTCATGATACCTAATAAAGAGGAGTGGGATGATGCTGACCATCTAGTGAAATAGGATAGATCAGATGAACCTTTCAGACTCTGTCCTTTAAGATCAAAGTTACTGCTGTTTCTGTGCTGTGACTGGTTTGAAAGTCAGAGTCCCTACCTTAGAAAGGAAACAGATGCCAAACAGGATAATTAATAACCTCAGTCACAGCCATTTTAGTGACCTCTTCGTTCTGGCAAAGGTACGGGATTATTTGTGCTTGCACCAATAGATTTAGAGTTTGAATGCTCTGCATTTTGTTTTACCAACAGCTGTTTTAAGGAGACATGGAAGTAAGAATTTAAGTGTACTAAGTATACATGACAATAAACTTGACTTGATTATAACCTCATAAGTAAATGGTAATGTGTAAGGTGAGACTAAGACTACAGGGTGACTATTTCTTCCAAGTACTTTAGAAAGAAAAAGTAAATCTAATTAGGTCTACAATTATTAATCATATTTAAGTCTGTTATTTTCAACAAAGTTCTGAAAACTTATCATTTTAGTGCATTAGGAACTGCACTGGTCACTAAAGATCTAATAACAATGTTAACTGACAGAACAGTGACGACTTTTCATTAGTTTAAGATTAGGATTTTGCTTTGATGCTGGGTGCCGCCAATTTGCAAAACCGAGCGGAGAACTTGCGTATGGCCAGCATATAGCTGGCGTGAAAATGGGCATGGCTTTATGCCAAGTTTAGGTTTTATACATCGCAATGTGGGCGTGGAAATGGGCTTACGCAACATTTTTGTGTGTACACACCGTTTATACATGAGGCACCAGGTCTTTAACCATTTTATTGCTTTGATATAACTTTTCATGAAGTTTTGGGGATTTATTACCTGATTTGTGAAGATTAAGAAATATTGTGATTTGATAGTTGCCATTTCACTTGTTGTTGCACGACAAAGGATACTTTCATTCATGTGTCTCCTTTTTAATATCATCAAATATATAAGTTCAATAATATTTCTGATGGAATTTTGTTGAAAGAAGCAAATATTCATTGAAGTTTTATAGTGTATTTGCTGTAGTGATAGCAATACTAAATATGACCTTTCTTTAGTTAACTCTGTAAGGAGTTTCCTTTTCACTTGTTCATTTAACTGAAAAGATGAAATTCAGAACCATAATAATTTTCATTCATATGCAAATAACACTCATCAACAGAAAATGCAAGAATGTGCTTTAATTATGTCTTTAATTAACTGCATTACTGAGATCAGTAAATTATTTAAAACTATTTAACCTTAAAAATCTATTCCTTTGTGATAATTTTAATAATAGTGAAGTATATAGAAAGATAGATGCTGAGAACTCTGAATTAAGATTGTTTAAACCTTAGCGTAACTGAATTCACACAAATATTTGCTGTTAATCTTTCATACAGGTGTAATTACCATGATTCTGCCTTATCTAAAACTTGCTATCTCTGTCTTAAAATACCAATATACAACTTTTAACATGCAAATTATTAAAAGCTACTTAATTGATTTGTTTGAAGCAAAGCTCACTATTGTCAAATTGTTTGATAACTTTTCACTACTTTTTTATTACTTTTTACTACTACTTATGTAGTTCTTATTTCTCATGTTTTCATGCAGAAAGGAGATAAAATAAGTTTGATTCAATATGTCGATGGTGACCAACACTAGACAACAGAAAACAACATACAAATGTCCAAGAAAAAAATCTTTTGTAGGCAGGTCTACAAGTCAAATTCTTGTTCACATCTGAGCACTTACCATTGTAGGGAAGCATTTTTAAGAGCTGAACAATAGTATAGTGAAAATACATGAGTTTAGAATGTTGTGAGTATTATGAACAGATGATATCAAATGTGGATTATATGACATTGATCTTTTGGATGTTTTGACATTGTTTGCCAGTGTACAACATAGGTCACAATTGACTGATACTGTATGCAAATATAAACATTAAACTTTTTTTCTCAACCTCATTCATTATAAAGTACATTGGATGATCATCATATAAAAAAAAAGTCATGTTTGTGTGGAATATTCCTTTAACCTTAACATTTCAGTTTTTAAATTAATACCCAATCTTCTGGTTTTAAATTTCTGGTTCAATTTTAAAATCCTCTTTTGAACATATAGTTATACCTGGCTTACCACCATTACATTATGCAAACTATCACAGGTGTACAATGACATCTTCAACTTGTCCCTCTCTCTGTGCATATTGCCATAGTTTTACAAGAAAACTACAATTGTGTCTGTGCCAAATAAATCTGCAGTTTCTTATCTGAATGAGCACTGGCCATTCGCATTTACCTCCATGGTGATGATGAGTCTGGAGAAACTGGTCATGATTCACATTAACCACAACATCCCTGCTACCCTGGATCCACTAAAGTTTACATACCTGCATAACAGATCTATGGGTGATGTCATCTCCTTCACTCTACAAACTGCTCTGGGACATATAGAAAGAAAAGACACCTACTGTATGTCAGGATGCTGTTCATTGACTATAGTTCTGCCTTTAATATAATTATGCCCTCGATTCTGGTTCTGAAGCTCAGAGACTTTGATCTGAGCAGCTTCATCTGTAGCTGGGTGTTTGACATCTTGAAAAATAGGCCCCAGTCAAAGAGGATTGGCAGCAAGAACTCATCTACTCTTTTTACTAACATCAGCATTTCTCACGGCTGGTTGCCTCAGCCCACTGCTATAAAGTCTGTTCACCAATGACTGCATAGCAAAGTATGAGAGCAAGAGCACTATCGAATTTGTGGACGAGAAGATTGATATTGATCTTGTTAGCGACAATGATAAGTCTTCCTAACAGAAGGAGGTAAAATACATGACCATATGGTGACATGACAATGACTTTACCCTTAAAATCAACCAAAGCAACAGAGGTCATTGTTGGGTTCAAGAAGAACAAATGCAGTTACATTACAGGCTACATCAATGGCTCACACATCCAAACAGTTACCATCTTTGTGTTCTTGGGTGTCCAGAAAAGGCTCTTTTCCTGAGGTGGCTAAAGGGCTTTGGGACGAGAACCAAAATATTGGTGAACGTCTACTGCTGCACAGTTGAAAAGTATCCTGACCATATGCATCACAGTGTGTTTTGGTAACTTGACTTGCCTAGATCACAAACTCCTCCAAAGGACTGCCGGTATTGCTTCTAAAATCAATGGCAGTGACTTTTCACGGCCTCATAGTGGGAGGCGAGTGTGATTCTGCATCAAACATGGAGGAAGCAGAACGAACCAATAACAGCTTGGATTTTGCATTCATACAAGCCCACCTCGCAAATGACTTTTATTATCTGGCAAGAGAGGAACCGAATTTTAAAACACCACATTTTTTACTTAACACCAGAATTACCAAAGCCTACAAAAAAATTTGTAGGTCCATCCCACCTTAAATCCCTTCGCACCTCTCCATCAGTGTCTTTTGTCCTGTAAATGTGTCGATAAGCAGCAAGCAGCCTGCTATCACAAACCCCAATGCCACACAGTTTTCTCAGCTCAAGGTTGTTCACCTGCGTATCACTTGCTTAGAGTTGTATAGAGTGAGAAGTCTAGCAAAATAACACCTTTTATAAATACTATATCGTTATTTGGAACACATGCATTTCATGTATGTTCCGTGTTTACAACAATCTATGTAAACACATCGTTAAAACAGAAATGTTTTTCATGTTTTAGCAATAATTGACAAAATGTAGACATGAAGTGTATAATGTGTGAAGCCTGAAGTCCAAATATGAAATAAACACTTTCACAAAAGGTACAAATATAACAGAACAAGTGTGCTTCTTTTCAAAAATATAACAGCAGATAAAGAACCTGCATTAGGGTGCGACATTGACACCCCTTTGATATGACTGCTTTTGTGGCGCAATGGTATCAATTGTTGACTGGTAATCAAAACTTCACGGGTTCAACCCTGGATGAGTCCGTTTTGAGAAGTGAACTGCTCTTATTCTTACAACTTTAGAATAAAAACATACATTTGATTTCAGTCTGTAACAGCCAGTGTAAATTTATTATACTTGTAAAGATTAGCTTTGTTTTTTTTATTCAGTTTTATTCTCTCAGTCGTGTTCATGATCCCACCCACCCCCTGATGTGACACTGCTGTTTTCACATTAAGATGCGCTATAACAGAGGTGAACTCAGATGAGTTTTTGATATAGATTTAATATAGATACAGTACTAATGTAAAGTTGGAAAAGGCCTAAGGATGGCATTAAATCCCATCACTAACTGCCAATTGATCCATCATCAAAGACCTTAACAGTTTTTAACATATTCTCCTTGTCACTTTAAAAGGATTGACATCACAATTGACACCACTTAGCTGGGCAACTAAATTTTAAAACTCTATAAAATATATCAATATACCCTGTATTACTGTATAACTTTATCATGCTTTATTCATGTGCCCTCCTCTGTACTTTTATATTTTAAAATATTAAATTAGTGCAGCACCTTTTGATGGCATTTTTATTATTTGTTTTTGTTTTTTTATTTTGCTTTTTTGATTGGTTTGTAGTTTTTCTGCATCATCAGTGCCATACACATTACATTTACTGGTGACTCAAAGTTTGCTAATTGGGAAGGTATAAGTGAGTTTACCTTGATATAAACTAGTGTACATTACTACATACTTAAATTAGATAGATAGATAGATAGATAGATAGATAGATAGATAGATAGATAGATAGATAGATAGATAGATAGATAGATAGATAGATAGATAGATAGATAGATAGATAGATAGATAGATACTTTATTAATCCCAAGGGGAAATTCACATTCTCCAGCAGCAGCACACTGATACAAAAAAAAACAAACAAAAAAAAAAAACAATATATACAGACATTTTATTATAAGAAAGAAAAAAATGATTCCTTTGTCCAGACTTTTGTTTCTTAAATTGAGCTCTGTTTCGGGTTCTGAGTATATGTGTGTGAATAATGTCACTTTAACCGTTGATTAATAAAAGAGAAATGACTGTTCTGCGGTGGGTTGGCACCCTGCCCAGGATTGGTTCCCTGCCTTGTGCCCTGTGTTGGCTGGGATTGGCTCCAGCAGACCCCCGTGACCCTGTGTTCGGATTCAGCGGGTTGGAAAATGGATGGATGGATGGATGGATGGAAATGACTGTTTTCTGATTAACTGTAAAATTAGTTTTGAGAAATTTGAGAAGCACTGAAGAGTGAACTAAAAGACAATTGTGACTCTAGTTTTATCCTTGGTTTAAATGGAAAATCTATTGTTATTTATTTGAATTTTTAAACTTTAACCTCACAAGTACTGGATTTTATGGAATTATTTGTATTGTTTATTTGACTACACTGTACTATGTACTGGACACTGTTTTTATCTGTAAAATAAAACACTGAGCAAATTAATACTACCCTTGCAGCTTGTTTATGTGTCCTCAATGCTCTAGCCACACCAGTCATGACTATTGCTATCTGGGTATAAGGAGATGCAAAGGCTGCAAGTGACCTGTGCATCACAAGCATATTTAGGACAACATAGTTCCGTAGTTTAAAAATAGACTGATGCTGTTAAGATTTTTTTGAAATTGCTTCATTCAGCTGTTGACCTTTTAATGATGCTTCTTCATGTAGACTGCATTAAACGAAATATACATTTATGGCACTTAGAATAATGGAGGTCAGTTTATTACCTTCTTGTGTAAAGAGTGAAAGGTTACCTGAAATATTTCTCATTCATTTATTTTCAAACCCAGTTAATATAATCTAGGGTAGAAGGCGTGGCAAGAGCCTAGGTTAACTAATAACAGAAGGGGTGTCAAAACATGTCAGGACAGTATTAGACAGGAATGCACCTACATTCATCGCTAATTTAGAGTCAACATGAACCTAACATTGTAGCACAGTGGGTAGAAGTAGGTTTGAATCCCCTGCTTGAATGTTGCTTGTGTGGAGTTTAATTGTTCCCTCTGTGTTTGCATGTGTCCTTTTAAACTATGTCCTCAAACACAAGTTAACTGGTGACACCAAATATGTGTTAGTTGAGTTTTGGTATAAGCATGAGTGGGCCCTTTGATGGACTAGCACCCTTGTCCTGGGCTGTTTCCTGTCTTTCACCCAGTGCTGCCAGGATTGGCTCCAGACCCTGTGACCCTGACTCAAAGCAGTTTTCAGAATGTTATGTTATGATATGTTATCTTGAAAACAAATCCTGTTGATTTGAGACATTATTAAATAATTTGCTGCAGTGTCTATCTTGGAATACTAGGAAAATTTGGGTATACAGAATTTCTGTCTCTAGGAATTTCATACTTACAAATTATGGATATGATCTCAAAAGGACATTATAAAGCTTAATGTTACCCTATCTTGACTTGTACAGCACATAGTGTACTATCAAACGCAACATCTTGCTAGTCTTTTAATTACTTTTACACATTAATATATGTTCTGACTGTAGACAGTGATAAGTTCACCCAGATAGTAAATAAAAGCATATGAGTGGGCCTAATTTTATAATTGCATTAGTTTATATATATATAGCCACCACTTCTTCAAAGGCTTTTATGAAAAATATTTATACCTCAGTGACAATAGTGTAGTACTTTATTGCATTTATCTATACTAATAAAAGGCAAAGCCCTCACTGACTGACTGACTGACTCACTCACTCACTCACTCACTCACTCACTCACTCACTCACTCACTCACTCACTCACTCACTCACTCATCACTAATTCTCCAACTTCCCGTGTAGGTGGAAGGCTGAAATTTGGCAGGCTCATTCCTTACAGCTTACTTACAAAAGTTAGGCAGGTTTCATTTCAAAATTCAAAGCGTAACGGTCATAACTGGAACCTCTTTTTTGTCCATATACAGTAATGGACGGCAGCTCGCTGGCCGTGGGAGGCAGGGTTGCGGGGGTTGCGTATCGCGTCATCACGCCTCACACGTAATCACGTGAACTGACTGTGAAGGAGAAAGGACGTCCTTATATGGCGTTCGTTTATAAAACAGCGGACAGGCTGTGTAAAGGCAGCTTCACAAAAAAACAGATCCTTATCAAATTGTTATTGGTATATTTTCCCTCAGTTTAAAACGGTTTTCTTTTCTTCTTAATAAAAATTTAAAAGCAGAACTTCGCCGCTGCAAAGCGCGCCTGACTTTATTGAAAAGAAACTAAACTTGCAGCGCCGCCGCTATTCAATGACACTTGCCTAACGCCTGACTTTATTGAAAAGAAACCAAACTTGCAGCGCCACCGCTATTCTATGACACTTGCCTAACGCCTGACTTTATTGAAAAGAAACCAAACTTGCAGCGCCGCCGCTATTCTATGACACTTGCCTAACGCCTGACTTTATTGAAAAGAAACTAAACTTGCAGCGCCGCTCTTCAATGACGCGCCGCTATTCAATGACACTTACCTAACGTCTGACTTTATTGAAAAGAAACTAAACTTGCAGCGGCTCTCTTCAATGACGCGCCGCTATTCAATGACACTTGCCTAACGCCTGACTTTATTGAAAAGAAACAAAACTTGCAGCACCGCCGCTATTCTATGACACTTGCCTAACGCCTGACTTTATTGAAAAGAAACTAAACTTGCAGCGCCGCTCTTCAATGACGCGCCGCTATTCAATGACACTTACCTAACGTCTGACTTTATTGAAAAGAAACTAAACTTGCAGCGGCTCTCTTCAATGACGCGCCGCTATTCAATGACACTTGCCTAACGCCTGACTTTATTGAAAAGAAACAAAACTTGCAGCACCGCCGCTATTCTATGACACTTGCCTAACGCCTGACTTTATTGAAAAGAAACTAAACTTGCAGTGCCGCTATTCAATGACACTTGCCTAACACCTGACTTTATTGAAAAGAAACTAATCTTGCAGCGCCGCTATTCAATCACGCGCCGCTATTCAATGACACTTGCCTAACGCCTGATTTTATTGAAAAGAAACCAAACTTGTAGCGCCACCGCTATTCTATGACACTTGCCTAATGCCTAACTTTATTGAAAAGAAACTAAACTTGCAGCGCCGCTCTTCACTGACGCGCCGCTATTCAATGACACTTGCCTAACGCCTGATTTTATTGAAAAGAAACTAAACTTGCAGCGCCGCTCTTCACTGACGCGCCGCTATTCAATGACACTTGCCTAACGCCTGACTTTATTGAAAAGAAACTAAACTTGCAGCGCCGCTCTTCACTGACGCGCCGCTATTCAATGACAGTTGCCTAACGTCTGACTTTATTGAAAAGAAACTAATCTTGCAGTCCGCTATTCAATGACACTTGCCTAACGCCTGACTTTATTGAAAAGAAACTAAACTTGCAGTGCCGCTATTCAATGACGCGCCGCTATTCAATTACACTTGCCTTAAGCCTGATGAGCCAAGAATTAGGGCGAAACACGTGTCGCGTACTCTTTGCATTATTTGACAGTAAACTATTTTCAACCATTCTATGATCTGCTTCTTACAACTGAAGGCACCGTGGCTGATGTTAGCTGACTTGCTGGCCAACCATAAGCGTTACCTGGTAGGTAACCACCCATACAATCAGATTGTGATTCAGACTACGAATGCCGTGAATGTAATTACCCCGATCTACATACTAGAGAAAACCTCAATGAAGAAGAAACAGTGTGTAAGCATACATATTAATACATGTGCGATTAAACGTGTGCATTTACGGGGTGATTTCTCAGGCTTAAAAGCTCGCCTTTTATTAAGAAGGTAAATGCAAACTGTTTTCATTCTGAAGGGCACAAACCATGTTGGATTTCAGCCGTTAAACGCGCAAAAATGTTGGTACACCAGATAAATAAGCGCAACATATTATCAGTTGTATTGTATGCTTACAATACATATAGAAATGTGTTAATCGTTAACTAATATTATGGGATGGTGTTTTTCGACTCGCGCCTTGATTTAAACGATTCCATATCTTGGTGGGTTTGCGTAGCTTATTGTCAATATCTTTACACCTGTTTGTAAGACTTATTAACTGAAACGGGCTTTCACGAAAAAAGTTAGGGCTTTGCTACAGGATACACCCTCCACAAGTTAAGCAAGTAAAAATAAAGGTATATATTTCTGTTTTATTTAAACCTTTTAAGTTCGTATGTATAGCCCCATTTGGCTGTTTTAGTTTTTTTTTCTTTCTTCAGTAATATTTAATCTCCTTAAAGAAAAACAACATATGCATTTTACTTTTTTGGTATCTCTTTAGTAATATTTTAGTGTAAAAGGATAACCAGAATTTAAACCTTTTATGTTACTTTATAAAGTTATTTTACACAATGTTGAAAAATTAATAAGACAGCTACATATTTTGGCAGCTGCTGCTTTAATTTTCAATGAAATGAAAAAAGCTCTCCAAGAGAAAACCTCAGTGAAGAAGAAACAGTTTGCACTATCTAAAAAGGACAAACCCTCATTTATAAAGGTTTGCTGCAGATGACTTCACTGAAAATAAATGAATAGTTCCTATGTGTATAATACATATTTATCTATTTGACTTATGCCTTTATTCCAGAAACTTGCAACATCTGAGGTACAATTTGTTACATTACTTTTGTTTTTTGCAGCACAGGCAGGTGAAGTGACTTCCTCAGGGTCACACAGTGGTGTCAGTACCAGGATGTGAACTGACAAGCTCCGGGTTTGCTGAAATATTACTGAAGAAAGAAAAAAAATGAAAACGGGCAAATGGGGCTATGCATACAAATGTCCATCCATCCATTATCCAACCCACTATATCCTAAATACAGGAGCCAATCCCTGCCAACACAGGGCACAAGGCAGGAAACAAACCCCGGGCAAGGTGCCAGCCCACCGCAGGGCGCACACACCCACACACCAGGGACAATTTAGAATCGCCAATGCACCTAACCTGCATGTCTTTGGACTGTGGGAGGAAACCGGAGTACCCGCAGGAAACCCAGACAGACACGGGGAGAACATTCAAACTCCACGCAGGGAAGCGAACCCGGGTCTCCTAAGTGGCACCTTTCACTGCACCACCATACCGCCCGCATACAAACTTAAAAGGTTTAAATAAAACAGAAATATATACCTTTATTTTTACTTCCTTAACTTGTGGAGGGTGTATCCTGTAGCAAAGCCCTAACTTTTTTCATGAAAGCACCTTTCAGTCAATAAGCCTTAAAAATGGGTGCAAAGCTAAACTTGCAGCACCGCTATTCAATTACACTTGCCTAATGCCTCTCCTGGGCATCAGTCAAAGCACCAATCACAGGCCCGATTAGAAAGCGGGAAGCTGTGATTTGTCGTCTCCCTCCCATGTAACAATCACAGCCCGTGTTACAACGCACTATGTATGTATGTATATATGTATATATATGTATATGTAGATATGTGTATATGTAGATATGTATATATATGTTTACATAACCTCTTTAACACACTACTTCTCCGCTGCGAAGCGCGGGTATTTTGCTAGTTTCATTATATTCCCTTTCAACAGACCATTTCTTAGTCTCAATGAAAGAATGATAAATGAATAATATATTAATTGAAAGTGCTAATTGTTTTTTCTCTATTAAGTGCATGGTTATGAACCATGACTGCTGCCTACAGTCTCTAATTATCCCCCAAGGCACCACTGCAAATAATGTGTACATTGCATCTCAACAGGAGACATAATAAACACCACAATAATATTGATGTTCATAGTTTCAATGTACAATGTAGGAAACAGCTCTGTTATAGCTTTAGCATATTATATAATGTGTTGTATATGTGAAAGAAACATATCAAGTAATTATAAAGACATTGTGATATCTTCTGTGAACTGCTCATTATAACACAAATACATGATCTTTGTTTTTCAACCAAGAATAAAATGTTAAATTAGATCTTAAATTATCAAAAATAAGATATTTACTGAAAAAAATACAAATATAGATGGCTGAGGGGGGGGGGTCACAGGTTTAAATAAAAAATGTATTACCATAAATAATTGATGATCTGCTTACTAAAACATTTTCATATAGTTCCATTTTCTCTCTTTTTTTGCATCTTTAATCACTCCTAAACTCTAGACTCAAATATCACCTGTCGGAATTTTAATGATAGATTTGGGGTTAGCTACACTTTTCTGGTATCAGAAAGTTCTCCACAAAGTCTCATGGAATTCAAACTGCAGTGATTCCTAGTGATTTAGGAAAGGACTTTATTCCTTTCCATTTTTTTTAATTTTATTGATTTATTGTAATCATTCCATACAAATAGATTCATTTTTACAAATAAATAGGATTGAAAACAAATCAACCCCCATCCCTGAGAAAGAGAGCATGACCAACAGAATAAAACTTAAAAATAGCAAAAATAATTAAATTCATGAGGTTAATAGGCAGATACAGATAAATGGAGAAGAAAAAATAACGGCAAGAGAATCTACTTCCTCGGTGCTTTAAGAGCTTATTCTAAAATATTATTGATTAGATCCTGCCAGGTTTTGAAAAAGTTCTGCACAGATCCTCTAAGTGAGAATTTGATTTTTTCCAATTTCAAATAATATAAAACATCAGTTACCCACTGACTTAAAAGTAGAGAGTTACGATTCTTCCAGTTTAGCAAAATAAGTCTGCGTGCCAATAGTGTAGTGAAGGCAATCACAGTTTGTTTGTCCTTCTCCACTTTAAGCCCATCTGGAAGAACACCAAACACAGCTGTTAATGGAATAGGAGGGATTGGGACACCAAGGCTGTCTGAAAGGCACTTAAAGATTTTTGTCCAGAATGATGTTAATTTGGTGTAGGCCCAAAACATGTGACCCAGTGAAGCTGGAGCTTGATTGCAGCGTTCACATGTTGGATCTTGTCCTGGAAACATTTTGGACAATTTCAAGCGAGACAGATGTATAATTTTGAGTTGAATAACTGTATACTTTGCACATATGAAGCTCGAATGAATTCTCTGAATTGCTACCTTCCACTCCTTTTCTGATATGTTGAGTGAGAGACCCTTTGCCCATTGTCCTCTTGGATCTTTGAAAGGGAGGGAGGGACTAATCAGCCTACACATAAAGCAGGTCATACGTTAGACTTAGTAATTACTAAAGAACTAAAAGTTGATGTAAAGAAGGTCATTGATATTGGTCTATCAGACCATTTTCTTTTGCTATTTAATTTAGAAATATTGATAGAAAACATTCATGAGAAGCATATTGTTAAAAAACGCTTCTTTGACTCATCAGTAGCTTTAAAACTTACAAACATTCTAAGCAATCAGTCCATTTATAGTGCCAACTATAATAGTGAGGATAATGTAAATAGTAAGGTGGAAAGATTTAATACTAAAGTGAGAGCTGCTGTTGACATAGTTGCACCTGAAAAGACAGTTAAAAAATCTTCTAGCATTGTTATACCATGGAAGACTCAAAGAGTGTCTGATTTAGAGAGAACATGCCGTAGAGCTGAGTGTAAATGGAGGAAAACTAAACTAACTATCCACTATGAAATATTAAAGGTTAAAATAACAGAATACAATAACACAGTCTGTCTTGAGAGGCGCTGCTATTTCTCTAAGATTATATATAACAATGCTAGTAATCCCAGAGTCTTAATCTCGACGATTGATCGTCTGTTAAACCCAGGTTACTCAAAGGAATGCCTCCAAAGTACTTCCAGTAAAACCTGTGAGGCTATTGCTGTATTTTTCAATCAAAAAATTAATGATATTAGAAATAACATAGTATATCTCCCCAACACTGAGGATCCTCCTAAGCCCCAGTACTCCATTACAAACAAATTAAATTCTTTCATCAGGATAGATTTACCTGATTTACATAAAATAATTTCTCAACTGAAACCCTCCACCTGCGTCCTTGACCCAATACCAACAAGTTTTTTCAAAGAAGTATCGGGTGTGCTAATTGATAATACAGTAATCCCTCCTCCATCGCGGGGGTTGCGTTCCAGAGCCACCCGCGAAATAAGAAAATCCGCGAAGTAGAAACCATATGTTTATATGGTTATTTTTATATTGTCATGCTTGGGTCACAGATTTGCGCAGAAACACAGGAGGTTGTAGAGAGACAGGAATGTTATTCAAACACTGCAAACAAACATTTGTCTCTTTTTCAAAAGTTTAAACTGTGCTCCATGACAAGACAGAGATGACAGTTCTGTCTCACAATTAAAAGAATGCAAACATATCTTCCTCTTCAAAGGAAACAGAGAGTAAAGCAAACAAATCAATAGGGCTGTTTGTTTTTAAGTGTGCGAAGCACCGCCGGTACAAAGCTGTTGAAGGCGGCAGCTCACACCCCCTCCGTCAGGAGCAGAGAGAGAGAGAGAAACAAAGTCAAAAATCAATACGTGCCCTTTGAGCTTTTAAGTATGCGAAGCACCGTGCAGCATACTTAAAAGCTGCACACAGAAGGTAGCAACGTGAAGATAATCTTTCAGCATTTTTAGACGAGCATCCGTATCGTCTAGGTGTGCGAACAGCCCCCCTGCTCACACCCCCTACGTCAGGATCACAGATAGTCAGCGCAAGAGAGAGAGAAAGAAAAGTAAGTTGGGTAGCTTCTCAGCCATCTGCCAATAGCGTCCCTTGTATGAAATCAACTGGGCAAACCAACTGAGGAAGCATGTACCAGAAATTAAAAGACCCATTGTCCTCAGAAATCCGCGAACCAGCAAAAAATCCGCGATATATATTTAAATATGCTTACATATAAAATCCGCGATAGAGTGAAGCCGCGAAAGGCGAAGCGCGATATAGCGAGGGATCACTGTATTCTTGGCACAGTAAATTCATCATTACATACGGGGGTCTTCCCAGACTGTCTTAAGACTGCTGTAGTTAAACCCTTACTTAAGAAAAATAATCTTGACCCCTCTGCTCTTGAAAATTTTAGACCCATCTCTAACCTGCCTTTCTTAAGTAAACTTCTAGAGAAGGCAGTCATTATGCAGTTAAATGACCACCTCAATAAACATGCTATTCTTGATAAATTTCAGTCAGGTTTTAGAACAAATCACAGCACAGGAACTGCACTTGTTAAAGTAGTAAATGACTTGCGGGTAAATGCAGACAGAGGCCATTTATCTGTTCTCATCCTCCTACATCTGAGTGCCGCATTTGACACCATTGATCATAATATTCTTAGAAATCGCCTTAGTCAATGGGTGGGCCTCTCTGGCAGTGTCTTAAATTGGTTTGAATCCTACCTGGCAGGGAGAAAATTCTTTGTTAGTTATGGTAATTACAACTCAAAGACACATGATATCCTATATGGTGTTCCACAAGGCTCTATCCTGGGTCCGCTGCTCTTCTCAATCTACATGCTTCCGTTAGGTCAGATTATCTCAGGGCACAACGTGAGCTATCTAATATTGTATGCTTGAGAATTCACTGAAAAGAGCACACTTTTATTCAAACTAATTCTGAGACCAGAGATCTTTTGAAACTCTGTAAGTCTTAAGACTGCAGGCACAGTATTTGTGGGTCTGATATATACAAAATCATATCATCTGCATATAGAGAAATTTTCTGTTCCAGTCCTTCTCTGATAATCTGATAAGCATTTCAACAGTGAACTGCCAGAGGTTCGATGGCGATTGCAAATAGCAGTGGTGACAAGGCATCCTTGTCTGGTACCATGTTCTAGTTTAAAGTAGTCTGAGCATATGTTGTTAATACAAACTGAAGCTTCTGGATTGGTATACAGTAGTTTGATCCATGCACAAATGTTCGGGCCAAACCCAAATTTCTCTAAAGTAGTGAAAAGGTAGTTCCATTCAATCATATCAAATGCTTTTTCTGCATCCAACGATAATAATATCTCCGGGGTGTTTGACTTTGCAAGTGAATATATTACATTAAACAGGTGTCAGAGATTGGAAGCTAAGTGTCGGCCTTTAATAATTCCAGTTTGATCTTGTGATATTACCGAAGGCAGCACTTTCTCCATCCTTCTAGCTAGGACTTTGGAGAGTATCTTAAAATCATTATTCAGAAGTGAAATTAGTCTGTATGCACATTGTAATAAGTCCTTGTTTTGTTTAGGAAAGACAGTGATTGATGCTTGGCGAAAAATTTGAGGCAGAATGTGATTGTCTCTAGCTTCTGTAAATGTTGCTAATAAGAGGGGAGCTAGCTGAGTGGAGAATTTCTTATAAAATTCGACAGGGTAGCCATCAGAGCCTGCTGCTGTCCCGCTCTGAAGTGACTTTATAGCATCTAGTAATTCTGATAGCACCAGGGGTTTATCCAATTCCTCTGCAATAAAAGTATCTATTTGTGGTATCTGTAATGTATCCAGAAATGCATTAGATTGTGTGCTGTCTTCTTTGAACTCAGTAGAATATAAGGATTTATAGTAGTCTTTAAATGTGTGCATTATATTTTTATGGTCAATGATTTTATCTCCGTTCGCGTTTGTGATTGGTGGGATTGTATTGCAAACTTCTTGCTTGTGGATTTGTTGATCTAAGAGCTTATTAGCTTTCTCTCCGTGTTCATAGTAATGATGTCTTGATTTAAAAATGAGTTGTGCAGTTTCTTGGGTTGTTAAGAGGTTGAGCTCTGAATGCAAAGCCTGTCTTTTCCTATGAAGAGCCTCGCTTGGACACCTGGCATGTTCTTGATCTATTCTAGATACCTTCTTGGTTTCTAATTTATTTCTGTGGGAAAGATATGAAATAATCTGTCCTCTTAAGAAGGCCTTTAGAGTTTCCCAGAGTATTCCTGCAGAGACCTCTGAGGATGTATTTGTTTCTAGGAAGAAACTGATTTGGTTTGATATAAATTCTGTATAATTCTCATCTGCTAATAGAAGTGGGTTAAAACGCCATCTGTGAGATGAGTATGTGGGGCATAATGATTTCAGCTTCAAGATCAGAGGGGCATGGTCAGAAATAACAATAGTGTCGTACTTTCAAGATTTCATCACAGGCAAGAAATTATTATCTATAAAGAAATAATAAATTCTTGAGTAGCAGTGATGCACTGGTGAGTAGAAGGAATATGTTCTTGAGTTTGGGTTTAGAAACCTCCAGGGGTCTGATAAGTTGTGGTCAGTTAAAAACGGTGTAATTTTCTTTGCAGTGTTAGATGTCATCCCCCCTGTGATAGGAGACCTATCTAAGAGTGGAGTTAAAACACAATTAAAGTCCCCAGCCATAATAATTTTATGAGTGTTCACATTGGGAATAGATGCAAACACATTTTGCATGAATTCCCTATCATCAACATTGGGTGCATAAACATTTATCAAAATCACTTTACAGTTAAATAAGTTGCCCATGACAATCACATATCTCCCTTCCGGATCAGATACTACATCTGATGCTACAAATGAGACTGCTATGTATAAGAATTCCCACACATCAAGTTTTCCTTGTAAAGCTGGAATGGAACATTTGGCCAGTGCAGTCTTTTTGCAGCTGGAACTGATCTTTGCTTAATAAGTGGGTCTCCTGTAAAAATACTATTTTAGCATTTAGACCTGTTAGGTGAGAGAAAACTTTCTTTCTCTTTAATTCGTGATTCAGGCCTTTAACATTCCAGCTCACAAAGTTAACTGTCCCATAATGGAGACATTGATTCTGAATTTTTGATGTCATTTTGTAGTCTTAACTGGAAGTGAGACAGCTTTAACCTTAATTTCCAATTTTCCCACGAGTTATTGCCATGGAGCCTATTGTTACATTGGAAGTTATAATTATAAGGATCAAAAGGATAGATTAGATATAGCTTGCTCTCTTTTTCTCCCCCCCCTTATCCCCTACCCCCATTTTGCCTCCCCACGTGAGGCTGGACCCCACTTCACAAAGTCCCAGTCCTCTGACATACCTAAAGACAGAGCACGTCCAAAACAAAACAAGCCCCCCAGCATTTGAGGATTAAAAAGTAGAGATATCTATTGCCGATAAAGTCTAAATACTACAAGCATAAAATGTAATTTTCAACAGTCTTGAAATATTAAGACAGTAAATCCAGGGAATGGTGTTAAAAAGTGGCCCTGGATAAGCATAGTAAACCCTAATGCAATAATAACAATAACAATAAACCAAGGGTATCATGTTAAACAGTCTCCTTTAGAATAGTTAAAAACAAAAACAAAAAAAGAACTACTTTAATTTCTTCCACACATACGCATGTAATTGTAATTAAAACATAAACAAAAAGTGGCTGAGAAGAAAAAAGGATGTTTAATTATGGTACCCGTATCATTGTAAGGAGATCAGACAGCAGGTAATATCTTCTTGCCATACCATGACAGGATGCAACTTACTATTGTATTTCAAAAAAGCATCTGGATCAGCTTTCTTAATTCATTTTCTGCTTCCTCCATGGAGGAGAAGATGTGATATTTGTCATTTAATGAGGTAGAAGCACATTAGATCCATAGGCCAGCCTAACGTATATAGAATTCCTTGTGTTTGATGTGAGGAACTTTAATGTTTTGCCATGGAAGAATACAGATTGCTTTTCCTAAAACCCAAATGTCCTTCTTGAAAACCATCCCAGCTTGTGAATACCCTTATTGAGTTCTTATACAATAGGATAGTATGGCCTGTGATTCTTCATCCATCTATTCCTTGGGATTTTTTTTTTGATTTGACCCTTCCTGAGTTCTAACACTGTTGTGAGTACTTTTTTTTACAGTTGGGCAAATTTTAACACAATTTCCTATTTAGAAAAAAATGTATGAGTGTGGGCTACTTTCTCCAACCACTAGGTTATAATTAAAGAAAACTGCTTCAGGAAGTGATCTTTGTATTGTAAATGCCTAATAGTGAAATCATGCATACCAAACAAACATGAGTGAAGACCTCTGTGTTATGAGCCATATCCACAACTTTTCAACATTCATTATACCTAATGAATTTTCAACATGTGACAAATTTTAATGGAGTACTAAGTGATGTAATAACTAATAACACTGATTTGTTTTTCTTTTTGAAATTGTTGTTTATACTGCATATTGATCTATGTTGCGCATTAACTTTTGACAATGAACTTACCTGCCAAATTATATAGTTGCTACCATTATTAAGACTAAATGTATGTACTGTGTGTTTCAAAAAATGACAAAATTAAATGTAATAGAAGTTAACTGTAAACAGTATATAAATGTCTCCCTTGTCTAAAATCACTGGGGCCAAAGATGCTTTGGAAAGCAGATGTTTTTGGATTCCAGAACAGTACAAATCTGTACAGTCTAATGTTAAGAGAATATGTATTTGTATTTCTTAAGATTACATTTTTTAAACAAAATACATATACATAATTTTCCTTGATTTTATCTTTCAGTTATTATCCACTATAATTTGACTAAAGCTTTGCCTAAACACTAAGATGATTACAAAATTGTAGTGGCAGAAAATGAAAGTGGTACACACTGAACATATAATAAGAAAAACTGCTGTGTTAGTGCATATTCATAACTTCTGCATAAGGGAATCACCACCCATATGTATTATTTTATGTTAATTTTAGATTAATCCAGATGACCAGACTCATCCAGAGAACTCTCTGTGCATCACAAAGTTTTCCATTTCTCTTTATTGAACAAGCACAAGCTCAACATTTCAGAAATTGGTATGGGGCATTCAACAATTCAAAGGATTTTATCCATCAATCTTATCAAACATTAAAGAAAATAAGAACTACAAAAAAACAATAACTTTATTTATTTTCGTTTTTCAAAGGTGCATGCAGGTTGCCATAGCTGTCTACAAGCCACTCTGTCCGGAAACGTCCTCTTCAAAATCTTCATCTGTATTGCCTCTCTCTCACCTGACCACCCTATTATTCTAAGCCAAGATCATATAAAGTAACTTTGATTCTGTCTCTCTATCACGCATAAAGTTTCAAACTGCACAGTGCTGATCTTGTTTACACACCTTTCAGAATGATGTTGATTTACTGCCAAGAAATAAAACACTGCTAAAAAAATTGCCATTATTTTAGAGCTTTTGACATTTTTTCAGTTGTAGTTGAGGGATTACTAACATGTATATATCATATCTTATATGTATGTATGTATTAGTGGTTGTTGGTGTAGAAATGACTTACTAATCTAGTTGATTTCAAAGATGAAGCAAAAATTGTTCAAACACTAAGTATGTAACCATTAAAGAATATAACTGACAATGAATGATTTAGGAAATGTAAGGTAAAGTCTTTGCCTTTTCATGATCTCCTGGACAGTTAAATCTATCATAGAGCATTAAATGCTTTATAAATTAGCTTCTTTACTTAAAGTAACTGCTATACAGTCCAAAGACACTGCTGAAGTGTATTTTTATCATGGTTTTTGAGGCTCCTTTTTGGGATTCTCTTAATTTAAAATTGCATTTATTTTCTGAAGAAGAGCACTAGATGGTTACACAAGAAACAAAATTAAGGTAAGGTATTGAGGG
The DNA here is from genome assembly GCF_900747795.2 of Erpetoichthys calabaricus. Lineage (NCBI taxonomy): Eukaryota > Metazoa > Chordata > Cladistia > Polypteriformes > Polypteridae > Erpetoichthys > Erpetoichthys calabaricus. Next base: position 120,147,827 of record NC_041399.2, on the reverse strand, counting down.
ACAGCTAAGTTAAAAAGAAATAAGAACACATCTTCAGTGGCAAGTATCAAGCCGTAATAACATCCATATTGCAGGAGTCATTGCTCTCTGATATTTACTACAGATCCAAGGGCTCTTCAAAACCAGGTCATGGTGCATTGAGTCAAAACTCATGGTTTCACAAAGACCAGAAGATAAAGACTCAAGTTAGCATTTGAAAGGAGTGAGACTTGTTGGCAACCTTTTATTGAAATGAGTCATTTCAAGGCAAAGACCAGCCATATATCAGTCTTATTAATGAAAGTTCCAGTTAAACCTAAAATAAACTAATCTAGAACAGGAATAAAATGACCCACTCCTGGTTTCTTACTTAACAATGGTGTTTGCCGGAAAGGTGTTTGGTTGTCAGGTGATATACAAAGCATGGTCTGAAAAAGCTGAGTGGAGTCACCATATGGGTTTGAGTGCAATGCCAGTCAAGGCATTGGCAAGAGTTAGATATACACGTACTAGAACTTAAAATACATGTATTGTATTATAGCTTTTACTGCATATTTTATATATAATCTTCTTAGTAATTGTATCAACTTTCATTTAGTAATACTTTTTAATGTGAATTTAAACTTGTTATAAATTGTTGTTACATTTTTTGTTACATTTCAATCTTGTTAAACTTCATAGTAAAAATCGTATCCAGTCAACTTCTTGATTATAAATTTTTTGCTAATGTACTAGAGTATACTGTCTGCTGTACCTACTGATCACAATTTGAGTTAGTCCTAACCCATGTGTACCTGAGTAACTTATACTGCATAATTTGAAATAAGAATGACATTGTTTATTTGGATCCGGGAAAGCTTTTTGCTTTAATTTGATCCTAAAATATTTGCCTGGGTGTTGAACGAGACAAACAACTTTTATCTTATAATTCTTACTAATGACCTCCTTATGGCTGCTGATTCTGGTCTAATCACTATTCTCATCCTCCTTGATCTGAGTGCGGCCTTTGATACTATTTGTCATACCACTCTCCTTAATAGATTATCTCTGATTGGCATTACCCACACTCCACTTGATTGGTTTAGATCCTACCTCTTAGGCCGCACTCAGTTCATACAACTTAAAACCTTCACATCCCAACCCACCGCTGTTACTTCTGGTGTGCCCCAGGGCTCTGTCCTGGGGCCTCTTCTTTTTATTATTTACCTTCTTCCCCTTGGCAATATTTTTCGCAAATATAACATTAATTTTCACTGTTATGCTGATGACACCCAGCTCTACCTTGCTGGTAATCTCACCTCCTCTTTTCCACCACCCTTGCTTATTGACTGCATTGCTGAAATTAAATCCTGGTTTTCTTCGAATTTTCTTAAATTAAACAGTGACAAAACTGAGGTTCTCCTCATTGGTTCAAAATCATCATTATCCAAAACCAATAATCTTTCTCTTATTATTGATAACTCTGTTGTTTCCCCATCATCTCAGGTCAAGAGTCTGGGTGTCATCCTCGACAGTACTCTATCTTTCCAATGTCACATTAATAACATCACCCGGTCTGCTTACTTCCACCTACGTAATATTAATCGCATTCGCCCCTCCCTCACTCCTCATACTACTGCCATTCTTGTTCATAGTCTTGTCACTTCTCGGCTGGACTACTGCAATTCACTCCTCTTTGGTCTCCCGAATAAATCTCTTCATAAGCTTCAGTTAGTCCAGAATTCTGCAGCACGTATCATCACTCAAATCCCATCTATTCACCATATTACTCCGGTCTTGCAGCAGCTTCATTGGCTCCCGATTAAGTTTCGTATTGATTTTAAGATTCTACTATTAACATTTAAGGCCATCCATAACCTCGCCCCTCCATATCTGTCTGACCTTCTTCATGTTGCCATTCCATCCCGTAATCTTAGCTCCTCTTCCTCCACCCATCTGACTGTCCCTCCCGCCCATCTAACCACCATGGGGAGCAGAGCTTTCAGTCGTTCTGCTCCCAAGCTCTGGAATTCATTGCCTGCGGATCTCCGAAATATCAAATCATATTCATCCTTCAAATGTAAACTTAAAACGCATCTGTTTAAAATGGCTTTTTCTTTTTCATCCTGATTATAATGGTTTTGTTTGGTTTTAATTTCTAGATTTTCTGATGTTTTAAGTTTTTTATAATTGTGTCTTTTATTTAATTATTTATTTATTTATTTATTTATTGTTGTTCGGTGTCCTTGAGCTCCCTGAAAGGCGCCTTGTATAAATAAAATGTATTATTATTATTATTAAAAAATGGTCATGAGATTAATGGCTTGTCTACAGCATTTCCACATTGAACAATCGTGCACTGAGAACAAGGTAAAATCAGAAATTTCTGTTTGCAAAACTTCATAGTTATAGTAGCACAGAAATCTTGACACTTGACACAGCTTACATCTAAGCTTCTGTGACTATGCTAGAAAAAAAGATTACTCAGCGGTTTTCAGAAATAGCGAATTTTAACTACAATAGCAGCTTTATTTTCTGAGATTTAAATGTGCTATGATGGTAATGTATGCACATTCATAGTGTAAAAGCTACAAAAGAGTCTGTTAAAGTGTTGATTAAGTTTATCTTTTGAAGCCACAATGTTGCTTGTTTCTGTTTATTAGCTGATGTAATGTATCCGATAAGGGATATTTAGTCCCCAGTGTGTAAATCAATGTTCTTAATTTTATCAAACAGAAAGTGTAGAAATACTGCTTACTACAATTTTAAATACTTTAATATTCTTCTAGGGTTATTATACAGTATAAAGTTAATTATTTTATAGACAGTACTGAATATTAAGACTTTTGAAAAACAAAATACTTTCTCTCGTTGTTTGACAAATAGCTTAAAAGAATCAACCCGATAAATATCCCTAATAACCTAAAGGTAGGACAAGAAATTAAGAAAACTTGAAGTCAGCAAAACACAGGGGGAAGTGGAAAACAGTTGGGGCCATAAGTAAGAAAAACAAAATGTTAGGAACTGAGACAGGATGATCAAGTAAAACCAGATAGGTAAAATGTTATCCTTAATTAAAACAGACAGGTTTGAATCAAGCTACCGATCTTTTCATAATGTAATTAATTAAATATAACATATATTATTGTTGGAATTTAATCACTTTATTGTTATACCGTCCATACACAGTATTGCAGCATGCAGTGGCATGAAGTAACATTCTTCAGGACAGTGGTACAAAATACATAAACACAGGACAAGTGCAAAACTGACAAAGTACTATACTATATCGTTATAGATAGATAAATAAATAATTAAAAATAAATAGGTAAATGAATAGATTGTTATCATTTGAAATAGATAGTAATACATTAATAAATAATATAAATATAACCAATAATTAAAAAAACAACAGTAATGACAAGTGTAACAAATGTACTGCATATAAATTTTCTACTAGGGGCAGTTCTGAGGACAGGGGGGTGGCACAGAATTCAGAGTCCTTATAGCCAAAGGGGTAGAAGCTGTTGTAGTACCTGACAGAACTGGCTCAGATGTTACAGTACCTTCTGCCAGATGGTAGTGGAACAAAGAGACAATGGGAGGTGTGGGAACCGTCCTTCACAATGCTGTAAGCTTTGCAGATACAACAGTTTACAAAGGTGTCTTCAATGGAGGGCAGACAGGACCCAACGATCTTTTCTGCAAAGTAGTATAATGCATGCACCATCTGTCAAAATGATTGATGAGTTAAGCCCCGCCCCTTTTGGATTGACGTCATAAACTCCCGCCCCTTCCGGTGTTCCCGGCCGGAAGTCCGTCACTTCCAGGACCCTCGCCCATCCTGTTTTTACCCCAGGAAACGGCCAAGATCCATTTGGCGGATGTCCGGTCCTTCCTTGAACCCTCCCATCCTGTTTTTAAACCAGGAAACATCTGTCCCTTCCTTGAACCCTCCCATCCTGTTTTTAAACCAGGAAACATCTGTCCCATCCTTGAACCCTCCCATCCTGTTTTTACCCCAGGAAATGGCCAAGATTTTATTTGATGGATGGGTGCCCCCTCCTTGAACCCGCCCCCACCTCTCCCGAGGACAAGTTCAGGCAAGTCTATAGCAGACCCTGCCGTCCACACCTCTTGGTGGTCGCAGGCCTTCTGACTTAGAGTTTCCTGCCCACGGTCGGTTAACCCTGAGGACGCCCCCTTCCGCTTCCCCGCCCCTAGAGGAAGAGACCGCCCACACACACACACACACACACCGGATGGCCATCATAGTCATTTTGACTCTGAGTCCAGCCCCAGGCCAGTCCTTGATCATTTCTCCCCGAGGAGAGACAACCACACACATGTTTCAGCCTGTCCATTCTGCCTTATAGCCATTCCTGACTCTAGTCCTTTGGGTAAGAAAATCTCTGTATCTATTATTTAAAATATCTAACCTTTTATCTAAGTCAAAAATGATTTCTTCACCTCACAGACCGTCTCTAAGCTGAAAAAGCCTTTACTTTACCCCAGCCGGGTGCTGTCCGGCTCTCTGTCTCGGAGCAGGAGGCCTCTGCCTGTAGCCCAAGGAGAGATCGCCTCCACACACACACCCACACACACACACGCACACACACCCCAACATGTTAAGGAAGGGCCCCTACCATCCAAGCCTCTTGGGGTCCATTCCTGTCTCTATTGCTTTGGGCAAAAAACTCTATGATTTAAAATATCTAATACTTTAAGTCAACAATGATTTCTTCACCTCACAGACCATCTCTAAGCTGAAAAAGCCTTTACTTCACCCCGCAGGGTGCTGTCCAGTTGTCTGTCTCGGAGCAGGCTGCCTGTAGTTTCCAAACACAAGCTGCCCGGTTCTCTCTGTCTACTGTTGGAGCAGACCGCTGCGCGTGCACGCAGAACAGGCAAACTTTCTGAACGCGCAGCCCCAGGAAACTGACAGACCACAAGGCTGTGAGGCACTGGGACATCGTCCTGCGCACAAGCCTTTCAGGAGCTAAACCCCACGAGATGTAAAAGTTTTTTAATGATAACGAGATCGATATAAGATCTATAAAATAATAGGCAACAGAATCCTTTTAAAGAACGTTTGAGACGTATAAATTCAAACCCGGAGTTATATATTTAAAAAAAAAAAAAAATCCCAGCCAAGTGAAAGAGTCTTAAGCCTTTGGGAGCTCACAAGCTCCTGTTGGGTACCCTGATCATTTAAGCCCGTATCAGATCGTTCGGGGCAGTGTGAAAATGATCTCACTTTGTGATATTAAAAGATTTCGAATGCTTACAAAGATGACTTTTAAAATACGGATGTAAACCCGAACAATACACGGATGTCCACGGTCATCAGCTCTGACAACCTGAAGCTAAGGGGGTGGGGGTTTAGCTATTAGGCAGGCTCAATCCTTATGCAGACACAAAAGATGTTCACACATAATTACTTTTAACATAAGGTTCAGTTTGAAACACACTTAAAGTGAGGCCAGACATTTGCTAAAATAAATCTACGAATAACAGAGGTTCCTTTTTAAAAAATATAGGACTTTTCGGGGTCCGGCCAAAGGTTTAAATGTAAGTAATTGTTTCAGACTATTCTGCACAGACAGTCAATATAACGGTAAGACCTACTCATGCTTATTATAAGTGTTAAACGAGTATGTTTTAAAACGGAGGGATGAATCCTTATATTTTATACTTAATATTTCCAAGTTGACTCTACGGTAATTCCCTTTTAAAAGTATTTGTTTACAGTGTGCAGGAATTATCAGCATGTTAATTACACACAGCGCATGTGTAGGAGCGTGCTCGTGTGTGTATAAATTGTAGCATTTTATATTTCTATCTCTCTATCTACGTGTACGACGATTAATGTTCATAGGACTGAAGCAAGCAATATTAGTTTTTTCTCTTACCGAAACGGACTTTACATTTAATTAAGTTTTGTCTCGGCGTCTGAAATTCAAACAGGTTCTCTCCTCTGAGAATATTCAGGCCTGGTTTAAAAGAGCAGGCATGGTGTGTAATAGCTCGGACATAAGACGTCAGTATTCTGAACTATGTACTCGTTCGCGGTAACCGGTTGTTTTAAAAGTCTGATAACGAAACATTTATGCTTTATAAAAATTCTCATTTGGACAGCCGGCTGGAGACAGATTGACTGAACCCTGAACACGGACCCAAGAATTTATATCTTAATACACAGGGGCTCTGAGATCAGGCTGTCTGTTTTTATTTAAGTCTTTAGATTTTAAAAAGTTTGCTTGCGAGTGTATTCATATTTATACCCGTGATCCTATTAAACTAGTAATGAAAGGAATGGAAGCGTTTAATAGGGGTCCGAGAAAACCCTCCTTTCTGATTTAAAAGGGTTTTTAACGGTAATTTTCTATCGCAGAGTTTTTAAACGGTGCAACGAGCCTTCTTCAGCAGAGGGTTGAGTGCGTGTGTTACTGGGGAATGTTTTACCAGGCACAGAGTATCCAATATATTAACACGGTACTAGTCAGGATTTCACTTTGTTTTTTAAATCTGGTGCCTCCTTTTTCCATCTTGTGCATTGTTCAGTAAACCTTATTTTGGTGGATCAGAACATTTTTTGGTGGATCAGAACATTTTGCTTACACCCCAATCATTATTCTCTTTAGGTTTTTAACTGTTATACCTACATTTTATAAGTTTCAGCTGTCCTTGTTTCTGTGACAGTAACTTAATCATATGGTGTAAAAATCCAGACTACTCACTTTTTAAAAGCTCTGAATTTACCAATTCAACCAATATGTCAGCTTTGGATCCATTTCACCAAGGCAATTGGGGGCTTCCTCTTTGTAGATTTTAGTTTGAAGGGACAGCATTTCTCAACCTTTAAAACTGTGTTATGAAAACTTGGGTCGCAAATACGTAATCGTGTCCCCTAAGTCATTTTCTTTTTAAGTAATGATATAACATAGAGGCACGTTTTATTATACCTACTTAACTTTTAGCGACATTTATCTAACTCTATATTTATTTTTCTAGTATCAGAATGTAGTTTGAGTTAATTTGTTATGGTTTCAATAGATGTATTTTTCATATTTTCGATTCTTGTTTTCTTTTTGTTACGTCGCGCCCCCCTAGGGGGACAGCCCCACAGTTTGAGAACCACCGTGTAGGGAATGATTTGTAAAACGCTCTGCTTCACTTCAAGTTAAAGTAGATTTGCTTGGTTATTCAGCTGTCCATTTTTGTTATAAATTGTATTTAGTCTCTCTTTATTTACTAAATGTTTTATATGTTGAATAGAAAACAGTTATCTTGTTCAGGTTTTAACTTAAAACAGCATTTTCATCATCAGGCTATGAACACTTTGATACTCAGGGGGGGCTTTGTATAAAACAAAGTTTTAGAAATTCTGTTACTGCTTGGTAATAGCCTTCCATTTTACCGCAGTTATAAGCCCCTGAAAAATAAGAATGGTTATAGTACGTTATATAAGCCTATACACTACAGGGCTGATCAGGCTTATTATTTTGGACATGTTAGGCAAATCAGGAAGGAAAATGTTTTAGTGAATAGTTACATAATATCTATTACCAGTAACGGCGTACTGCACGATAACGTGCAGTGAATACACTTGACTTGAGTACTCATAGTATTCCTCCTCTTTCTCTGGACGTGTAGCATTCATTTGCTCAGAGGATGAGGGGCTTGCTGCTTCCTGAGCAGCTGTTTTTTTTTTTTTTTTTTTTCTTCTCTCCACCCTAGCGGCCCCCTGCTTCTCACGCATGCGCAGCACGGCCGCCCTGCTGTGCAGTGCCGAGAGTTGATTCAACAATAAAATAAAAAGAGTAATAAAATCATCACCCGAAAGCGGCTAGTAGCCGTCACGTAGTATATGTGTAACAAATTTCAAGTCAATAGGTTTGCGAGCTACAGGTGATTTAAAATCCTGGACAGACAAACGAACAGCTACGTTATTATTAGCTAAACGGTCATCTATTTAGCCCGTTCCTCGGTGTTGCAATGATTTGGGCAAAACATTATTTAACATCCGAGAGTATGAGGCTAATTAACATTAGACTGGTATTGTTAGGATCTTATCCGGCACTAAAAGTTGGGTTTGTGTTCCTCCAGAATCAGGAAGAACGTGAAAAAGTGGAGTTATAAAGGAGTTATTACAATTTGAAAAATTGTCATAAGGTATAAAAAACATTGATATGGGGACAAAACCAGCATGAAAAGAAACCTTTTTGAAATAAATAATAAGCTTTTTTGACGTGAACAGTCTGGAATAGTCTGAAGATGTCTTAAAGAGTTAATTTTTAAATAAAGCTTGCAAAAGTAATATTAAAAATATTAAAACTAAATAAAAACATAGAAGTACCATTTAATGATATCAATTAGTGTTAAGTATATTATCAAGCACTGGGCGCTGTTTATAAGGTTTATTTAATTTAGTTATAAGCAAAATGGTTGGATGCATTTTGCTTTGAAATTAACCATAGTTTGATACAGCTTTAAGAATGAGAATGCAAGACAAACCTATACATTAGAACATTAGAACACTCTAGACGAGAACAGGCCATTCAGCCCAACAAAGCTCACCAGTACTATCCACTTATTTGCACTTAATAACAAATGTTGCCGTTTCAATTAGGGATATCTTGGATCTGTGTTTTATTTTAACCTTTTGACAAGAAACCCCTGGTCAGCGAAATATACCCCATATATTGAAAATGAACCGTGCCGACATGCTAACTAAATTGATATAAGATATTTTAGAATATGGACCTGGGCTCTACCCAGATGATTCTGACAAACTAAGGGGTCTCCACTTAATTGCCAAACTTTCTGCGGGTGCTATGGATCTTGTAATGGAGAATGCAAAACATTCTATAATCTTTAAGGGGCATGTGTCCACAGTGTTAACCAACCATAGTACGTGATGGTCAAAATTCAACTAGTGTTTTTCAGAAGAGATTGGACAAGTGCGGCGTGTGTTCTGTATTCTCTTTTCTGTATTAACAATTCACAATGACCAGACTCCAGAGACCTTAGGTTTTTTTTTATGTAGAAGTACATTTCACAAACATGAATAAGAGACAATCCATCAAACCGCTCTTGACCCAAAACAGGACCAAGCAGGGGGGTGGGACCGACATCCCTCAAAATGCTTTTGACACAAAGAAGGGCCAATCAGGCGGGTGGAGTGGGACACTCTTTTCAAAGAGTCTTTGGCCACCCCCTAGCGGACAGGATTTGCCGGGCTATAAAACAACTTTTTCAACGACGTGTTTTGAACGGTTAACAATCAGCACCACTAAGGCTATGCTCCTGATCAGGCATGATGGTCTACAGGCCTCTACGATGGCCTGTTTTGACGTGAGGCTATCGTGCCCGACTCCGAGGACTCTGCGCCTAACAGCTAGCCTCCAGACCAGCCTTCTTGGCCGTTCCTTCTTATGCCTTCAACTGACCAGATCTAGGAGCCTGAGCCTCCGTTACCTGCCACTGGTTATATGTCTGGGTCGTATAGTTTCCTGGAGAACCGCGCAGTACCTGACATTTTTGTACCTGCTAATGATGTTCCGGGGAGCCTAGCAGGGGCTGAGGAGAGAGCCATTCAGGCCAGGCTGTGTATGACCTGGTTGAGGCTCCGGCCTCTTGGAAAATATCAACCAAGGATGCGGATTATGCGGGCATGACCCTTGAAAAAACTGACGGCCCCTGGGTGAAACATTTCAAAAGGCCCTGAAGCTGAGCCAGAGTTGGGTGGCGGCTCTGCCGGATATAATAATGGATCAATACCTAAAAGTACCTGTCAGGGATGTTAAATAGACCAATCCGGCCAGACACGGACTACGTGTCTGTTTGAGACTGACCGGTTCAGCAGCTGCTGTCTGTTTTCCGCAAACCGTGGCTCAGGAGCCTGGTCATCAAGACTCTGGACTGTTTCAACATCTTTCGGCCATTTCACCATATTCATGCCTTTGTACAAAATGCTGCCGACGAACTGAAAAATGAACATTCTATTAAGGAGTCGATTGTACAACGTACAAGACTTTCATAACACGGACAAAGCCTCTTACTCAAAAATATGGTAAATAGCCGATGCTTTCTCTAAACAACATTTTTTCTGTACCGGATAGGTCTGATGGACCTTTAGGGTTTTACGGGGTAAATGACATGGAAAATCAGATGAAGTGTCTGAACAGAATGTACCGGTGATATCACAGGCTTTTAAACAGGCTACTCAGTTGTAATATTGTTTTGAAGTGGTTGGTAAAACCTCTCTGAATTTTAGTATTGTTTTTGAAAATGACCAATAAAGTAACATTTGATTTTAAACCTTAACCCTAATTTCTTTCACCGTCGAGGATGGAGTGTCGTTGAAAAAGTTGTTTTATAGCCCGGCAAATCCTGTCCGCTAGGGGGCGGCCAAAGACTCTTTGAAAAGAGTGTCCCACCCCACCCGCCTGATTGGCCCTTCTTTGTGTCAAAAGCATTTTGAGGGATGTCGGTCCCACCCCCCCTGCTTGGTCCTGTTTTGGGTCAAGAGCGGTTTGATGGATTGTCTCTTATTCATGTTTGTGAAATGTACTTCTACATAAAAAAAAACCTAAGGTCTCTGGAGTCTGGTCATTGTGAATTGTTAATACAGAAAAGAGAATACAGAACACACGCCGCACTTGTCCAATCTCTTCTGAAAAACACTAGTTGAATTTTGACCATCACGTACTATGGTTGGTTAACACTGTGGACACATGCCCCTTAAAGATTATAGAATGTTTTGCATTCTCCATTACAAGATCCATAGCACCCGCAGAAAGTTTGGCAATTAAGTGGAGACCCCTTAGTTTGTCAGAATCATCTGGGTAGAGCCCAGGTCCATATTCTAAAATATCTTATATCAATTTAGTTAGCATGTCGGCATGGTTCATTTTCAATATATGGGGTATATTTCGCTGACCAGGGGTTTCTTGTCAAAAGGTTAAAATAAAACACAGATCCAAGATATCCCTAATTGAAACGGCAACATTTGTTATTAAGTGCAAATAAGTGGATAGTACTGGCGAGCTTTGTTGGGCTGAATGGCCTGTTCTCGTCTAGAGTGTTCTAATGTTCTAATGTATAGGTTTGTCTTGCATTCTCATTCTTAAAGCTGTATCAAACTATGGTTAATTTCAAAGCAAAATGCATCCAACCATTTTGCTTATAACTAAATTAAATAAACCTTATAAACAGCGCCCAGTGCTTGATAATATACTTAACACTAATTGATATCATTAAATGGTACTTCTATGTTTTTATTTAGTTTTAATATTTTTAATATTACTTTTGCAAGCTTTATTTAAAAATTAACTCTTTAAGACATCTTCAGACTATTCCAGACTGTTCACGTCAAAAAAGCTTATTATTTATTTCAAAAAGGTTTCTTTTCATGCTGGTTTTGTCCCCATATCAATGTTTTTTATACCTTATGACAATTTTTCAAATTGTAATAACTCCTTTATAACTCCACTTTTTCATGTTCTTCCTGATTCTGGAGGAACACAAACCCAACTTTTAGTGCCGGATAAGATCCTAACAATACCAGTCTAATGTTAATTAGCCTCATACTCTCGGATGTTAAATAATGTTTTGCCCAAATCATTGCAACACCGAGGAACGGGCTAAATAGATGACCGTTTAGCTAATAATATACTGCAAAACACATAGGTTCAGTTGCAGTGTGCTGTGAGTTTGGGTTGATCCCCTGTTGATCCGTTCTTAATATGTTTTTTAATTTCCTCTGCGACTTAGTGTTTGTAAATTTAGTTTTTTACTGTCTTATATTTGTGATACTTGCTTGATGTGGATATGGGCGAGTCAATGTTTCATTTTGGAATAATAATAATGTCTAGCTTAACTCTGCCCTTGACCATGATCACCACACAAACCCCGGGGCCTTTGACTCGTAATCAAGAAGAATGCAACCACTTCTTGACTCTTGGAATCACAGTTCAAACTTACATCCCCTTCACCCTGAATGCGACTCAAACAAAGGATGGTTTTTTTCACAAACAGCTGGGGAAAAAGCCGTTTTCAAGGCTAGATGTCCTATGTAACTTGGACTACCTAAAAGAAAGAATAAACCTCACAGTTTTAGTAAACTTGTAATCCTTGTGCTAACACATATCTTCTTCTATAATAAGCTAACGTAGCTGTTCGTTTGTCTGTCCAGGATTTTAAATCACCTGTAGCTCGCAAACCTATTGACTTGAAATTTGTTACACATATACTACGTGACGGCTACTAGCCGCTTTCGGGTGATGATTTTATTACTCTTTTTATTTTATTGTTGAATCAACTCTCGGCACTGCACAGCAGGGCGGCCGTGCTGCGCATGCGTGAGAAGCAGGGGGCCGCTAGGGTGGAGAGAAAAAAAAAAAAAAAAAAAAAAACAGCTGCTCAGGAAGCAGCAAGCCCCTCATCCTCTGAGCAAACGAATGCTACACGTCCAGAGAAAGAGGAGGAATACTATGAATACTCAAGTCAAGTGTATTCACTGCACGTTATTGTGCAGTACGCCGTTACTGGTAATAGATATTATGTAACTATTCACTAAAACATTTTCCTTCCTGATTTGCCTAACATGTCCAAAATAATAAGCCTGATCAGCCCTGTAGTGTATAGGCTTATATAACATACTATAACCATTCTTATTTTTCAGGGGCTTATAACTGCGGTAAAATGGAAGGCTATTACCAAGCAGTAACAGAATTTCTAAAACTTTGTTTTATACAAAGCCCCCCCTGAGTATCAAAGTGTTCATAGCCTGATGATGAAAATGCTGTTTTAAGTTAAAACCTGAACAAGATAACTGTTTTCTATTCAACATATAAAACATTTAGTAAATAAAGAGAGACTAAATACAATTTATAACAAAAATGGACAGCTGAATAACCGAGCAAATCTACTTTAACTTGAAGTGAAGCAGAGTGTTTTACAAATCATTCCCTACACGGTGGTTCTCAAACTGTGGGGCTGTCCCCCTAGGGGGGCGTGACGTAACAAAAAGAAAACAAGAATCGAAAATATGAAAAATACATCTATTGAAACCATAACAAATTAACTCAAACTACATTCTGATACTAGAAAAATAAATATAGAGTTAGATAAATGTCGCTAAAAGTTAAGTAGGTATAATAAAACGTGCCTCTATGTTATATCATTACTTAAAAAGAAAATGACTTAGGGCAGGGGTAGGCAACGTCGGTCCTGGAGTGCCACAGTATGTGCAGGTTTTTGTTCCAACCCAGTTCCTTAACGAGAACTCAATTATTGCTGATGAAGCACATATTGCTTAAGTGACATTTTAATGCTTCATTTTAGTGGTCTCGCTTGTTAAGGTTCTCCAACCTTAATTGCTTATTTCAATCTTAAACTGCTGCATTCAGTGTTTTAATTGCTCCTTATTAGCAATAAGATGTAAAAGACAAAGCAGCCAGCAGTTCTCCAGCTAGCTTTTTTCCAATTACATCTGTGTGTGTTCATCATGCACTGTTTGATTTAATAAAACACTTAATAGAAAAATGTGACAGACTGAAAATGATCTGTTTTAGGCTTCAAATCATTTGGATGATATCCTTGGAAAGGAAAAAAATCTACGATATAAAAGCCTTACATTGCACAGACTAACAAGCCATAAAATTAAATAAGGTCTGAGATTGGCAATGATTGGTTTCTAATTAAGCAATTGGGTTGGAATGAAAACCTGTAGCCACTGCGGCTCACCAGGACCGACATTGCCTACCCCTGTTTTACATCTTATTGCTAATAAGGAGCAATTAAAACACTGAATGCAGCAGTTTAAGATTGAAATAAGCAATTAAGGTTGGAGAACCTTAACAAGCGAGACCACTAAAATGAAGCATTAAAATGTCACTTAAGCAATATGTGCTTCATCAGCAATAATTGAGTTCTCGTTAAGGAACTGGGTTGGAACAAAAACCTGCACATACTGTGGCACTCCAGGACCGACGTTGCCTACCCCTGACTTAGGGGACATGATTACGTATTTGCGACCCAAGTTTTCATAACACAGTTTTAAAGGTTGAGAAATGCTGTCCCTTCAAACTAAAATCTACAAAGAGGAAGCCCCCAATTGCCTTGGTGAAATGGATCCAAAGCTGACATATTGGTTGAATTGGTAAATTCAGAGCTTTTAAAAAGTGAGTAGTCTGGATTTTTACACCATATGATTAAGTTACTGTCACAGAAACAAGGACAGCTGAAACTTATAAAATGTAGGTATAACAGTTAAAAACCTAAAGAGAATAATGATTGGGGTGTAAGCAAAATGTTCTGATCCACCAAAAAATGTTCTGATCCACCAAAATAAGGTTTACTGAACAATGCACAAGATGGAAAAAGGAGGCACCAGATTTAAAAAACAAAGTGAAATCCTGACTAGTACCGTGTTAATATATTGGATACTCTGTGCCTGGTAAAACATTCCCCAGTAACACACGCACTCAACCCTCTGCTGAAGAAGGCTCGTTGCACCGTTTAAAAACTCTGCGATAGAAAATTACCGTTAAAAACCCTTTTAAATCAGAAAGGAGGGTTTTCTCGAACCCCTATTAAACGCTTCCATTCCTTTCATTACTAGTTTAATAGGATCACGGGTATAAATATGAATACACTCGCAAGCAAACTTTTTAAAATCTAAAGACTTAAATAAAAACAGACAGCCTGATCTCAGAGCCCCTGTGTATTAAGATATAAATTCTTGGGTCCGTGTTCAGGGTTCAGTCAATCTGTCTCCAGCTGGCTGTCCAAATGAGAATTTTTATAAAGCATAAATGTTTCGTTATCAGACTTTTAAAACAACCGGTTACCGCGAACGAGTACATAGTTCAGAATACTGACGTCTTATGTCCGAGCTATTACACACCATGCCTGCTCTTTTAAACCAGGCCTGAATATTCTCAGAGGAGAGAACCTGTTTGAATTTCAGACGCCGAGACAAAACTTAATTAAATGTAAAGCCCGTTTCGGTAAGAGAAAAAACTAATATTGCTTGCTTCAGTCCTATGAACATTAATCGTCGTACACGTAGATAGAGAGATAGAAATATAAAATGCTACAATTTATACACACACGAGCACGCTCCTACACATGCGCTGTGTGTAATTAACATGCTGATAATTCCTGCACACTGTAAACAAATACTTTTAAAAGGGAATTACCGGAGAGTCAACTTGGAAATATTAAGTATAAAATATAAGGATTCATCCCTCCGTTTTAAAACATACTCGTTTAACACTTATAATAAGCATGAGTAGGTCTTACCGTTATATTGACTGTCTGTGCAGAATAGTCTGAAACAATTACTTACATTTAAACCTTTGGCCGGACCCCGAAAAGTCCTATATTTTTTAAAAAGGAACCTCTGTTATTCGTAGATTTATTTTAGCAAATGTCTGGCCTCACTTTAAGTGTGTTTCAAACTGAACCTTATGTTAAAAGTAATTATGTGTGAACATCTTTTGTGTCTGCATAAGGATTGAGCCTGCCCAATTGCTAAACCCCCACCCCCTTAGCTTCAGGTTGTCAGAGCTGATGACCGTGGACATCCGTGTATTGTTCGGGTTTACATCCGTATTTTAAAAGTCATCTTTGTAAGCATTCGAAATCTTTTAATATCACAAAGTGAGACCATTTTCACACTGCCCCGAACGATCTGATACGGGCTTAAAGATCAGGGTACCCAACAGGAGCTTGTGAGCTCCCAAAGGCTTAAGACTCTTTCACTTGGCTGGGATTTTTTTTTTTTTAAATATATAACTCCGGGTTTGAATTTATACGTCTCAAACGTTCTTTAAAAGGATCCTGTTGCCTATTATTTTACAGATCTTATATCGATCTCGTTATCATTAAAAAACTTTTACATCTCGTGGGGTTTAGCTCCTGAAAGGCTTGTGCGCAGGACGATGTCCCAGTGCCTCACAGCCTTGTGGTCTGTCAGTTTCCTGGGGCTGCGCGTTCAGAAAGTTTGCCTGTTCTGCGTGCACGCGCAGCGGTCTGCTCCAACAGCAGACAGAGAGAACCGGGCAGCTTGTGTTTGGAAACTACAGGCAGCCTGCTCCGAGACAGACAACCGGACAGCACCCTGCGGGGTGAAGTAAAGGCTTTTTCAGCTTAGAGACGGTCTGTGAGGTGAAGAAATCATTTTTGACTTAAAGTATTAGATATTTTAAATCACAGAGATTCTTGCCCAAAGCAATAGAGACAGGAATGGACCCCAAGAGGCTTGGATGGTAGGGGCCCTTCCTTAACATGTTGGGGTGTGTGTGTGCGTGTGTGTGTGTGGAGGCGATCTCTCCTTGGGCTACAGGCAGAGGCCTCCTGCTCCTAGACAGAGAGCCGGACTGCACCCGGCTGGGGTAAAGTAAAGGCTTTTTCAGCTTAGAGACGGTCTGTGAGGTGAAGAACTCATTTTTGACTTAGATAAAAGGTTAGATATTTTAAATAATAGATACAGAGATTTTCTTACCCAAAGGACTAGAGTCAGGAATGGCTATAAGGCAGAATGGACAGGCTGAAACATGTGTGTGGTTGTCTCTCCTCGGGGAGAAATGATCAAGGACTGGCCTGGGGCTGGACTCAGAGTCAAAATGACTATGATGGCCATCCGGTGTGTGTGTGTGAGTGTGTGTGTGTGTGGGCGGTCTCTTCCTCTAGGGGTGGGGAAGCGGAAGGGGGCGTCCTCAGGGTTAACCGACCGTGGGCAGGAAACTCTAAGTCAGAAGGCCTGCGACCACCAAGAGGTGCGTACGGCAGGGTCTGCTACAGACTTGCCTGAACTTGTCCTCGGGAGAGGTGGGGGCGGGTTCAAGGAGGGGGCACCCATCCATCAAATAAAATCTTGGCCATTTCCTGGGGTAAAAACAGGATGGGAGGGTTCAAGGATGGGACAGATGTTTCCTGGTTTAAAAACAGGATGGGAGGGTTCAAGGAAGGGACAGATGTTTCCTGGTTTAAAAACAGGATGGGAGGGTTCAAGGAAGGACCGGACATCCGCCAAACGGATCTTGGCCGTTTCCTGGGGTAAAAACAGGATGGGCGAGGGTCCCGGAAGTCCGTCAACACTGGAAGGGGCGGGAGTTTATGACGTCAATCCAAAAGGGGCGGGGCTTAACTCATCAATCATTTTGACAGATGGTACATGCATTATACTACTCTGCAATATGCAGTATTCGTTGTAGGACCTTAAGGTCAGAGACACTGCACTTGCACTAGTCTGCCAATTGTATCTCCATTCTGTAAACTGACTCATCTCCATTGGTGATGAGACCTATGTAATAACGTATCCACAGCTTAACAATAGATGGCTAACTTTAAATAAATAGGTGCACCCTGTGAAGGTGCAGGCTCCAAGCAGGTGTGGCTGTGCATACAAGGACTTATTTTTAATAAAGACACTATCACTTTTACACTTACCCCTTGCTATGAGTGAGTGTCCTCATATGCTGGGCTTATCCCTTGGGCACATTATCAGTGATGGCAGGTTCAAGAGGCTTCCATAAGTACCTTATAACATGGGGCCAACCTGCACCATCACAAGGCCCATGACAGTTGTGTCCTCCTCAAACCTAATTATAGAGTTAGAACTGAATACTGCAGTACAATCATAAATCAGCAGAGTGAAGAGAAGTGGGTTTGATGGTCTTTGAGAGTGTTAATGTAGCCAGAGACTGACAATACATACTCCTCTAAATAGATCTGTTGGCCACAAGTGGCAGCCGCTTTAAACATGGCCCAGTCCGTGTGATGAAAATAGTCCTGCAGGGCTGAAACAGCACCTTCTGGCCACACCCTGATCTGTTTGAGAGTTGGTTTGGACCATTTCAGCTGTGTTCTGTAGGCAGGCTGTAGCTTCATGGAAACATAATCAGAAAAACCGAGTTGTGGACAGGGTATGGCTTTGTCTTCAAGTTCACATGATTCAAATTTCCAGCCATAATAATAAAACCACTGGGATGAGCAGTTTTCAGCTCTGTAACAGTTGTAAAAAGTACACTCAGTGCTTCTTTAGAATTACGGTATCTTCTGTTGTGGTGGTGCTGTATAACCTAACATTCTGTTAACCTTTTTAATGGCTTTTGAACACTGTCTGGCAGTTAATAGTGCCAAGTCCACTATGACTCCTAAATCCTGTGCTTTCAATTTTTTTCCCCGTTGTGTATTCAAACCTAATATTTTTACTTCCTACATGGAATAGTTTACATTTACTTACACTAAATTTCATCTGCCACAAATTTGCCCAAGCCTGTATGCGCTCTAAGTCCCTCTGTAATAATTCAGTGGATTCTAGATTATCTGCCAATTCATCTAGCTTGGTATCATCTGCATACTTAACCAGCTTGTTACTTATATTCCTATCCAAATCAATTATATATATTAAATATAGCAGTAACCCTGGCCCTGATACCTGTGGCATACCACTCTTAACGTCAGCCAATTGTGATAGGGTTCCTCGCACCATAACCCTCTGCTTCCAGTGTTTGAGATAATTTTGCACCCATCTACACATAATACCCCGAACTCCTAACTTCTTTAAGTTTGATGCCAAGCCACACATGTGACACCTTATCAAACGCTATCTAAAAGTCAAGATAAATAATATCATCTTCTCATCTTTGATCAGAAACTTTTGTTGCTTCAAACTCATATGCCTTACAATTCACACTGAAGTTATTAGTCTTAAGTACCTTATACAGCTGTTTACTAATCAACTGTGTAGTTCTTTTATAATAATAATAATTCATTACATTTATATAGCGCTTTTCTCAGTACTCAAAGCGCTATCCACACAGGGAGGAACCGGGAAGTGAACCTTTTCCTACATATTCCAAATTTAGGCATGAATTTGTCCTGCATTACATGTAAAAACCTGTTACTCTACTCCTCAACAGTCTCCAAAGCTTATCCCAGTCCATCCTCCATGTCTGCTCAAAATTTGCCCTACCAAACTTAAACTTAACAGTTTTAGTCTTTGCATGCACTCTCCCAGTAAACTGAGAACTGTACTATATTATGGTCACTTGACCCTAATGGTTCAATCACCTCTGCACCCTCAATTCTATCCTTTTTTTTTTTACAAAATACTGAATCTAACAGACTTTCCCCTTAACCTGTGCACTCAAAAGGCAATACACTGTACAAGACTTTCTCTCTGGAGCAAACCTGCACTTTAATCCCTCTAATGATTGAGACCCCAACTATTACTATCTCTCTCTCTTCCTGGGAACTGGTTTTGAGGTGGCCCATTGGGCTCCTCAGCCTGCTTCCACCTCAGAATCTTCAGAGACACCACCCAGCTCGGCAAGGACCTGTAAAACCATTTGACACTTCCAATTCTGGTTTAGATGCCAATGGACAGTGTGCAACATTTACCTTGTGACTGTGAGCCACCTTTCTCTACCTGTCTGGTCTAAAGTCTCCTCCCACGCCACCTTAGGGATTCACACTATCTCTCTAAACGACACTTGAGACAGGTCCGCCAATTCTTTACTACAACACAGGTCAGCTGACTCCTCCTCCAGCTGAGCTTGAGGTGCTGGATCAGCTGGTATCTTCTGCAGATGCAGCTCTCATTAAAGACTGGCTCCTCCAAGCCATCCTCTAAAAAGTCCAACTTCCAATAGGACTTGCATTGCACTGGTCTCATTATTAAAATTTGATTTTGGATTACTAAAACCGCTCAACTTTTTTTTTAAGTAAATGGTTTAACTGAAATGGTAAAATCAAACTAAAATTGGGCCAACAATGGATTTAAAAACTGCTACAGTTAGGTTACTCCTTCTGGCCCCTTAAGTTCCTGTAATTTTCACCCCCTTGACTGTCTGCTGTTTGACTTTCTATGAAGTTAACTTTACTTTTCTCTGTCTATTCTCCTAATTTGGCACTCCTCTTGTTCCTTACTTAAAAGCTCTCTACTCACACTGACAGTATCCCTTTGTATTAATGAACTCATGCTCTCACCCTCTTAATTTCCCTACTTTCCTGAGTACTAATAACTGTTCAGTCTAGTAAATATTTTTACAGACTTCTTCCTTCTTACTAAGAAAAATAGTTTATTGTCTTGTCCGCTCCTATTGCCACTTGTGCTTGATTTGTGCCTTAATTATTGCTTATCAGTATTTAAAATGAATGATTTCTTACTTATGAACGCATTTGCCCTTGCTTTTCTACTAGCATTAATGCTTGACTGTACAAGAGCCATATGGTGCTTTATCCAATTATTCTTAATATGCCTTGACATTTTTTCCACTTAAGGAATCGCTGTTACTGTTACTTTTAACTATTCATTGCTACTACGGTTATTTTCTTAAAGAGTAGCCGGTGTCAGCTACTGCTTCTAACTGTTCTGCCTTGCTGATGCTAGCTTGAATGCAAAGTAATTGATAGATTTTCCAAATGCTTACCCAAACACTCAGATGCTTTTGCTCCTGTGCAGGCGAAAAAATTAAATGAAATGAAAGTGAAGTTAAGTGCAGTGATGGTATAAAATCAGAAACAGTAATTCATTGGGAGCAAATGTGAAAGGAAAAAGGGGAAAACTATAATTAGGCTCCCCCTATTCAGTATTTGGCAACAGATGTTGTAAGAAAGTTTAATAAAGTCACACCCTTGCCCAGAAGTGTTTTTTTGTTCCCGAGAAACTTTGCATTCCGCCTTCTTGGTTTACCTACAGCGTGCTTACTTGTTTATTGTTGTTAATTGTTTGCTTCTTTGAAAAAAAAAAACAAAATACTTAAATTTACCAATCTCTCACTTCCAGTCATCTGACTGTGACTCATGCACTCAGCTTCCTGTTGACCAAACCCTGTGAATCAGAGCATTCTCCAGAGGTCTTTGAAAACACTCTTTTACATTGTCCTTTGAACCAGAAGCTAAATAGACTGACAGAAACCAAAATGGACAAGACAGTGTGTCCACTCTAGCGGTGATTTTCTTCTTGCAAGCACATTTCCCTTTGCATTTTGGCGAAACAGATCCCATTTCCTTCTTTTTTTTGATCACATGGCTAACGGTTGCCAGACTGTCCATGTAGGTCTTGTCTGTGTATTTGTGTAGGGTCACGATCTATGTGTGCTTTCTGGGAGCCAAATCCATCTTGCACAATGACTGAATCACAGTAACTTAACTAACCAAAATAAGTCTGATGCCATCTTGGCTGATCTTTGCTTGAGTAATTATTACAGCATCTGATTGACAAACAAGGATGGAGTATCCAACATGTACATGTACAACATAATAAATAAATGTAAAATGGCAGCTTTCCTGCATAAAAACGTTATAATCATTGAAAAAGTGAAAAAATCTGTTTTTTTTTTCAATTAATTTGCACAATATAATATATACAGTAATCCCTCCTCCATCGCGGGGGTTGCGTTCCAGAGCCACCCGCGAAATAAGAAAATCCGCGAAGTAGAAACCATATGTTTATATGGTTATTTTTATATTGTCATGCTTGGGTCACAGATTTGCGCAGAAACACAGGAGGTTGTAGAGAGACAGGAACATTATTCAAACACTGCAAACAAACATTTGTCTCTTTTTCAAAAGTTTAAACTGTGCTCCATGACAAGACAGAGATGACAGTTCAGTCTCACAATTAAAAGAATGCAAACATATCTTCCTCTTCAAAGGAGCAAAAAAAATCAATAGTGCTGTTTGGCTTTTAAGTATGCGAAGCACCACGGCACAATGCTGTTGAAGGCGGCAGCTCACACCCCCTCCGTCAGGAGCAGAGAGAGAGAGAGAGAGATAGAGAGAGACAGATAAAAAAATCAATACGTGCCCTTCGTGCTTTTAAGTATGCGAAGCACCGTTCAGCATGTCGTTTCAGGAAGCAGCTGCAGCTGCACAAAAGATAGCAACGTGAAGATAATCTTTCAGCATTTTTAGACGAGCGTCCGTATCGTCTAGGTGTGCGAACAGCCCCCCCGCTCACACCCCCCTACGTCAGCGCAAGAGAGAGAGAAAGTAAGTTGGGTAGCTTCTCAGCCATCTGCCAATAGCGTCCCTTGTATGAAATCAACTGGGCAAACCAACTGAGGAAGCATATACCAGAAATTAAAAGATCCATTGTCCGCAGAAACCCGCGAAGCAGCGAAAAATCCGCGATATATATTTAAATATGCTTACATATAAAATCCGCGATGGAGTGAAGCCGCAAAAGGCGAAGCGCGATATAGCGAGGGATTACTGTATATATATATAATAAAATACAGCATATAGTATATAAATACTTCAGTTACAACATTAAAGCCACTGACAAGTGAAATGAATAACATTGATTATCTTTTAAAGGGCTGAATATTTTAGGCATTAAGTGAACATTCAGTTCTTGAAGGTGATGTGTTGGCAGCAGGAAAAATTGACAAGCGTAATGATCTGAGAGACATTGACAAGGGCTACATGACTGGGTCACAGCATTTTCACTTTGGGTTGTTCCCAGTATGCAGTGGTTAGCACCTACCAAAAGTGGTCCAATGGTTGCAAGGGTTGCAGGCACCAAAAACTCATTTATGCACCTGGGGAGTGAAGGCTAGTATTTCTTATCTGATCCCAGAGAAGAGCTTGCTGTTTATGGGGCTGCACAGCCATAGACCTGTTAGAGTGCCATGCCTACCCCTGTGCACCGCAGAAGATTCCTACAGTGTGCATGTGAGTGTCAGAACTGGACCATGGAGCAATGGAAATAGGGGGCCTGGTCTGATGAATCACGTTTACTTTTAGATCACTTGAAAAGCATGCACATGTGCATTGTTTACCTTGGGAAAGGGCAGCAGCAGGATGCGCTATGGGAAGTCAAACAGAGACAGTGTGATGTTCTGGACAATGGTCTTCTGGGAAACCTTGGGGTTGACATTCATATGGATGTTATGAGTATCACCTATCTAAATATTTTTACAGACTGCATGCATCCTTTCATGGCAACAGCATTCCTTGATGGCAGTGGGTTCTTTCAGCAGGATAATACCCCTTGCCACATTGTAAAACTTGTTTGAGGGACATTGCAAAGAGTTCAAGGTGTTGACTTGGCCTGAAATAAGCCCAGATCTCTATGTAATTGAGTCCAATCCGTGGATTTACAGGACTTGGAGGATCAGATGCTAATGCCTTGGTACCGGATATCACAGGACATCTTCAGAGGTCTTCTGTAGTCCATGCCTCAAAAGCCAGGAAGTTTCACAATATTAGACAGGTGGTTTTTATGATATGGCTGATCAGTGTATATTAATGACTCAAATAAGAATTCAAAAGAGGCTTTAAAAAGAATAAATGTATGTAAAATGTACAGCTCTTTCAAATGTAACAGCTTTGGCCATTTCATTTGTAAAGACACAGCATGGTAAATACCAAGAAATTAAAATAGGTGGTAGATTAATTTATTGAAACACATGATAGGTGCTTTCAGCAGAATTTACAAAATGTCAAGATAAATTGTATCAAAATCACTGAATAATTCTGCATCATCTACATTTTAAAAATCTGCCGGTACCACAATTTAATTCATAAAGCTGATATTAATATTTTAAAGCTGTCAAAGGGATTCATTAGCTCTTATTATTCCATTATTAGAACAACTGTTGTGAGCTCAGTTCAGCACCAGTGTCCCACAAACATGGATGCTAGTGATACTCAGTTTTTGTACAGTTTAGTTGTATATAATAGCAATTATGATTAGGAAGGGAGTTTACTGTAGAATAGGGAAACAGCTGCAAACCATCATAAAAGTAATTGGTAAAAAAGTAATATGTATATTAACTGAAGAGGACCGTGCCATAACTAGTTTGAGCTAGTTTTAGCCTTTATAACTAAATCAAACACGGCACAAAACTGATTGATAAACATGATAGTATGGTTCTGGAATTAGAAAATATAGATTAATATATTTCAAAAGAATGGCTACAAGGTTTACTAATAATAGGCTTTTTCATTTTCATACAAATCTTTCAACATTTTTGATTATTTTTTGAATTTCTAGAATAAATGATCTTATATAAATATACAGTAACAGAGACTATATCACAGTACTGCCTGTATAATAAAAGTTTAAGGATGAATGATCTGTAGACAAATTAATTATATGGAAAAGCTCTCTCAGTATTTCTTATAAATGCCAGTATAGACACAAAGCAAGGCATGATTTATGGTTTAATTTTGTCTGAGTGCTATTGCATGCTACTTAGAAATGAACAAAAGGAATTTCAAATAGATGATAAGATATACATTCTAGTATAAATCAGAACACTGGGCTAGATGGCAGGAATTTACATGCAAAAATTTCCTGTTTAACAGAGATAAACAGAGGGCTTGTATTTTTACATTTTCACAAGGATCAGTAAACACTTGTTTTTATGTTGTCTATAATGTAGCTTAAATCTCAACTATAAAAGCTTAGCCTATGGGATTGTATTTAATGATAAATTATTCTAATTCTCTATGGCAGTACTTGACAATGTAGCTATAGCTATAAAAAGCAACTGCATTGTTAAACATTTAATCTCTGTTTATTTCCAAGTATTTACTACCAAAGACATTATAGTTTAGCATCAGAATGTGAAATATATACTGTGTCTAAGTACCTCATACTTTTTTACTTCTTCCATCATCAAGCATCAGCATTCACCAATATCATGCATCATTTGTAATTTTTCACCTATATTTATCACTGTTCAGTCATGACACATCACTTGTCAATCATCAGCCTGCCCCTGAAGAAGGGGCCTCGAATGCTGGCAAATTGCAATCAGTTCTATTAGCCAATAAAAAGTGTCACTTTGCTTGATTTCTTATTTGAACCAGATATCTACACTCGACTATTAATGATTAACTATTTTGGGATAACTGAATGGTGCTTAATGGCAGATGGGTGTTATTGTCTGTTAGCTCATTGGCATAACTGAAATACTTCCTGAGTATTATATGTAAATGAACCTACATGATAAGAGGAGCTGTTCTGTTAAGACTAACTAGTCATGCTGAGTTGTGTTGTTCACAAGGCATAACTCCACTGGCTCCATTGGCCAGCTGTAATAAAGGACGTTCATGTTAGAGTCAAGACTTTTTTCAAGACTTTTTAATTACTCAGTATTTTCTGCAACACATGTTTATAGGAATGTAGGAGGAAAACACGTGTGTATCATTCAAACTCTACATGGTCATTGTCAGGATTTGAACCCATGAATAGTTCCCATAGTTCCATGAGACAGCAACACCAGCCACTGCTCCATCATGCCAGCCAATATTGATTGGTTTAAGCTGTATTTTGCTATTGTTTAATTTGTAATTTTAATGAAAGATTATAAAATTATTACACATTATAATGAATATCAATTCACAATGAAAAACTATCTACAGAGAGGAGGAGGAAACATCTGTTTAATTCTAATTTCTTGGTGATTTATTTATTATTATTTATTTGTTTAGTTGCACACTTTTTTTTAGTGTTTAAACAGGTTGCATTCAAAATCTAGTGAAAATATTTTCCTCCAAATTAAAAAAAATATGTCATTTCTCAGTAGCTACATCCAACTTTACTTTTGAACACTTTTCATCTGTCATTGTTTATTTAAGGCATACTTTATCACAGTAATCTATATATGTAAAAGCCAAATACCACTGACTCACTCATCATGAAATCTCCTGAACCATGAGGACTTAGGACTTGAAATTTGGAATGTAGGTTACCCTTGGCCCATAGGTGCTTGTTAAGAAACGGTTTTAAAAATTGCGTGGTCCAAGCACAAAATTTCTTATACTTTTTTTAGACCCGTTTGTATGTCTGTTCGCTTTTCACAAGAGAATTACTTAACGGAATTTAGATCGTTTTTTTTTCTATAATTTGCTTGAACATTCCATTGATTTTGCAACTTTCTCATCGCGCTCAGTATCAAAGTTCACTTGCGGTACCAATTTATTAGTTCGAATCTGAGAGAGAATCATCGGGCTGTGGGGAGGGGGGCGGGGCCCTCCTCACTCACGAGTCTGCCTCAGGGCATATCCTTAACTTCGCTTAGTCAGCAATCTTTTTTTTTCTAGAATTTGCTTGAACATTACAGTTGATTTTCTGACATCTCTCATTGCGCTAAGAATCATAGTTCGCTTGCAGGAGCAATATCCATCCATCCATTTTCCAACCCGCTGAATCCAAACACAGGGTCACGGGGGTCTGCTGGAGCCAATCCCAGCCAACACAGGGCACAAGGCAGGGAACCAATCCCGGGCAGGGTGCCAACCCACCGCAGGACACACACAAACACACCCACACACCAAGCACACACTAGAGCAATATATTCGCGCTAATTCGAGACAGGCTGTGGGCTGAGGGGAGCGGGAAGAGTGATGTCAGAAGTAGAGAGCTGGGCGGGGCCCTCCTCACTGTCCTGTTTCACTAATACGTGGGCGAAGTCACGGGGGATGGCTAGTATTCTATATAGCTTAAGGTACCATAGGAAACAAATTCATCTAGCAAAATGGGATCAGAGGTTGCACATTTTGAGAATATGGAAAGTATTGGAATTGAGGGCTGCATATGCACATGGGCCTCGGTTCTGATTCAGATTACATGATAATGTAATGATTAGTTCTGCTGCTTCACAGATCCAGGAGACTAGGTTTGAACTCCTGTTGGAGGAAAACCAGAATATTCAGAGTAGAGATTATGCAACTTTATATACACAACAGCTGGGCATGTGATTCAAACTCAGAATGCTAAATCAGTGAGGTGGCAGCACTACCCACTATACCAACTTGTTACAGCAATGTTTAAGCTAAATTGTTTATGAATGTGGATGGCTTCCTTGGCTTGACCTGTAATGGAATGGCGTTCCATCCAGGTTTGAGCCCTACCTACTATCTGATGCTCCTGAGGTATGTTCTGACCACACCTTTGACACTAAATTTGATTAAATGGGTTTGAAAATGAAAGAAGAGGCAAAATGTACCTTTCTTGTTCTTTACACAGCAGGGTGGTAATCCAGTTTGTTTTAATGTATGTGGAAAACTTAATGCCTAGTTCAATATAGCCTATAACAAACCATGAAGGGCTTTTTAATCTTTAAAAGTCTATAGCCAAATTATATAATTAGCATGAAAAATATATCTATAAGGATTATTATAGCCTCATTCTTCTTGTATGCCAGTGAGATATAAGAATCCATACACTATGTGCTACATTTCTTTATTGGAGGTTCTGTTAGACAACAAAAGGATGATGAAGTTCAGATATTGACTGCTGTACCTGTTATAAGCCTCATGAGTGGCTAAAATTATTAATAATCTGATTTTTTAAAAACAAATCACTTCTTTAGCAAGACAGATTTTTATTGAGTATATTTATTTTATATGAGTACATAATGCATGAGTAAGAACTGCATTTTTAACAGGATGAATACATCAGGCTGTAACATGATATAGCTGAACTATTTAAACTTTTCACTTTGTAATATTATTCACTGCTTTAGAGAATTAAGTCACCTGAAAAGTGAAAGATTGGAGTCTCCAACCAGACAAGGCCTGTCAAGAGAAGATGTCAAAGAGGGTTAACTGCATTTTAATTAGTGAATTTTTATTAGAGAGAGCTTCTTTGTGCATATAATTACCTTTATAATTAGGGATCCAAACTTACTTTAGATGGATATCTCCCTTTTTATTCTTGTAACACATATGTTCAGTTTTTGCTGTTGTGTTAAAATTCAGAGCAAATCCTTCTAACCTCTTCTGCTCTCAACTACAAACATTTAATTCTTTCAGTGAGTTAGATGAGGATGAACCTTAGAGTCCACTGCTTCTAATTTTGCCTTTTCATTTCTGGGACTGTGATAATCAGAACTGGTCACATTTCTCTTATGTTTTATTGCACAATTAACATCAACATTTTAATCTTCTTATATTATTTTTACTCAACTTTTCTTGCAAATGAAATGGAGGTACTGTACCTAAGTGTTTTTCTTGAAAAAAATATGCTCACTTAAATATGAATCTATGGTAGTCACACATACTTGTAGTATCAAAAAAAAATAACAATAATAATTTAGACAAACACAATCCATTCATCTTTCTCTACTGGACACTTATGACTGACTGTTTAAATTGCAGTTGGGAATGTGTAGGAGTCTTCATTCCTAAGGGTAGTGTGAAAAATGCTGGTAGCCACAAGCATCTCATTTACTGCATAGACTGAAATCAAGAGTTGGCCTTGAGTGGCAACATAAAACTACAAATTGTGTGTGTGTTTAGCAAAGTATTTGACTTTATACATTTTTGGTTTGTGATTTAGTTTGGTTTGGCTTGAAACAAATTACATATTATGTTTGATTTGGTTCTGCCCTTACCAATACACACTCACAGATTAAAACAAAGACAGTGTCATATCTAGATTGTAATTTTGTTTCAAAATTTATAGATACTTTGAATAAGTCAAGTGTAACTGTGGAAAACCATTTAGATCAGTTAACATCCAATGTAAACGTGGAAAACAATTTAAATCAGCTAACATCAAGTTATAATATGTCCTTGAGGGGTGCTTGAACAAAAATGATTAAAGCACATATGAACTTACCCTGGTTCAATGAGAGAACTCAAGCTCTTAAATTAGAGTGTCAAAAACTGGAGCGTACATGCAGAACAACAAAGCTGTAGGTCTTTCAAATTGCATAAACAGAGAGTGTTAAAAAATATAAAAATGTTCTCTTTAAAGCTTGCTCAGACTACTATTCTAAAATAATAGATAACAATAGTAATAATCCTCATGTACTGCTTAGAACAGTGGCTAAATTAACAAATGAGAATTCATATCTACAGTGCAAAATACCAACAGACATTAGCAGTACAGACTTTATGAACTTTTTTAATGAAAAAAATAAAAATATAAGATCCCAGATCTCAACATCACAGTGCAAACCACATACTAGCTTGACAGACCCTGCCACACCTTGCATCCTGTAACAGAACAGGAAGTCTTAACTTTAATTTCTAAAATGAAACCTACTACTTATCCCAACAAAACTAATAAAAAGCGCAATGAATCTTCTTGTAGGACTTATTCTTAGCATTATCAATTGTTCATTATTGCATGGCACAGTACCTAATGCACTAAAAGTTTCAGTCATCAAACCATTACTTAAAAAGTCAGACCTAGACACACAGATTCTTAATAATTATACACCCATATCTCTCTAAAATTCTCTAAAAAGAGTTGTCAAATAGCTTCAGACACATCTTACGTATCACAAATTATTTGAAAAATTTCAGTCTGGCTTCCGCAATGGTCATAGTACAGAAACAGCGCTAACACATGTTGTAAATGACATTCTGATATCCTCTGATGAAGAAAAATCCACTGTAATTATGTTGTTAGATTTAAGCAACATGTTTAACACTCCTGAACATTCTATTTTACTACACAGGCTGGAAAATGACATTCGGCTTACAGGCAGTGTCCTTGCCTGGTTTAGTTCTTATTTCAATTCCAATATGTACAGAAATGTGCTGGCAGTACTCCATCATTATACACAAAGTGAGATATGATGTTCTACAAGGTTCAGTACTGGGACCTTTACTGTTTTCACTTTACACGCTTCCACTGGGATCTATAATTAGAAAACATAATGTTAATTTTCACTCGCATGCATTTGACACCCAGTTATACCTTTCTTTTGGACCAAATGAAGTTTATCCAATGTTGTTTTTAATTAGTTGTATTAGTGAATTAAAGGAATGGATGGATGAGAACTACTTGTCTTTAAAAACAGACAAAATATAGATGCTAATTATTTGAGGGAATGATACTGATCTCAACAATGTATTGTCATTATTTAAATCAGCTGGAATCACCATTAATTTTATTGAATCAGCCAGCAATCTAGGTGTTATCTTTGACTCTAGCATGTCATTTAGAGCGCACATTACAAAATTGTCCAAAACATGTTTTTTCATATTAAAAATGTTGGGAAATTAATTAACTTTGTACATATGCGGAATACAGAGAAATTAATTCATACATTTATTTCTAGTAGGAATGACTATTGCAATGTGGTATTCACTGGATATTCAAATTGTTCTTTATACAGCTTCCAGTTAATTTAAAATGCTGCTGCAAGCATTATTACAAGAACATGAAAATACAAACATATAACTCCAGTTCTTAAATCCTTCCCCCGACTCCTGATAAACTTTAGGGCAGATTTTAAAATCTTACTTTTAATGTATAAAGCCTTAAATGGCCAAGGTCCGGCTTACTTAACTGAACTTATCATTACAAACCAGAGCTCACATTAAGATCTCAAGATGCCAGTCTGCTTATGATTCCAAGGATTAATAAAATAATAGTGGGAGGTCGAGCTTTTAGTTACAGGGCCCCTAAACTGTGGAATGGTCTGCCTACTACTGTAAGAGATGCCCCTTTAGTATCAGCAGGAGACTCACTATTTCAGTTTAACATACCCAGACTAGAGCTGTTGATTAACTGTGCATACTGCATCTCTGTTGTTAGTCATTAGCACTTCACTTAAACATAAGTAATAATAGTTATAATTTGTTACTAACCCTTACCTATTCTGTTTCTCTTCTTGGTACTTAAATGTGGCTCTACAGCCAAGTTGTCTGCCTGCCTAAGGAAAAGTCATCTCTGATATAGCACTGGAATCGTTGAGTAGAAGGGTCCTTTCATCCGATTGGCAAGTCCACCACTGACTCAGCTGTGGAATGGCCAGTGGGGGGGGGGGGGGGGCAGCTTGATGGACGAGGTCTCCAGGACTCGGAACAAATCTGAATCATATTATGTGATTTGGCGCTGTACTTGTAATATTACTATTGTACTATCATATTATATTGAGGATTACTTGTGTTCTTTTCTGTGTATTGGATTATATTTACCCCTTTTTTTGACATTCACTGCACGCCCATCCTACCTGGAAAAGGATCTCTCTTCAAATTGCATTTTCCAAGATTTCTTCTATTTTTTTTCCTTACAAGGTTTTTTTGGGAGTTTTTTCTTGTCTTCTTAGAGAGTCAAGGCTGGGGGCTATCAAAAAACAGGGCATGTTAAAGCTCATTATGGCACTCTTTGTGTGATTTGGGCCTATACAAAAATAAATTGTATTGTATTGTATATTTTCTATTTTGTTCAAGGGTGGCTCAATAGTTATTTGTGCCTGATATATGCAGTTTTATGCATTCTTTCAAGCTTTGCAATTATTTTTTTATGTTAATTATAGCAGTGGTCAAGTGTACTGGTTCACTGATTAAAATTGCTTCCTCATAGTTCTAGAGTTCTGCTTTCAAATTCCTGCCCAGCAAATGCCTGTGTGGAATCTACAGTACATACTCTACTTGCATCTCTATGTATTTTTCTTAGGTATTGTGATTTTTCCTCTCCTATTCTGAAAGAAGTGTGGAGTCAGTTCAATAGCAATTCCAAATTTGCCAAGATAAATGTTGATGTCTGTGTGAGCAAGTGGTTCCTACAATCAACTGGCACTGCCTGCCCAAGTCTGGTTAGTACTTAGTGCCCACTGCTGCCAGGATCGTCGCTGGCCCCTCATGACTTTTGTTGTATTAAGTGGATTTGAGAATGGGATATTGTTTTATGTGATTTTTATTTTAGATAACTAAAAGTTTACTTTGGAGCATAATGTAAAATGTGTCCACGCCCTAGGACTTATTTACATTTTACTATCTTAGCAATGAAGCAGTGGATAGCTCTACTTATTTATAGCTTGAGGGGCCTTAGTTTGAATCTTAGCCTAGTCGCATGTTCTTCTTGTAAGCAGGTTTATCCTCAGGCACTCTGATATGGAAGGTTGTGTATTATGTTAATTTCTGATGTTATTTTGACCACGTGTATATGAGTCTGCCCTGACATGAACTGGCATCTCATTCTGAGTTGGTTCTGTGCTCCAGGAATTAGTTGTAATACATCCAGCCCTACAGCTGCATTTAGCAAATTTGCTTAGTGGTTGAATGAATCTTGGTGAATGTTTTGTCATTTTATGTCAGTAATAGCTTGAAAACATCTGATTATAACAATGCAGAAAAACAAAAAAACATAAATGAATATACTAAACCTTGTGTAGTTTGATGAGATCAAAAGTCACTGTTTTACCTCAATAACAAACCCTCAAAAATACAACAACATACATTAGATTAAAAACACCTTGCCAAAAATGAAACATAATGATAGTAGAACTGAATCACATTATACTGGTGCTTTCTTGAGCGGGTTAAAAATTGTATAAGCAAAGTATTACTTCAAAGAATATGCTACAGTCCGCAAGAACCCATTCATTTGGAAAACAGGGTAATTACATAAAACATATGCCCTGAATCAAACAAAGAGTTCAAAAAAACCTTTCCTGAAACTTATTGTATAGTAATTTTATAAAAAATATGTAATATCAAACCTTGCAGAAATTGAAAAAATCTGGGACCTTAAAACAGCTTTTTTCTCTTTTTATTTAACATTATGTAAAATATGAAAAAGAATTAATTAAAAAATCCAAGGGCTAATAACTAGTAATGCGACAATGCTTGCATTTATTTGCTAAAGAGTAATTTTACAACTCATAAAAAAGTCTCAAGAGCCAGGATTAGTAATGAACCATATGATGAAACAATGATCCAGTGACCCCCAGAAGCAAATGAGCTGTTGGCCATATGTTTATATCTTCTGCCATGGTTAAGTACTTGAAAACATTTAATCTAACATCTGTTCAATTCCTTGGAAGAATGCATTTTATAAGTATTTAAATATTTATCTTTATCTGAAATGCATTTACAGGTGTATGGTTATTTATTAAAGCTGATATATTCATCTAAAATTAATTATGAGCTGTGAAGATGATTGTTTACCTCCTTCTATACTTTTAACACTAGCAGCTGAAGTGATAGAATAATTTCATGTGGGGTTAGTAGTGGGGACTAAACCAGAAACAATGGTTTATAAAAGTAAGTCTAATTCTTTTGCCTTTTAAGTTCAAAAAGAAAATCATTTTTCATTTGAATAAAAAATTTCTGGTATTTGTCTTTTTCTGCAGGCCTTAATGTGTTGTTAGATGCATGAGGGTTATTTGTCAAAATGGACCTTTGGGAAAAGTGTAGACTGTGATAGAGCATACATAACCTTGTCCATCTCACGATCCTGTTGATGTCCTCAGTGGTCTTCCGTGTAGCAGATTTTAAATTGCAAAGGTTTTACCAACAACACTTAAGAGGATTTCACAATATGACCATTTCATGATTTGTCCTTTACTATCTTTGACTTTTGCAATGCAGTAATTTACTCCCCCAATGTGTGTATGTTTTTAATGTGCTTATGATGAAATAGCTACTATACTTTATATCCTGCTACTGAATTATTTTCATCTTCAAATTTTCTTATTATTAACAATGGACAGAGGTTTTATTAAATAAAGCTTTGAAAGAACCTGCTAAAATGTCAAGCCAAATCAAATCAAGTCAATTTTTTCCATAGCACTCACTGAGCATAGGTTTTCAGCTAAAGCTAAATTTTGCAAGTTATGTGATTTACACACAGGAATACATATTAGAATAAACAGAGCAATTTCAAAATAATTAACATTGGTACTTACAATATAAGTTTATTAATTCTATAGTTGAGTTATGGCCAGTTGACAATGGAGGATGGTAAAATAAAACTGATCAATAACATGCCTGGAGAGAAAAACCTCAGGAAGGTCTACAGCTGATTATAATAAAAGCCATAGACAATGTTAGATATAGTAACAGATCCGAAGATGTAGACCAGCAATCTTCCTACCCCATTCCAGTATAATATAAGCTTGTGCTGGGGAATCTAATAAGAAGACTCATTTCATCCTTAGAAATCCAAGACTCCCTGTATCTCTGTCGTTTTTCCTATGGGCAGGAGTTTCAAATTGGTAGTATAGAAGTGACACTAAGTGCCAGAGCAGGATACAGAAAAGAGAGAAATAATAGAAAAGAGTCAGTAATAGTTAATACTTATTTTCTTGCTTATATTTTTGTGCAAATTAACAAGAGTTGCAACAAGAACAGTTAAAATGCAACTCTGATCAGGTTATGGAAGGCAAAAGTACTGTGTCTTCAGCCTGAATTTAAAATATGAGACTAGTGGGGCATTTCATACACAAACAGCCAGATCGTTCCACAGTTTTGGGGCGCTGTAACTAAAAGATTAACTCTATATTTTAGTTTTTTAATTCTCAGAATCTTTAGTGGACCAACATCTTGAGATCATAATATGTGGTCCTTTTGGATATGTAACAATAACAATAAGTAAGTAGGGCCTAGAACCTTTAAGGCTCTGTATAAGATAAAATATTTTGAGGTCAGCCCTATCTGTAACTGGAAGCCAGGGTAAAGATTTAAGAGTGGAAATTATGTGGTCATACTTCCGTAACTGCAGTTATAATTCTTGCAGCAACATTTTGAATTAAATGAAATCTGTAAACAAAATAATGAACGGTTAGTGAATAATACATGGCTGGACACAATTCTACTAGAAACAAATGTATTAATTAATTTCTTGGTATGCTTTTAAAATTGATCAGATAAATAAACCATGAAAAGACAGTGCCTGAGAAGCCAAAGTAATTTCCAGGCCTTTTTAACAGGATACAGTGGTGAAATGTGTCAGAAGCTGTGTTTAAATCTAACAGCATAATAATCATAGCTTTTCTTTCATCAGAAGATATTATTTCATTTACAGCATGGGTTAGTGCTGTTACTGTATTGTGACTTGAACTCCCCAAATAAATTGCACTATGTAAGGTAAGACTGAAGCAGTATGGCAAGTGCTTCAGATGTAAAAGGTACATTTGAAATAGGTCTACAATCTCTTAATCAGTCTATATTATTAAATAGCAAGTGTGGTATTTTTCAAATCAAAGTTATTTCTTCACAATCATGGTATACATTAGTTTTCTACATGAATATAAATAAAAAAAAAACAGCCTGCTCTTGCATTTGATAATAGAGCTTATGGATACCAGGGTCCCATTATAAAGAAATGCCTTAAGATTTACTGAATACATCTGCTTCGAAGCGGTAAGGATTTCAATTTAAGAAAACATGCCTTCTGCATTTATAAGGTATCTTTATGATAACAAAAGGAAAATAGATATAATTGTTTTATCACAGATTCTCGATCCTATTTTCTCAAGGTAAGGACACATTTCTTGCTTGTTTGTCTATTTGCAGTGGCTGTTATAGGTGGAATTAGGACAACCCAATGTTGAAAATTACCTTCTGTGCTTTTCTTTAACAGAGCAAGATACATGACAAGTTGAAGTGTAATGAAAAACAAAAGTTTAGAGCAGGGGTGGGCAAACATTTTGGCTCAGGGGCCACATTGACTTTTAAAATTTGACAGACGGGCCAGGCCAGCACTAGATGCATACATATCAAACATAAACATAAAAAAGGCATTACAGTGTTAATATTTACATTCACTTTTAGTGGGAACAGTGTTGTTGATCACCCTTTTTTGCCAGTGCATCGGAGTCTGGTGTTAGCTTTGTTGTGGCAGTTCTCAGAACAGATCTGAGGTGTTCATTGCTCAACTGGGATCTGTGGGGTGCTTTGTTGGTGTTCATCACACTAAAAGTCTGTTCATACACATACGTAGAGCCAAACAACACCAGCATCCTCTGTGCCATCTTCTGGATGTTTGGAAATTTGGCTGCGCTTAATGAAGTTGTCCTCCTTCACCCTCCCCTGGATTCTTTTGAGCAACCCAACGTTTTTTCCACTCAGATTTGGTGATCCATCTGTGGTAACGTTGGAGAGCGTACTCCAAGGTAGCTTGTGCCTATTTATGACCCCCGACACGCTGTCATACAAGTCCTCTCCCCGCGTTTTCCCCTTTAGGTATTCCATGGCCAAAAACTCCTCCGTTATCTCAAACTTGTCATTAATCCCTCTGATAAAAATTAAAAACTGAGTGGTGTCCTTTATGCCATTACTTTCGTCCAGTGCCAAGAAATATAATGTAAATGACTCCACTTTTTTGTTTAACTTGCTATCTAAGTCTTCGTCAATTAGCTCAACACGGCAAGTCACTGTCCTACGTGATAAGCTAATTTTTTCAAATTTGTTCTTGCTCTCAGGACACAAGATGCCTGCTGTCTCTACCATGCACTCTTTGAGAAAGTCCCCTTCGGAGAAAGGCTTGCTGGTCTTTGCTAATTTGAATGCCGGCACATAACTTGCCTTCGTGCTTGATTCTTGGATGGAAGTTTGTCGGATAATGGTGTTTTGCTGAGCCTGCAAACTAGCTGCCAACCTCTGAGCAGTAGCCGTCCGTTCTTGCGTTGACTGGTTGCTAGCATAATTAGCATGCTTAGTGGAAACGTGACGGCTGATGTTGTATTCCTTTAAAATCGCAATGGTTTCTTGGCAAATAAGACATACAGCCTTTGACCGGACTTCAGTGAAAAAGTATTTAGTTTTCCATTTCTTATTAAACACTCACTGTCGACTTTTCTTTTCTTTGGCCCACGCATTGTTGCAGATGGGTTCAGAGCAGTAGCAGAGTAATAACAGAGAGTAACCAAGGCTCCGCAAAATCAAGTCAATGTATCACTGCGCCTAATACACCACCTGGTGGAACGCCAGGTATTACAGGACAAGGTCAAATGAATGCAGTCATAATTATTATATGAATTGATTTGGGAAATTTTGTACCAATCTTCGGCGGGCCGGATTAAAAAGACCAATGGGCTGGATGTGGCCCGCGGGCCGTAGTTTGCCCACCCCTGGTTTAGATGGTAGAAATGACAAAAGGAGGTCTGGTTCTAACCCGATGAGATGAGATCTCCAGGGTACAGGATATAATCTATGGACAAATTACTGCATGCTAATCTTTCTAATAATAATTTGTAAAGTAAGAAAAGAATTTATAATTAACTCTCAACTTCTTGAAAGAGACCACTTAGTATGGTATGTCTTGTGGAAGTGCTTACCTGTTTTTATGGGGTGGTGTGAATAAAATTGGTTTACTAATTGAGGAGAATGGAAAAGACTGATTTTTTTCAAGGGAGCTATAGTACCTGTTTAATACCTTTGGACTTCCATTCCTCTGGGCCATACCTCAACCAATCCTACAAGTAATGCAAATGAGAACTTCAGAATTTGGGGTTCAGAATCCTATTTTTGAGTTCATGTAGGGGCTAGAGTGAACCAGTCTCAACCAGGAGACATGAATCAACACGTAAAGCCTAAAAAGAGCTGGCAGTGCCAATCTGAAGGACACTGGGCTTACTCTTTTAATTATAGTATATGGCACTATAAATGATGGTGCCAACATATCGAAGGGTCTTTTAAGCATATAGTATATGTAGAAAGCCATACTTTTTGCCCAACTCTAAATTCAGGAGTATTATAAAAAAGCATTAAAAAATAAACAGAAAGGCAAAGTAGAGCCAGAATGTGATTTGTCCAATTTGTTTTAAAGAAAAGTAATTAACAGACTCTTTAAAGGCATGAACAGCCTGATTAATAGCTTTAATAGGGGTAAGAGAAGATATAAAAAATAAATAAATGAGTGTTCAGCTTTGATTTAAATTCTGACACCAGTGTGGATTCATTTACATTAGGGAGACTTTTTCAACCAACCAAGATCTATTGATGACTAAAGCAGTTTGAATAACACTTTTAAATAATGCAAAAGGAATATGTGCTAATTGATAGTGTTCAGTACCAGATGAGGTTATTAAAAATCTAATAGGTTTGCATTTTTTTAAAAACTGTTGGTCAGCATGCTAATTCAGTGGTTGATGTTACTGCAATAAAGTTCCATAGTCCTTACGTCAAATCCAAACACTCCAGCAGAATTGTTTCATCTTAAAGATGAATTATGTACTCGAAGACACCAGTAGAAATTAAGGGGAAGTGCATTTTGGACTGAAGCCAGGTAGCATTTCTTTATGAAAAGAGATGCGGGAATCTGCAAAAAATATCTAGAAATGTAGTTGAAGCAGAAATCTTGACAGCCTTTAAGGAGTATCTGGATGAGATATTGGGACAGTTTAGCTATTAACTAAACAGGCAAACTTGTTGGACTTAATTGACTCCTTTCATATGTCAAATTCTTTTTTGTGGGTCCATATCCAAAGTGAACAGACTGAAGTTTGGCTTTAGATCACAAAAACCATGAGGCAACAGTGCTAAACATTGTGTCACCATGTAACATCCATCCATTCTGTACCATATAATTCTTATTTCTGCTTGTTCTCTCAGTAATAAAGAACCATAAAATGTAAACAGTAGGAAAAAATAAAAAAGAAACCATCAACAATAAAGGTTAGAAAAACAGTCATAAAGTAACATAAATAATGTAAGTCACTTATATATACAGCATATATACTATGGAACTGCTACTTGAACTCCAGAATAGCCTATAAACAACTTTCATATGTGTGTCCTTATTTTTCTTCATAATATCTTGTACTGAACCTTGTTATAATTGAAGTTCCCTGTAATACAGGTCTTCAATAACCTAAATGTGTGTAACTGGTAGGCACTTAAATCGTGTTATGCATGTTGTACTTTGTCTTTCTGCTTTAGTTGCTGCTACCGATACCTTTTTTTTTACCAAATTATTCATAGCAAAAAGAAGAAGAAACCATTGAATGATTAAAGATTATTATTGTTTAGCATTCTTGATTTTGCATATTAATGATAAATGCCACATTTTCATGACCTGCAAAGACTTGTAACCACTTTACATAAATTGTAAACAGACAATGACAACTGCTGCTTTATTATGCTGGAGCCCCTGGGTACAAAGCAAATTAACAGACAATC
Source organism: Erpetoichthys calabaricus (assembly GCF_900747795.2). Lineage (NCBI taxonomy): Eukaryota > Metazoa > Chordata > Cladistia > Polypteriformes > Polypteridae > Erpetoichthys > Erpetoichthys calabaricus. Next base: position 120,109,025 of record NC_041399.2, on the reverse strand, counting down.
TTTATTAGACGATATTCTTTTGGATCAGCTGGAATTGAAAAATATCTTGTTGATGTTAATGATGTGGAAAACCTATGTGTAAGTGAACTCATACTCTAATATACTTTTAAAAGAAGTGTTTGAAAATTTTTTTGCTTGCCATGTGGGATTTGTTATAATTTTCTAAAATTGCACTTTGTGGTTTCACTATATGAATAAATACACCATTAGCAAAGCAAGATGTCACTGTGGCTAGAATTTGTGCTTCACAGCTACTGGAGAATCCTGGTCTGGTCACCATCTGGAAGAGGTTTTCAGTTGTAATGTGTGTCCACACTGGTTTACTTTGGATGTTCAAGTTTTCTCACACATACAAGCTTTGTGACTTGTTTTGTTCCATATACTGCTAGGCTTGCTTGTCCCACAACCCTTAGAAAGACTTAGTAGACTATAGAATGCATTATTTGGGTGGAGATTCATGTACATGTGGCCTGGCCAAACAGAGACCAAAAAAGAAAATTGTGAATGCTGAGAATATGCATTTGATGTTTTAAAACAAATACCCTATTAATATAGGCCTTATTGCTGATATTTTAGTCAGTATATTTCACAGTACATTTGTCCTCAATTCCAAATTGATTGTGATACATTGTTCCATTTGTCAGAAAAGATAGGGCAAAATTCAAGAAATAAATTATGGTGGCAAACCAAATATCAGACGTTCTTTGAATTCTAAAGTATACTGAAAATGAAACTAGAGAATTCCCAGTACTAGTTAGCTAAATAGATAGAAAGATAGACAGACATACACTGGAGTCTGAATACACACCAGAATGAATTGAAACTTCTGACTTGACAGTCCCAATCCCAGTGATACATTATGCAGGTGTATTGCTGTTTGTATAAAGGAGCCCCAGTATTGTTTCTTGGTACACTGTTGCCGAATAATTCGTTGGCTGAAAGTACTCAATGTTAGTGTGTCAGAGAGAGTAAGTGCAGCTATGTTCACAATGTCACTCAATTTTGTTTTAATTCTCTCATTTGCTACTACCTCCAAGTAGTCGAGAATGTGTCCCATAACTGAGCCTGATTTTTTAATTAGCCTGATGATTCAGTGGCACTGTCTTGAAATGATATTACCAGCCTGTCACACCACAGTGTCATCGCAGAGTTCTACAAGATGTACACATTAAGGGAACACAGTGTTCTAAGAAAAAAGAGCCTGTTCTGCCCTTTCTTATTTAGTTGCTCTATGTTACAAGACTAGTCTAACCTGTCATTGATGTGGACCCCAAAGTACTTGCAGTAGTGCACCAACTCTGCATCCACTCCCTGAATAATGACCAGACATAAAGGCTCCTTCTATTTATAACCTATTTTTCTAGTTATCTGTGTTTTCTTTCTTATAATACATTTGTTTTTTAATCTGTCTCTTTGTTTGTATAACTGCCTCTTGATTGTCTAAATAACAGTCATGTCTCTTTAGTTTTGTGGGAACAGAATCAAACAGCAGACACCTTCTGTTTCTTGCATTCTTTTCTGAAAGTGACACAAGGCAGCTATTGCTAAGCAACAACAAATACAGGATTACCACTGAAGAACAGTTAACTTGTTCAAATATGTCTAATCAAATACTCATTCATAAAACAGACTCCTATAAATTTCTCTAATATTTCTGTTTTAACATTTACAGTACCTAGTAATACGTACATTATTTCAACAGCTGTAATGGGAACATGGGAAATAGCCAATGTTGGATTAATTGTGATATTGTCAGAATGCTTAGGAAAAGAATAGAGAATGAGATTCAGGCAGAGATGTAGTGACAAGACAGGCAAGGCACACAATTGCCTGGGGCCCAAAAATAGGGGATGGGGGGGTCTTGTTTGCCTAGATACTCATTGTAACAACAAATCTGCGGGGAACCTCCTTGAAGTACAGCACTGACACACTTAAACACAGTCGGAATCTCCCCAGTCACCGTTGTGAGAGTGTTTATGATGAGCATTACCTTTTTTTTAGTAAAGTTAATCAGTGCTGATTTCATAAGTCATGAAAGGAGTTTACATATCTGGAAGCACAAAAGTGGAAAAAAAAGACCAGGAGGAAAAGAAGAAGCAGGACAATGGTAAATAGAAGTGAACCTGTAATGTTAATTCAATTAAGCATTCCCATGCAGGAGTGTCTCAGACATTTTGAACAAATGGATGGGATGTTTTATAGCAATAGTGGAGAATAAGTGTTAACTTAACCAGAGCAATAATAATCAAACTCGTCAGTAAAACAAAAGGTTGAAATGAAAACCAGCATTCAAATAGGAGAAGAAACCAATGGCCCAAAGTTGTTCATCACGGCCAAAATGAAAGCTCGAATGTGAGTTTAGCCAACAGCCAAAAGACACAGAAGCAACAGAAAACACCTAGAGGTAAATTGATATGTCCTGCAACATGTATAGCTTAGATTTTCTGGCTGGCTGGCTCTATAGATAGCTTCACCTGCCAAACATTTACAGTTAGTTTAGAGCTGATCAGTAAATAAAATGCGTAGGAGGACTGCTTTAGGAACTTACAAGGCCCCTTAACTGGAAAAAAATTGTTGGTAAAAAAAAAAAAAATTTACAGGAACATTTTATTTAATGGGAAGAAAAAAAAATGATAACAGGAACACCTGGGTGTCTGAAGTAGGGCTGAGTGCTAGTGATGATCTTGAACTGATCTGGTCTTATTACATATTTACAGTAACAAAACTAACTTTTGAGTTCAGTGGTGTTGCTGTGTACCCCAGAGCTGCAGACGTGCAGCAGACCACAACTAAGACTATAGTGCAGTGGTAGTGTGCCTCTTGGAGTTCAAGAATAGAAACAAAGTTGCGTAATAACTTAGACCATGTCGTGAGCAGGTTTAACCGACTTTGTATGGTGGGTAATGTTACAAAATGTATTTCACATGCAACAGACAGACTGTTACAGACATGAAAGAGAACTAACACCCCATTTTAAAATCTGGAAACAACATTTTATGTTTATATTTCGACTGAAGTATACCATTATACTGAGTCAAATATATTTATGTCAATTCCATAAAGAAAGTCAAGCAATGGAAATATTTATTTTGCATCATATAAGAAATAGAACAATATAGATCAATATATATTTAACCATTAATCTTCATGTTTCTAATAAATTGCACATTTTACATGATTTCCTAATCAAGCGTTTGTGTTTCCCTTGGAGTTTTGATCACTATGATATACATACATTAGATCGGAAAGCTTAAGGTTTGGGGGATCCCTTCACGGACACAGCGGGAGATGCTAGCATGCGTGGTACGGGTGTAAAATGGAATAAAGCCAATATCAAGTGAGCAATGAAAAATGCTGGCAGTTTCTTTCATGTTGTGTTACTTTGAACTGTTGTGAAGATATGTTTGTGGGTGCCTTCCAGCTGTGATATGAGATCTCTCACAACATATTTTATATAGAGCTTGTGCTCTACTGTGAAGACTGCGCTGTGATTAGACCTTTATGAATACCGTGTAGCCTCTGATTTTATACACTTTGGGGGCTGTTGGATTAATTCAGTTATTAGAAAAAGCTGGGCATAATGAAAGACAACTCTTCTGTTATTTATTAATTGAGAAATGAGCTAATGTGAGAGAATTATGCTTCAGATATGATTTTACTAACATGTACAGTATTTCTTGATGTTCCATATAGGGATTTCAGGGCCTTTTCATATGCACAAAGTGAATAACGTTAAAACAAAAAAAAATTGAGCTCTGAGCCTCAGATATGTCAAACACAATTTTTGGGTCTATTTTAGATCCTAAAATTCGCAGTTTATCCATGACTATATACCATACTCTTAATTGTATAAAATGCTGTGAACAATCTTGCTTCTTCATATATGTTGGAGTGTGTGCCCACCTTAAATATCTAATCATAATCTCAGATCATTGAGAACTGGTATGCCTACTGTTCTGAGGCACAAGTACAAAAGAACTGGTGAAGCAGCTTTTTGCTGTTATGTTCCAAAAATTTTAAATGCTTTTCCAATAGAGACAGAGACAGGACTAAAACTGAGGAACATAGAAAAAAAACCTTCTATAAAACCGCTTTTTTGTTTGTCCTTTTTATTATTACTTTTTTGTGCCATATATATGCATTAAGAAGAAGGACGCCTCATGCCTGGACAAACTGGTGAGGAAAGCAGGCTCTATTGTAGGCATGGAGCTAGACAGTTTGACATTCGTGGCAGAACGATGGGCGCTGAGCAGGCTCCTATCAATTATGGAGAATCCACTGCATCCACTAAACAGTGTCATCTCCAGACAGAGGAGCAGCTTCAGCGACCGACTGCTGTCACTATCCTGCTCCACTGACAGACTGAGGAGATTGTTCCTCCCCCAAAGTATGCGACTCTTCAATTCCTCCCGGGGGGGTAAACGTTAACATTATTCAAAGTTATTGTCTGTTTTAACCTGTATTTTTATTACTCTTTAATTTAATATTGTTTTTTGTATCAGTATGCTGCTGCTGGAGTATGTGAATTTCCCCTTGGGATTAATAAAGTATCTATCTATCTATCTATCTATCTATCTATCTATCTATCTATCTATCTATCTATCTATCTATCTATCTATCTATCTATCTATCTATCTATCTATCTATCTATCTATCTATCTATCTATGCATGAAATTACTTCTGCAGTACTTCACTAGTCACCAACCACTACTTTTTCATTTTACTGTGATGGTGTCCTGTGCCACTGTCACCTGGTCAACATTTTCTTCAGCCATCTTTAAAACTGGGAAGGATACAGATAGCTACAACAATTGATGAGCCTTGATACATCATATTTTCTAGGGACAGTGCATCAAAAAAAAAAAGAATAACTTGATCACACTTATGTATTGAGCAATGTTCAGGAGACTGGATGGTCTTATGGAATTACACTCCTAGAAGTTTATTTTCTATAGTATCCCATTGATTGATGGAAACATAGTGTTTTATGTAGTGTGAGGGATGGCTGGCAGTTTATCCCGGCCAGCACCCCCAGGCCGCAAGATGGAGACCTCCCTGAAACATGGAGGTGCCCCGAATTCCCGCAGGGCATTATGGACAATGGAGTTCGACTTCACAGCTCTGCTATATACCGTGGGGGCCACGAGGGGATGCTGCAGGGAGGCACGAATGTTTTTATTATAGGAATGTTTTTATTATAGCCCGGAAGTACTTCCTAGTCACGGGGATGGAAGAAATGAAGTACTTCCGGGCTGAAGAAAAGAAGAGTTTTCTTCTAACCCGGAAGTGCTATGGAATCACATGGACTGTAGGACAGAAGCACTTCCGGGTCGACGACTGTAAAAAGGACTGTGGGAAACCCAGCAGACTGAGCTAGAGTTGGGTGGGAGTGTGACGGAGCTGCTGGGTGGAGAGGAGGATTTATTGTTAATTATTGCTTTGATTTTTGATTTATTTGAGTATTGTGGAGGTGCTTTGTGCACATTTTTGTAATAATAAATATTACTGGGACTTTTTACCTGGTGTTTTGGCGTGTTGTCTGCAGGTTTGGAGGTGCGACAGCACCCCCTACTGCCACAGTAGATAAAGAGAACTTGAGGGTGTTATAACATTTCAGACCTTGTACTGTTGATTTTGTAATACTGTCTTGCTCTGTGGACCCTTTTTAAAATTTCTTAATGTTGTGCTCCTAGAATATGTGTGTTACAAAGATAGAGCACTCTATTTGAATTTATGTCTGTGTTTTAGTAAAATACTGTTTCATTCCAGACTGGTAAAAATGCAATACTATATTGAAGAAATTCTGGTGATAGTAATTTTCACAAGTGCATTTTACAACATTAGAACAATCTAGACAAGAACAGGTCATTCAGCCCAACAAAGCTTGCCATTCCTATACAATTAATTATTACAAAATAGCATCATGTCTAGTTTTTAAATTCCCTAAAGGCCTAACGTCTACCACACTACTTGGTAGCTTATTCCATTTGTCTATGATTCTCTGTGTAAAGAAAAACTTCCTAATGCTTGTGCGAAATTTACCCTTAACAACTTTCCAACTGTGTTTCCATGTTCTCGATGAACTCATTTTAAAATAACAGTCATGATCCACAGTGCCAGTTCCCTTCATAATTTAAAAAACTTCAATCATGTCTCCTCTTAATCCTCTTTTGCTTAAACTGAAAAGGCTCAGCTATTTTAAACTTTCCTCATAATTCACCCCCTGTATCCCTGGAACCAGTCTAGTCCCTCTTCTCTAGACTTTTTCTAGCACTGCTATGTCCATTTTGTAGCCTGGGTACTTAAACTCTACACGGTACTCCAGATGAGGCTGCATTAGTGCTTTATAAATCTTGAGCATATCTAGGGCTGCCAACTCTCTTTCCCTGGAAATGAGGACATTTGGGTGGGAAAATTAGGACTTTTGAAGACACTTTTCCTATGATTCCATAATATGCCTTTATACTGTCTTATGGTTTTTTAAAACAATGTAAACCTTTAGTAGCAGTTTATCACTATAATTAGGATATGATGGCCACAATCACAGTCACTGGGAAACTAATAACCCATTAAATATTTTGAATATGTCAAGTCTCTTAAATTAACAGACTTCATTCCTTCTATTCTTACTTGGATAGGTAACTGTCGTAAACGTGTAAAAAATGATACACATTGTAAATTCACTTCTGGTAAAATAAAAAATAATGTTACTCTTTGCATTTATGTACATTCTTTTATATTTTTCCACTGAAGCTATTTTTCTCAGTAAATCGGGGTTCTTAAATAAAAAAGAATAGAAATCTTTATATAGCATGCTACTGAAATTCAATCTTGTGAGCATTAGCCTCTTAATTGAATCTGTTCTGTCCTTTCGAAAAGAAGGATATTTGTTGTTCAAGTAGTCTGTGAACTTGCACTTTCTTTTCGGCATAATGGGTATTCTCCTGAATTTATGTAAATGAAAGAATTATGAAAATATTCTTAAATTACTTGAAGAAGTGACTCATTACTTGATCAACTGATAACTAAAAAGATATTGGATTTATATCACAGAATAAATGTGATTTTTTTTAATTAACTGAAACTTTAATTGTTGACTCATTCATTTACAATTATAAATCCATTTTGGAACAATGGGTGATAATAACAATATTTTCCGTTAAAATATTACAAAGCAGTACTTACTTGCACTTAAATACTATAGACTGTACCTAGATGTATGAAATTTCTTGTTTAACCAAGTTGCTGAAAGAAAAATTGAAAATAAGATCTCACATAGAAAACGTGAAATTGTAATTTCAAATAGTTACAGTGAATTAGGATTACAAATAATTCAGGAAGAAACATTTATAATGAACTGTCTACTCGCCAAGAAGATAAAGCTAAATTCAAAAGATGAAGTGAAAAAGCCAAGTTGGACAGATATTGACTATTCTCATCAATATCTGCGTTGTTTACTGCTGGAATGGAACTGAAGATTCTGGGAAAAAAGTGTGCACACTACTTCTGCAAATGATGATTGGTGTTCAGCTTTCAGTTTTTACCAATGATAAGGATATGGAGATTTTCAAATTTTAGGAGCCAAAATTCCGGACATTTTCAAAATTTTATAAACTCCTCCTAGACAGTCCATTAGGACATGTCTGGGAAAATGTGAACGGTTGGCAGCCCTAATGGACTTGTGCTGTACACATCATGCTATATAACCTCACCTAATGCCTTCTAAGCATTGTCTAGTAGTTGATAGTGTCGAGTCCACTATGACTCCTAAATCATTCTCATAAGGAGTAATTTCGATTTCCAGACATCTCATTGTGTATTCAAACCTAACATTTTAACTTCATAGTCTAATATTTTACATTTACTTAAATTAAACTTACTTACATTAAATACATCTGCCACAAAACTGCGCAAGTCCATATGCTGTTCAAATCTGTCTGTGATGATTCAACAGATTCTAGTTTATCTGCCAGTCCACCTAGCTTGGTATCATCTGCAGACTTAACCAGCTTGTTATGTATATTCCTTATATTCCTATCCAAATCATTTATATATGTTAAAAATAGCAGCGGCCCTAGCAGTGACCCCTGTGGCACACCACTCTTAAGGTAAGACAATTCTGATTTCCTCGCACTATAACTGTAGTTCCTGTGTCTAAGCCAATTCTGCACCCATCTACAAACAACACCCTGAACTCCCACTACTTTTAGTCTGATGCCCAACCTGTCATTTGGCACCTTATCTAATGCTTTCTGAAAGTCAAAATAAATAATATCATATGCTCCATTTTGATTATATTGTTTTGTTGCATCCTCATAAAATTCTAGTATGTTGGTAAAACCTGACGTTCCTCTTCTGAATCCATGCTGACCGTTCAGTAAAACTCCTGTGGTTGCCATGTGTTGCTCAATCTTTCCCTTAATAATTCCTACCTTTTCCTTCTGACTGGTCATCCTTTTTGTATAATGGGATAATATTTGCCATTTTCCAGTCCTTCGCAATTTCCCCAGTGTGCAGTGACTTTCCATAAATATGCATCAAGGGTTTATATATATACTTGCTAGCCTATTTAAGAACATGAGGATAAATATTATCTGGTCCTGGTGATTTATTTGATTTTCAGCTTATTAAATCTGAGCAGCACTTTTCCCTCTATATCGTTGGCATGTCATTTGTATGACTATAAACTTTTTTTAATCCAATTGTATAATGTCTCTAAAATCAATTCATAGTGCACGGCTTCTGATTCTTTTCTTCTTTTAACTACTATATTAAAAGATTTTGACAGATCACAAATATTTTTTGAAGATACTTTTATACTCTTTAACACTAGAATTACCAGAGTCTACGAAAAAACTCGTAGATCCGGCCCACCTTAAAACCGTTCTCACCTCTCTTTTGTCTTCTAAATGTGCCGATTTGGAGGAGCAGCGAGCAGCCGGCTATTCCGTCCCCCACCGTCGCAGAACGTTCACTAAGTTTTTCCAGCTCATGGCTTGTTTGATTATCTGGGAGTGACTGAACTGCTGCAGTTTTAGAATAGAAATAATAGATCGCTATTTGGAATACATGCATTTCATGCGTGTTCCGTTTCTACAGTAATCTGTGTAAACACATTGCTAAAACAGAAACTTTTTCATATTTTAGTAATAAATGTTACAAAATGTAGAATGTGTAAAGCCCGAGTTCCTAAGATCAAATAAACACTTCCACAAAAGCTTCACACACCATATAACAGTTTCTGTGGCGTAGCACGCTAAGATTTGCTTCTCATACCAAGTAGCTTTTCTCTGCCTCACAAACATGAGTTCAATTCCCCGCTGGGGATAAAGTGTTACTTCTTTTTTTTGTTTTTTAACCTCAAACGGACATAAAATTTGTAAATTGGTATGCACTGTCAGTTAATGAGATCGTTATATTTTCATGTGGGATGCTCCTTTTAAAATATTTTTTTAACAATTGAGACTGCAATTAACATGAACAACTGTCCTTATAACTTATTTTTTTCAAGATCCATAACACACAGACAGACAGAGCACTGCGTAATACAGAGACAGACAGGCAGAGATATACAAACAAACAGGGAAGGCACATGTACTGAAAGAAAAATAAATCAACATGCGCGTTGTTTCTGTAGCACTGAATAAGCTCACCCGCTCTAACATCACCCCTCCCCCGATCTGGCTCTCTAAGTAACAGCGCAAGTACAGACGTAAACCAAGTGTAATCAAGAGTACTGGTTCGATCCCCACTCACTCCTATATTTGCCGTTTTCAGTAGTAAGCTGCTCTTTTGTTAATATTATACAGTACACACATGCACTTGATTTGTGTCTGTACTTGCGCTGTTACTTAGAGAGTCAGATCGGGGGGAGGGGTGATGTTAGACCAGGTGAGCTCCGTGATGATATCTTGCACTGCCACCTGGTGGAATCTTCCAGATTTACATAAAATATTCACGCAAGTAGGAACAGTACAATGCTTGCGTTGCATGAAGTATAAACCTGGCCTAACATTTCTTCTGTTTGGGAAAGTGATATTGTATTTATTACCTTATACAAGCTGATCATAAAGATGAATCAAGATAAACAGAAGAAAAAAAAATACCATTACAGCTGCAGTTTTTGTCTGAAATGTGCCGATCTGGCTTAAACACCAACATGAGGCTATGACTGACACAGTAAACATTAGTATGTTTGGACATTTGTAGAACTGTTTTATTCTGGGTTCTGCTCCACTTAAGCAATAAAGCATATTGCCAATACCTTTTAATTCCTGATTCTATAAATATTTGTAGTCCATACAAAAATTAAATCAAATGAAAAAAAAATGTAATTTTTAGATGTTTCTCCAGTCTTCTTCTTCACACGGACAATCAAAAGAAAATCCTGTTTAATCACATTATACATTTCACTAATGTTTCTAATGAAGACAGTTGCTCTTCGCTCAATTGGTTCAGTAGTAAATATACAGTAGAGGAATTGACAGTTTTTACAGTTGTAAATATCAACAAATGTATTTCTGGAATGCCACACTTAATATTTTATTTCCTTGCATGATATAAAACCATAGTGTCTGTATTCTGAGCTTTTTGTTTCAGTAAAGAAAGTTCTGAATAGACTACTACAGGCCTTGAATCCTTGATGTCACTGTATTGCTATTTTTTGCCACCCATACTGATTTTTTTCCACATTTATTTCTGATTCAAGCTTAAATGCAATTTTGTCATTTCTCTTTTTCAAACTCTCAGTATAGATAGAAAATATGATACCATATAATACACCAACTATGTAGATGTTTATAAACAGTTACACTGAAATCTTGATCTCTCTGATGCTGGAACTGGATGTCTTTGTTTAAATATCCACTCCATTATATCAAATTAGCTCTACAACACTGAAAGACATGGTTTTAATGGGAAGCCCCAGATACTAAAATATAGCTAAAGGTACTACTATTTTCATCATATTACCGTACTATGACATAAAACAAAACAGCCTATTTCTGTGCAAACACCCTTGCAAACACATGCTCAATGATGGCAAATTTAAAGTATTAATTCAAGAAAACAGACTTAGTGGAATTGTTGGAGGGAATTTGAGTCTAGAATAACAAATGTAAACAGAGGCAGAAACTCCACAAGGAATGCACTAAATTGAGAAATTAATTGCTGCTCTAAGGAGATCATATATTTTTGAGTAAAATGAGAAAAAGTTATAAACAATCAAAAATATGAAGGCTGGTAAACTAGTTACATTCTTATGCAACAAGGAAGTCTCTCAACTGTAGCAGATTAAGCCATGTTATAAATTTCATTGATGTAGTTTAATATATTCTAAATTATTCACTCTATTAGTTTTTAAACTCACATTTCCCTGGTCAGGGTCATAGGTAGCAAGAGTATATATTGGCAGTAGTGGGTTTATATTAATTTAATCCCTTATCTGAGGCAGCACAAACAGTTATACATTCCTTCATAAATCAATAGATACTTAAGGAGGTGCCTAGGGAAATTATGTGTGATGAGCTGCAAACTGATTCTAAAAAATTAGGTGAATATATATCTTTTGAGGCACTCATAGTAGTACTAAAACAGATTCCAGAACAATTGTAGTAATAGTATACAGATCACCAGGACCATATTCATTGTTCATGACTGAGTTTGTCATCGTTTTATCAGATTTACCTATATAACATAATTGTGAAAATACAATTTAGATCAGCAAACAGCAAATTATAATATGACTTTGAAAGAGATACAGTAGATCCCCTTAATACAAAAATAATTAAAATGTATAGAAATTCGCACTGGTTTAATGAGAGTACTCATGCTCTTAATTAGAGTATCAAAAACTGGAGCATAGATGGGAAGCAATAAAGCTGCAGTTCTTCTGAATTCCATTGACAAAAATGTATAAAAACGTCCACTCAGACTACCATTCTAGATTAGTAGATTGAAAAAGTAATAATTCATGTACTGTTTAGAACAGTGGCTAAAATAACAAATGGGAACTGTAAACTACAATGCAAAATAACTACAGACATCAACAGTACAGTGTGAAAAAGTGGGGTCCGTGGCTGAGAAAGGTGACCATTTTAAATAAATAGTTCTAATTGCCGCACTCGCATCTTTGTGTGGGCCTTGGTAGAGTGGCGAGAGTGATTCCCATGTGCCACGGGATAGTGGATGGCCCTGCACTTAGTGCACAGGTGCAGGATCACCCACAACACTAATTGGTGCCGTGAACTGCTGATTGCCGTAAATGTGTTACATCCCTGTTTTAAAATGGAAGCGTGAGGAACACGGAAGTAAAAGAGGGGACACACATGGAGTAGAGTTGAATGACGTTAAGAGTAGGGTTGCCAGACATCACTTATATGCGGGACATGTCCTATATTTGATAATTTTGTCCCCTGTCCCTTACTGACCTTTCAGGGACACCCAAATGTCCCGTATTTAGTTCATTTTCAAATTTCGGAATAAAAATATATTTTTACTACCTTCTTACAGTACTTAGTTGTAACTTTATAAGTAATTATACTTTCTTTTCTCAGATTCTCTTGATGAAAACAACCCAAATGTAACGAGAAAACTAGTGTTTGCTGCCTGTTTGCAGCTTGTTCAGTTGCTATGGTTGGCTGAGGACAGCAACACTGTTACTATTTTGCTCTCCAAGCGCTGCTGTTCAGTTCTGTATCAGCATTGCAGCATACAGTGTCAACAAAGTTGTTGTGTTGTTACTACTTTCCACGGCCCACTTGTTTTTTAACTGCCTGTATTAAATAATAATAATATTTCTCTGTTGTCTATATTAAATAAATATTTTCAAATGATTTCACTTTTACAGAATTTTTTTTTTGCTTGTAATAAATAATTTTCAAATGATTTTACTTTTGTTTTACTCATAACCCATTAAAATCCTTGCTTTATGTTTTTAACTTATGTCTCTACTTTTATACATGCCCCCTACACACCCAAACCAATATTTTATATAAATTTATATATATAGTAATATAGAGAGAGATTTTAAGAGTGTTCCATATTTTCTAATCTGGCAACCCTAGTTAAGAGGGAAAGGATAACCACAGCTATAAGAAGACAGCTTTGGCAAAACGCTAAACTAGCAGAAGAGAAGTGGGAGCATAGCGCTGATGTGGACGATAAATCTCTAATATATTGAAACGTAGAAAAGAAAAAGGGAAGAAAAGAAATGTATGGCAAAACGCTGGTGTGCAGAGAGAGAGAGAGAAAACCAAAGTTGTTAAATGATTTAGTGGGACGAAAGTGAATGCCATTCCCAAACAGTCACTATCGGATAGAAAGGTGTCTAGCAGGAGTAAATGGAGCGTGCAGGAAATAAACGAAGAAAAAGTGGGTAGGACAACCTGTTGGTGAGTTTTTTTCTCGATACCAGACGGGGTGAGATGAAAGGCCAAAGGAGGGACAAAGGAGAAAGAGTTCATCCACCCAAGGTCTGTGTGTGTATTTTTTATTATGTGTTTGATTTATGTGGCTTGAGGTAAAGCGCAAGTGAAGGGGCCAGTGCTGTTTTTTTTTGTTGCCCACTATGCACCCGAGCTACATTTGGGGCCCCCAACAAAGTGTCTAATTGCACTAAAAGGGTATAGGTACTAACGGTGAGCTCACCAGTAGTGTTGAAAGGACGGCGTATAGTTTTGTAAATAGCTTATCATTCTTGTTTTTTTTTTTTGTGCTGTACATAGTTATAATTTGAAAATGTTTCGTTGTCTGTTTCTTGTTTTTTTCTGTTCTTTAAACTGAATGGAAGGTGTGATTTGTTATGAGCCGTATGAGCTAAATGGTTGACAGTAAATTTAACTGTTGGGTGGCAACACCAAACTGAAGAACTCAGGGCCTTGCCCACTGTTTGAGAAGGAAAGGCCGTGCAAGGGGGTTACATGTATATACAGTATGTGTATGAATAAATATATATACATTTGTAAATTATAGTCTATAGTGCTTCTATTACATGTTCCATTTGTATCAGATTCCAATGTCAAGACTGAGAATTCATTATTTTATCATTGAAAAATTCTGCTAAGAGTGTCTTGTTAACCTGTTCAAATTATATTTTATTAAACATGGCAATCCTTGTGAAATGATCATGATTAAATCCTTTCTATTTTCTATCAGTTCTAAGAGTGGTGCTTGGCGTCATTGCTGCTTAGATAAAAAAAAAAATCACTACCAAAAACCTTAGATTTCTGCCTCTTGTATGTAGCATTCTGGGATTAGGTCTATTGCATGGTTGTTGCTTATGTGATGTTTCTACATTCTCTGTCTGAGTTTTTTATGCTCTTGGGTTTCCCATCTTTCCTCACAAATCCCAAGGACATCCATATTAGATTATCTGGTAATTTTAAGTTGGCCCAGTGTAGATGAGTGACCAGTGTGACAGACTGGCATCTCTTCCAGGTCTGTTTCCTGATTTGAGATTGATAATGTGATGGTCTCACCAGGGTTTCAACCCTCTGTTCAGTTTTCTTTGTTTTAGTTTGTTGTTTTGTTGTCTATTTTACAAACTTTCAATTTTAAAGTTTTTAAGTTCTTTTACTTTATGTTTTTACTTTTAAAATTACTTTGTAATTTGTGTTATTTGTTGGATTTATTCTTAGATTGCTGGGTTTTTGATGCTATGCTTATGTATCTAAGTGCTCTGCTAGTAAAACTGGTGAGAGCTATATAAAAAATGAACTCAAAAGTTCATACAGTTGAAAAACTGGAATACAGTCATTCAGTTATTAAAGCCAAATTGTGAGAGAAAAATTTAAGTTATATAGTTAGAACTACCACAGATTAACACCAGGAAAAACTTTTACAAAAAAAGGGATTTTTTGGATAAAAGAACAAATGACAAATTAGGTCTTGGAATCTGCCAACTCGGATAAGAAAGTGAATCATTTCAAAGGTCACATCCACTGAGGGCACACCCTTGGAAATGTGGCAGTTGCCTTAATGACAGATGAGTAAAATGGTGATAATAACAGTGCAAATAAAAAAGAAAGTAAGCTTCTGACAGAAAAACTAATGAAAGATTCAGAATCTGCACCAGAAATAAAACCAAGTATAACATCTTTTGAAATAACAAAGAAAACGTAAAATAAGTTTAAAAAGTAGTCCTATTGTAGCACTAGGATTATATATTGCTGATTTCTAACAGTGGCACAGTAGTGCAGCGGTGGCACTGCTGTCTTGCAGTAAGGAGAGCAGGGTTTGCATCCTGGGTCCTCCCTGAGTGGAGTCTGTGTGTTCTCCCTGTGTTGGTGTGGCTTTCCTCCTACAGTCCAAAGCCATGCAAGTTAGGTAGAGTGGCAATACTAAAATAGCAGTTGTGTGTGTGTGTGTGCGTGTGTGTATTTTTGCTCACCATATGCTGGCTGGGATTGGCTTCAACATCCACAGAACCCTAGTCAGGACAAAGTGGGTTAGAAAATGACAGACTGATTTATGACTTAACTAATTTTTTGAACATTTAGTATATTTAATTCAACATTTTTTTCTGTTTTTGTTGTTATATTGTTAAGTTTGAGTTACTGACTTTTTTGGATTCCATTTGAATTAGTTTAACAAATTAAACTTTTTATCAAGGTATCAAGGCTTTGTATGCTATGCAATAACCAGGGTTTCATTCCTGGGTCAGGCCTTTTTTTTTAATTTTTATTATCTTTTGAATATTATTTTGTAAATTTTGTTATTGATCAAATTCTTTCTTTTTTCTGTATTCTATGATTCTGTATTAATATTTATATTTTATTTATATTTAGGCTTTGCATTTCAAGAAAACCTGGCATGATTTGGCAGGATTTATAAGTTCATTTCTTGATTTTCTTTAACATTAAAGATTCTTTTTCTGTGTACTCTATAAAGTGTTTGTGTTCCTGGAGTTGTGGAGAATATAATTTTTTGGTTATTGCTTGCATTTTTGAAATTATCTCAATTATTCATTATATGCATTGTATTGCAGTTCCATCATTGTTTTCACAAGTCATGAGGAAACAACATCGGGTTGTTAATGAGCAGCTAAAGGATATTGGTATAATGTCAGTTTGGGCAACGGTATTTGATCCAGTGCAACACCATTGGCAGCTATCCAAGATTCTGGAATCACTAATCAACTATTTATAGTTTGTGTTTTAAATAAAAATGAATATCCTGATACAGATTTTTCACATTTCGTACAGAATTTGCACCTTAGTTTGAGTATGTAAAGTAAAATATAGCTTAACAGTACAAATTTATGTGTAAAAAAAAAAAAAAAAAAAAAAAAAAAAAAAAAATCAAATTTTACTAGCTAAACATAGCTGTGCTGCACAAAGCTGCACTGTCTGCTTATAATGCATTTTTCCAATGGTTTCGTGAATATATTTAGGGTGGTAAAAGACATTACAAGTATAATAGAAATAGGTCTATTTATCCATGAGGCAAGAAGTAAAAAAGTGTGGTGATTTAGATCAGAAGAATTCAAAAAGGAAAGATTATATCTAGATTGTAAAAAGAAAGCAAAGCTTAAGGAAATCTTCGAAAAAGCCACCAAAGAAAGCTTTAACAAAAGCAGTGGTAGAGTGGAGTATTGTTGCTTAAAGTCTTTGCTTTAATGCACTCACTCCTGCACTCATGTGACTGCCTAATAATTAACACGAGCTTTGTAAAAGAATTAATCATAGGTTCCATAAATAAGAAGGGACAAAACCCAATCCTTACAAATGTCATGCTTCTTAATTTAACAATATAGCTGGGTAATTTGTTGCAGACTCCCAGGAACAAATGTATAAAGAGACTTCAAAGTGTACAATGAAGCCCACATTCTATTTTCCACCGGTGTCCTTACTGTAGATCAGTGTGTTCATAGCTAATACTCCCTTTACCACAACTCTCTAAATAACAGAATTAGGTCCACAAAATCATACATTTGAGAGAACTAGTTCTTTTTTTTAAACAAATATGTAATTGCTAAAATTGCCACAAAATATACAATAAAAACACAAAACATTATATAAATATAGATAATTATATGTATCCAGAAACATTTTTTTTCTTGAAGCTCATAATATAGTAGCAATATGTGTGTGTGTGTGTATGTACAGTATATATATATATATATATATATATATATATATATATATATATATATATATATATATATATATATATATATATACAGTTAGGTCCATAAATATTTGGACAGAGACAACTTTTTTCTAATTTTGGTTCTGTACATTATCACAATGAATTTTAAATGAAACAACTCAGATGCAGCTGAAGTGCAGACTTTCAACTTTAATTCAGTGGGGTGAACAAAATGATTGCATAAAAATGTGAGGCAACTAAAGCATTTTTTTAAAACAAATCCCACCATTTCAGGGGCTCAAAAGTAATTGGACAAATGAAATAATTGGAAATAAAATGTTCATTTCTAATACTTGGTTGAAAACCCTTTGCTGGCAATGATAGCCTGAAGTCTTGAACTCATGGACATCACCAGATGCTAGGTTTCCTCCTTTTTAATGCTCTGCCAGGCATTTACTGCAGTGGCTTTCAGTTGCTGTTTGTTTGTGGGCCTTCCTGTCCGAAGTTTAGTCTTCAACAAGTGAAATGCATGCTCAATTGGGTTACGATCAGGTGACTGACTTGGCCATTCAAGAATTTTCCACTTCTTTGCTTTAATAAACTCCTGGGTTGCTTTGGCTTTATGTTTTGGGTCATTGTCCATCTGTATCATGAAACGCCGGCCAATCAATTTGACTGCATTTAGCTGGATTTGAGCAGACAGTATGTCTCTGTACACCTCATAATTCATTCGGCTGCTTCTGTCCTGTGTCACATCATCAATAAACACTAGTGTCCCAGTGCCACTGGCAGCCATGCACGCCCAAGCCATCACACTGCCTCCACCGTGTTTTACAGATAATGTGGTATGCTTTGGATAATGAGCTGCTCCACGTCTTCTCCATACTTTTTTCTTGCCATCATTCTGGTAGAGGTTGATCTTAGTTTCATCTGTCCAAAGAATGTTTTTCCAGAACTGTGCTGGCTTTTTTAGATGTTGTTTAGCAAAGTCCAATCTAGCCTTTCTATTCTTGAGGCTTATGAGTGGCTTGCACCTTGCAGTGCACCCTCTGTAATTACTTTCATGCAGTCTTCTCTTTATGGTAGACTTGGATATCGATTCGCCTACCCCCTGGAGAGTGTTGTTAACTTGGTTGGCTGTTATGAAGGGGTTTCTCTTCACCATGGAAATGATTCTGTGATCATCCACCACTGTTGTCTTCAGTGGACATCCAGGTCTTTTTGCGTTGCTGAGTTCACCAGTGCTTGCTTTCTTTCTCAGGATGTACCAAACTGTAGATTTTGCCACTCGTAATATTGTAGCAATTTTTCAGATGGGTTTTTTCTGTTTTCGCAGCTTAAGGATGGCTTCTTTCACCTGCATGGAGAGCTCCTTTGACCGCATGTTGTCTGTTCACAGCAAAATCTTCCACCTGCAAGCACCACACCTCAAATCAACTCCAAGTCATTTATCTGCTTAATTGATAATGACATAACGACGGACTTGCCCACACCTGCCCATGAAATAGCCTTTGAGTCAATTGTCCAATTACTTTTGAGCCCCTGAAATGAAGGGATTGAGTTAAAAAAATGCTTTAGTTGCCTCACATTTTTATGCAATCGTTTATGAAAATCTACACTTCAACTGCATCTGAGTTGTTTCATTTAAAATTAATTGTGGTAATGTACAGAAACAAAATTAGAAAAAAGTTGTCTCTGTCCAAATATTTATGGACCTAACTGTATATATATATATATATATATATACACACAGTATATCTAAGTCCTATTGTAACAATAAATATATATATATATATATATAGTGAAAAAGGCGCTATATAGGCACCCGACCCGAGACAGACTAGACATGGAGGCGCACGTAAAATAAACAAAAGATTTATTTTTTCTTCACCTGTGGGCGCACGTTTTCCCCGTGTCCCACAGGCAGTTCACAGTCCAACGCACATAACAACAAATAAAACACACAATAAAGCACTCTCTCTTCCTCCACCACTCCTCCCTGGCAACCTCGTCCTCCTCCTCCCGATTCTGGCTTCTCGAGTGGTGGCTGCTGTCCCCTTTTATAAGATCACCCGGAAGCGATCCAGATGCTTGATTGCCGA
The DNA here is from genome assembly GCF_900747795.2 of Erpetoichthys calabaricus. Taxonomy (NCBI): domain Eukaryota; kingdom Metazoa; phylum Chordata; class Cladistia; order Polypteriformes; family Polypteridae; genus Erpetoichthys; species Erpetoichthys calabaricus. Next base: position 120,089,834 of record NC_041399.2, on the reverse strand, counting down.
GTTCCGGCTGCACTTCCGGGTGTGGTGAAAACACTGCCCATAAGGGCTCAGGAATTCTAGCTGCAGCCCCTCAGTGGCACCTGCGGGACCCAACAGGGCTGCCCACAACTCCAATTCCCATAGAGCCCTGTGTGTTTATATATATATATAAACACAAGTTTTACTGGAAACCTGCTTAACTGGGACCTGAAAGTAAAACTCAGGGGCAATACCAAAAGTGCCAGAGAGCTGGCTGAATCATGGCTGTGTAATGAAAATGCCATTAACAAATACATGAACTTGAACCCAGCATAAGCAGGCTTAAAAAGAAGAACATCCAAATAATAAAAAGGACATTATGACCAACACCTTCTGAACCACACCTTATTAATCTACACCCCCTTGCAGCCCCCCCACCTTTCACTTACTATACAGTATATGGCTTTTGACCCCTGTGTGTCTAATCATTTTCCTCTGATGATGACTCCTGGTAGGTTATAGAAAGTTAAGTAATAAAAAACTATTTCCAGACATGTGATTCATTTTCTCCCTTTGTGGATCTTTAGCCACATATTTCTACCTATATACAGTATTATATATATCTCAAGCTAAGGCCAGTTGGCAACAAATGAAAAGAAACCACTAATGTCTATAGTAGGGTGCCAACGAACAATATGTGAAAAAGTGATGTATCTATTTTGTGAAGTCTTACCCTGTAAAAATGTTCCTTTTCATAAAAATGATACATGAAAAAAATTGAGATGAATATATCAACATTTACTGGTGGCACAATGCTTCTGAAGTCATCAGTATTTATTGTAAAATCCCCTTTTCATGTAACTATCATGCTTGTTATTGACAGGTGTTGTACTTGGAATATTCAGCATAACTGAGCTTTTAAAATAAATTTGTATTGTTTTTATCTATGCCTAGTTTGTTTTTCTATGCCTAGTGTTTACTTTTGTTGCTGTGACACTTGTGTAAGAAACGTAAAATAATGCAATAAATGAAAAACCGGGTATTTTTTATATGCTCATACAGACAAATTTCATTCACAGTTCCCAAAGTTAAAGGTTAATAACTGCTGTGATTCCAGTATTTTATCAGTAACAGGCATACATACTCCTTGCGAGTGATAATAGAGGAACTGTGAGAAAACAAGAAGAAAATGTTACAGTGCTGATAGGCTGTTTGCATAGTGGAGTCCTATAAGCCGGATGGGATTATTTCTTGTTTCTATCTGCATCTTTAGATTGCTACAAAGCTCTACCAAAATTATAAACTTACTGAGTCCTAATTACTAAACACTGTTATATTTGCATAACAGGTATAAGTGAAGGATCTTCCTATACTTCCTCGTGGATGATCCTGATTCATGGGACAGTAATGAAGCATATATTTCAGTTCAGTGCAATGTCAAACACCTGAAAGTGGTCAATGATGCAGCGGAGAGAGGGGTGGCACTGATTCAGTCATTCAATTCAGCCATCACAAACCAAGAAGAACAGAAACAGTACCTCCTACAAGTTGTAGAAGACCATCGCAAACAGTTTCCAGCACCAACAAAAACTCTGTTAACTAAAAAGCTCTGAAGAGCTGGACAGAACAGTCATATCAGCACGCACATTTCTGTATAGTGAATATAGAAAAATTCTGATCTCTTGTGCCACCAGTAAATATTGTTTGATTGTCATAAAACTTTGTGTAATTTATCATGGTAACTAGAGGAACAAAACTGGGGGCTAAGACGTGAGAAAATAAAAACTTTTGATTTCCACTGGCACTCTAGTCTATAGTCATTATTAAATGCACGTACTAAAAAGATCTGACACTAATCCTGCCATTGATGATATACTGTAACAGTCTTCTATCTACTCTGAGGTTTAATTGCAAGATTAAAAAATCTATCTTGATCGAAATACCAGCAATCTGTAAACCCACCACAGGACACAGAAAATGTGCTGAAATGGACAAATTCCTTAAAATAGTCAATAAAATAGCAGTAATTGTTAACTGTAACTAGAGTTTAGTTTTTAGTTTTGATATGAAAAGAGACACTGATTGGACACCTTTTATGCCATGCTCCTCTTCCACTGTTTTGCACTCTTCCTCCAATGCACTACTTGCAGCTGTTTGCTAATCAGGTCAAAGTGAAAGTAGGCAGAGGGGTAGCTACCTCAAGCTCGCTCAACGTAAAGGTCTATGAAATGACGACGACAACAACAACAGCTTTTATTTCTAATATACATTTTCAAACACAGGATGTAGCTCAAAGTGCTTTACAAGATATCAAAGAAATAGTTACAAGAACAGAAAAGAAATTTAAAATTACATAAAAATAATAATAAATAACAAACAAAAAAAATAAATTCCCACTTACATAAAAAAGATATAAAATTATTAGAAAAGAGAGTCTTTTTATATAGCATCATTTTTTAAGTCTCTAAACATGAGTCTAAACATAATCTACAAGGGTTTTAATACCAAAAGGGCCACCCAGCCCCCTACTGGGCATTCTACCCAACATAAATGTTCTCAAGCACTTCCTTACTGTTTTTTAGACGTAGTCCTACAGGATATATATCATCTAACAAAACAGAACATTGCAAAAATTTAGGCAAGAACATGCCATTCAGCCCTGCAAAGCTTGCCAGTTATCTGCACTTAAATACCTACAAATAACATTGTCTAGTATTGAAGTGTGAAAAAATAATTTTAGGGTAACATAGCATTCATCTTAAAGAAATAGCATAAAGGCTTAATATATGTCAGAAACCTGTTCAGGCACACCAGGAAACCAGATAAAGGTCAAGTGAACAACAAATGTACACTAAAATATAAGAATTGGTTTAGTAAAAATACTGAGATGGACAAGTAAATAATGTACCAGTTGAAAGGTTAATGTAATATACAAAATGTCCTGAAGGATGACTAAGAGATGACTAAGAAATCAGCAGATGTCCTATAAACAAGAACGGACAATTGTTATACACACAGAAACTTCAGGGGTGGTGGCGCAACTCAAAGGTATAAGAAGAACCAGAATATAATATAACATACTTTTATTTTATATAAATAATTTGGGTGTAAACCAATGAACCAAACAGAGTAAAATGTATGCATTGATTGACACTGTATGTAAATTCAATAATTTATAAAATTAACCTCTATTCTTTGTTTTCTCGGACCATTCTGACTATGCTGTAACAGAATGCGTTTGAAGAATGTTCCCTCCAAGGCATTTTGCTGAGGAGTTAAAAGATACAATGAACACCTTTTCTCCTGCTTGATTACTGAATTGTCCTGTTAGAGGATGTTTCTTTCTTTAATAAGATGTTAAATTTCAACCACAGAAGGCCCTTAAACTTAATTATTAAATAAAATAATCTATACTGTGTGTCTGTGGTACTTTGTGTTAACTATTTGAAGTTATTTTAAAATAAGAATATTGATCCACTGTACTAATTCCTTTCATAATTTTAAAAGCTTCAATAATGTCACCTCTTAATATCCTTTTGCTTAATCTGAAAAGTCTCAACTCTTTTAATTTTTCCTCATAACTCTACCCTGTAGTCCAGGAATCAGCCTAGTCGTTATTCTCTGGACTTTTTCTAGCACTTCTGCATGTTGTCTGTGCACAGCAAAATCTTCCACATGCAAGCACCACACCTCAAATCAACTCCAGGCCTTTTATCTTCTTAATTGAAAATGACATAACGACGGACTTGCCACCACCTGCCCATGAAATAGCCTTTGAGTCAATTGTCTAATTACTTTTGAGCCCCTGAAATGAAGGGATTGTGTTAAAAAAATGCTTTAGTTGCCTCACATTTTTATGCAATCGTTTTGTTCACCCCACTGAATTAAAGCTGAAAGTCTGTACTTCAACTGCATCTGAGTTGTTTCATTTAAAATTCATTGTGGTAAAAATTAGAAAAAAGTTGTTTCTGTCCAAATATTTATGGACCTAACTGTAGGTGATATGACAGAAGTATATAGATATTGTTTAGCTTTAAGTCGGAGACTTGTAGATCATCTAATTCGTGTTGCCATCAGGGAAAAGTAGTGTTTCTTCTCAATGAAGAGGTGTATCCAAGAGAAATAAGATTTATTTGATGAAAGTGAATCCCACAAACACTACAGGCAAAATATCTGAATCTACAATAATCTGTTCACGTTCGCATCATTCAATGCAGAAAACGTAGATTTACATGATTCACCATACGCTATGAGAATCTGTGGTCCAGCAACGATTAAATCTATTACAGGTTTAATTTCAAAGAAACCACAATTCGGTCAGGTTTATATTTATGATTACAAAAAAGTGATGCAACATAGAATTGAAACAGTTAAATGATCAGATGTATTAGAAATTCTACAGCCAATAATGGATACAAATGCATATGTCCAATAGTATCACACTACATTAAATTTATCTGAAAAACATGGACAAAGATTTCTTGGATTTCTATACGAACCCGAAAGATCATACTCGCATATATGATAAACCAACATGTGACGAATTGTCAGCGATAATAGTTTTGAAAGACGGAGATATTAAAGACAGAGTTGATATTTGTGTTAATCCAAAAGCACAGCACGATTCGTTGCAAGCGGCAGATCCGGGAAATAACTAGAATGTAGGGCCCTATGGGGGTTGGCAAGCGAAGCAAGCAGGGGGCAGAGCCTCCTTGTATGTGTTTGTGTATATATACACTAGCTGTGAAAGCCTGTGCTGTAAAAAGCACGGGGTCATAGAAACTATTGAGCTCATCAGAAAAAAATTTGAAATACAGAAATGTCAGGTAATTGAAAAGAACTACTCTGAGCATCTCTTTCCTAGGAGGTTTTGTGTTGTCGACGTGCTTGCATCATTTGTGCATTAGCAGCTAAGTGACTGTCTTTCTTCAGAGGTTTTCTTTTGTCGGCATGCTCGCCTCACTTGTGTATTAGTGTAAAAAGTAAAAGGGATACCAGTTTCCCAATGTGCTCAACTTGTTTCTGTGTTAGCCGCTAAGCGAGTGACTCTTCAGAGGTTTCGCTTTGCCGACATGCTGGCCTCGCTTGTGTGTCCTTGGAGGTGGCGCCCTTAATCTGACTCCACCTCACACTTCTGGGCCAGACAGATACTTCCACATGTAGACATTTATATATATATATATTTATCTATGGCGCCGACTGGTGTGGCTGGCTTTTCTGCTCGTCTCGCTAATCTATGTTTTAACTTTGTTTTTATGTATTAGTTTATCTCAATGGCCACTGTCCAATGATCGTGATTCTTTACTTAACATATTTTATTGCTTGCTTTCCTCTTAATTTTCATCTCCTGATGGGATATTATGTGAACCTCCACCTTTGTTTTATTCATCTCCTGACTTCTTCACCTGGACCCCGGTGTTCACCTGTATCAGTGAGCTGAATGCCTCTCAGAGACACAAATGCACCTGCCGCCGCCATGGAAGAAGAGCCGGTATTGCTGTTAAACAATGCCAACTCAAGTCCCAGAGCTTGGATTCCCGATGCCTGCGAGTCGTCTATGACCCATCTTCTCCTGCACAGGACTCCATCCCTGGTACATGGGTGCTGGATATCAGATTTAATTTGTCCATCTCAAGGCGGCATCACTCTTCCTCGGTGTGCTCTCGGGGAGTAAACGCTGCTAATCTTCGCACGCTCACCTGTGCTCATCCAGTAGCAAGCTCTTCTACTTCTATCAAGGCTGCTCTTTTGAATGTGAGATCAGTGTCTAAAAAACTTTTATTCTGCAAGACTTTATTATCTCAAATAAACTGGATTTCTTTTTCATCACTGACACCTGGATTGTAAATGGTGACTCTTCATGTTTTACTGACTTGGTACCATCAGGTTATTCATTTTTAAACTCTCCTCGGCTGACTTGTCGTGGTGGGGGCATTGCCACTGTTTTTAAAAGTATGTTCTTGTGTCGGAGCCTTACAAGGGGTCCGTTTAGTAGCTTCGAACTGCAACTTTTCAAAGTGTGCAGCTCCCCTTCTTTGTTATTTGCTGTGGTTTATAGACCTCCTGTAATTAATGATATCTCCTGGCTGATATTACCCTCTCCCATGACAAAGTATTTATTGTTGATGATTTTAACATTCATGTTTGTTGTCAATCGAAACAAATAATAATATATATAACATTGATTTATGCGATTTTTCTTTTACTGATCACATTTCTATAATGATGGATTTGAATATTACTGTTGACGTTCCTACTTCTAGTTGTGCTCCACGCTGTTCTCAGTTTTTAAATTCTTCTATTATATCTGATTTTAAAACCATATTCTCTAGTCTTGATGTACATGTTCAATATGATGGTATCGATGATTCTGTTTTAGAATTTAATTCATCCATCCATCCATCCATTTTCCAACCTGCTGAATCCGAACACAGGGTCACGGGGGTCTGCTGGAGCCAATCCCAGCCAACACAGGGCACAAGGCAGGAACCAATCCCGGGCAGGGTGCCAACCCACCACAGTAGAATTTAATTCTTCTTGTAAAATGGTTTTAGACTCAATTTCTCCACTCAAGATATGCAGTAATAAGGGAAGACCTGCTCCCTGGCTAAATGAAACTATGCGACCGCTACACCGCGCCTGTCGAACTGCGGAATGGCGTTGGAAAAAAGATGGACTGATTGTTGCTAAACAGATTTTTAGGATTTTTTAGGATTTTTAGGATTTCCCTATTCAACTTCCAGGTTGCAGTTAAGAAAGCATGATTACTTCGCTGATTTAGTATTATCCCGTCATTCTAAGAATTCTAGGGTCTTATTTAATTCAATTAATGTGGCGATTCACCCTCATTCTGTGACGGGATTAAATAGTACTGTTCTTTCATGTGAGCCGTTTCTTTCATTCTTTGTCAGTAAAATTGATACAATCTGCTGTGGTATTTTTCCAACTGGCTATGAACTTCCTACTGTTAATTATGGCATTGTCTTGAAATCTTTTGATCTTGTCTCACTTTCACAGTTAAAAAGTACTATTGACACCCTTAAACCAACTCTCAATCCTCTTGATATTGTATCACCACACCTCTTAGTGGAAGCCTTTGATGTTTTGGGTCCACCTTTACTAGCCATTATCAATGGTTCTATTAGTGAGGGGGTTGTGCCCTCATTTTTTAAACATGCTGTGGTGCGTCCCTGTCTAAAAAAGGCAGAATTAGATCCTGGAGTTTTAGCCAATTTTCGCCCAATTTCCCAATTGCCATTTCTGGCTAAAATATTAGAAAGAATTATTTATAATCAATTGGTTGATCACCTTAACTCCAATAATTTATTTAAGATCTACCAATCTGGCTTTAGGTGTTATTATGGTGCTGAAACAGCACTCCTGAAAGTATTCAATAACATCTGGTGTTGACCTACCTGAAGGACATTACAGACCCCCTGCATGACCCCCTACAGTTTGCTTACCGAGCAAACAGGTCAGTGGATGATGCAATCAACATGGGACTGCACTACATCCTGCAACATCTCGACTCTCCAGGGACATATGCTAGGATCCTGTTTGTGGACTTCAGCTCGGCGTTCAACACTATCATTCCAGAAGTCCTCCACACCAAACTCACTTGGCTCACTGTACCAGCTCCCATCTCCCAGTGGATCAAAAACTTCCTGACAGATAGGAAGCAGCAAGTGAGACTGGGAAAAATCACATCCAGCACACGAACAGTCAGCACTGGCGCCCCCCAGGGATGTGTCCTCTCTCCTCTGCTCTTCTCCCTCTACACAAATGACTGCACCTCAAGAGACCCGTCTGTTAAAATCCTGAAGTTCGCAGATGATATGACAGTCATTGGCCTCATCAAGGACAGTGATGAGTCTGTATACAGACGAGAGGTCGAACAGCTGGCCCTCTGGTGCGGTCAAAACAACCTGGAGCTGAACAAGCTTAAAACTGTGGAGATGACAGTGGACTTCAGGAGGAGCCCCCCAGTGCTGCCCCCTCTCACACTACTCAACAGCATTGTGTCCGCTGTGGAAAACTTTAGGTTTCTGGGATCCACAATTTCCCAGGACCTAAAGTGGGAACTAAACATAAACACAATTGTTAAAAAGGCCCAGCAGAGGTTGTACTTCCTGCGCCAGCTCAGGAAGTTCAACCTGCCTCAGGAGCTGCTCATCCAATTTTACTCTGCAGTAATCCAGTCTGTTCTCTGTTCATCTATCACAGTCTGGTTTGGCTCAGCCACAAAACAGGACAGGAACAGACTTCAACGGACAGTCAGGATTGCAGAAAAAATCATTGGTGTTGATCTGCCCTCCATTCAAGACTTATACAGATCTCGAGTCAGGAAACGGGCAGAAAACATCATTGCAGACCCATCACACCCTGGTTACAACCTTTTTCAACTTCTTCCCTCTGGTAGGCGCTACAGAGCACTGTACGCCAAAACTACCAGACATGTGAACAGTTTCTTTCCTCAGGCCATCACTCTCATGAACACTTAAGTCATTCTCACAGCATCAGGGACAATACTAGGTAAAACCGGAGTCCAATTCCTTGTATGTGTATATATACTTGGCCAATAAAGCTGATTCTGATTCTGATTCTGATTCTGATTCTGATTCTGATCTCTATTATTACTGACTCAGGTGGCACTGCAGTCCTTGTGCTCCTTGACCTGTCCGCTGCCTTTGACACTATTGACCATGAGATATTGCTGTTGCGGCTTGAACATCTTGTTGGGCTTAAAGGGGCTGCTTTTAACTGGTTCAGGTCATATCTAATTGGTAGACACTTTTCAGTGACTTTACAATTCCTCTTTTTCATCTACTGCTCCTCTTAAATGTGGTGTTCCTCAGGGATCCATTTTGGGTCCTATTTTATTCTCTATATACCTTCACCCTATTGGAGCTATTTTTAGGAAATGTAACATTTCTTTTCACCTCTATGCTGATGATACACAGGTTTATATTCCTGTCTGCAACTCTGCAATGAATCAACTGCACAACTATCTTTTTGAACTAAGATCCTGGATGGCTAATAATTTTCTTGATCTGAATCAAAATAAAATGGAGGTGCTTATAGTGGGTCCATCAGCTAAAGCCCAAATTGGTCTTGGACTTTTTGGCTCTTTCTCTGTCTTTTGAAAACCTCAAGTCCGCAATCTTGGTGGTATTTTTGACAGTAACCTCTCTTTTGAGGAACAGATTAATTCTGTAGTCAAGAGTTGCTTTTTCCAGCTTCATCTTTTAGGTAAGATCAAGCCTTTTTTTATCTTCTAGGGATCTTGAGAAAGCTACTCATGCTTTTATCTTTTCTCGCCTTGATTACTGCAACTCGCTGTATTCTGGGATTTGCAAATCCCTGATACGCAGGTTACAGTTGGTCGGGAATGCTGTCGCTTGCTTTCTGGTTGGGGCAAGAAAGTCTGAACCTGTTTCTCCAATATTAGCTTCTTTACACTGGCTGCCTGTCAGTTTTTGAATTGATTTTAAAATCTTGTTGCTAGTTTTTAAATCTTTACATGGGCTTGCTCCTCCTTATTTATCTGAATTGTGTGCTTTACACCAGCCATCTAGAGTGCTTAGATCTTCTGGTCAGTTGTCTCTTGTTGTCCCTCGTACCAAGTGTAAAATGAAGGGGGACAGGGCTTTTGCAGCTGCTGCTCCTCGCCTGTGGAACTCTTTACCTCATTACATAAAGGAGTCATCTACAATTGAACTGTTCAAAACAAGATTAAAGACTCATTTCTATTCACTTGCTTTCCGTGACCTTCAGTAATACTGATGGTTTCCTCATTGTGATTCTATAATCTTACTTCTGTTTATTATTTATTTTATTTATGTTCATTTATTTTATTTCTATTTATGTTAATTGTATGTTTTTCTTCTTTTATTGTAAAGCACTTTGGCCACAGCATTCCCATGCCCGGCTGGGACACCCCTGCTGCATATGTTCCAGGGGAGCAACCATGGGCAGCTCAATACCTCCCCCAGGACTCTTGGTGGCAGCCTCCCTGGCCGACAGTGATTCCCCAACCTCCCACAGGGCTCCATGGGAGATGGAATCCTCCACAGCCTGGTTAGGAGCTGGGGTGGCCATAGGGGGTGCTGCCTGGATTCCACAGCCCGGCTGGACAAATCTTCAGCCCCACCCGGAAGTGCAATTGGGACCAGGTGGTCAATCACCTGGAACACTTCTGGGTGGGCTATACAAGGGGCCAGCCACCACCACTTAATTAAGTCTAAAAACACATGCTTTTTATACTGCACTATTTGCAATATTAACCCAGTTAATATTCAGATAATTATAGTCTCCCATGCCTATGTTTCCCTGTGAACTTGTCTTTTTAATATTGCTAAAAAGATGAGTGCTGAAATTACTCCCTGCTCCCCAATTCCTAGTTTAAACAACCCTCAATTAACCTACTCATACACCCCCAAAAATACTTGAATGTGCCTTTTTTTTTCTTCAATACACACAATCATATGGAACGGTATCCCAGCAAAAGATAAGCTATTATAATTAAATAGATAAATAAATGATGAAAACTACATTTGCAGCTCTAGATTCATGTTTTATGTGTTATATGGTAAGCTGAATCAACATTTAAGAAGATCTAAAATTAAATTTGTATATATTAAAAATAGTTCAGTTTTTCAGAAATCTAAAATTCATTTCAAGATGTGACAAAATAAGTACATTTACATTTTAAGATAGGTGCATACATTTTAAAATATCTCAAAATGGCTTCCTGTAAAGTTGTTCTTTAAGTGGGACTCCCAGTCTATTTTAAGATATCTTCAAATGGATTTAACATACTCAGATATCTTGAAATACATTTAAGATATCTTAAAGGAAGCAAAAACCCATCTTAATATATCACAAAATGAATTTGAGATATTTAAAAATGTATTTTATGAATCTCAAATACAAAACAATAAAAAGACATCTGAATTGTATTATAAGATATTGTGAGAGATGGCCGGCAGCTCAATCCAGCCAGGACGTCCCAGGATGGGAAGAACGGAGAAGGGCAGCCTTCCCAGGACACTGCCTCCCCCAGGACGCTAGATGGCAGTTCCCCTAGACGGTAAATGTACCCCAGATTCCCACAGGGCATCATGGGACGTGGAGTCCATTTTCTCAGCCCTGTTGGGTGCCATGGGTGCCGCCAGGGGGAGCTAATACAGGACCTGGGGACTCCTACTTTTCTTACAACCCGGAAGTACTTCGGAGTCATGAGGACGGAAGCCCACAGTACTTCCGGGATGCTTGAGGAGGATGATGTGGCATTTGACCCAGAAGAAGAGGAGAAATATTTCCGGGTCATGGAATATATAAAGTACTGTTGGAGACACAGCAAGTGAGCTGGAGTTGGGAGGTTGGGTGACGAAGCTGCTGGGAGTGAAGGATTATTGTTATTGTATTAGTATTAATTATTGTTATTGGAGAATTGTGGAGTGTGTGGTGCTTTGTGCACTTTATTGAAGAAAAATATTAAAATTCTTCTTAGTGCTTTTATACATGTGTCCTGGGCATCTGTCTGTTGGGTTTCCCAGGGCAACAGCACCCGTATCATCCACAATATCTTAATATAACTTCCCGACCATTTTGTGCATTTTTAGATACAGTATGTTAAATGCATTCTAACACACCTTAAAATATCTTTATGTACAATTCAAGATATCTCAAATCCATTTCAAGATATCTTAAAATGATACAAAGTCCAAAACAAGGGCAATTTTACATGAGTCATTTTGAATTTCACTTCTAATTTCTGAAAATAAACACAGACTTAATTTAGATGTTTTGAAATGTATTTGAGGTATTTCAAAGTGCAGAGGAAGTTATTTCAAGGCATCTTGAATGCATTTGATTACTGTATGTCAAAATGAACGGTATATCTTTACAAAATATCTTGAAGCATATTTGGATATTTGAAAAATTTAACTTGGCTTGTTCTGTGCAATTTAAAAACCTGTGGGTGCAATATTTTCCTATTTCAGTGTTATTTAATTTTTTTACTATATATAGTGGGTGAAACATATTACAGAAACAACCTGTTATAATAAACCATATGGTAACATTACAGTGTTTCAACATTCATGACTACTAATTGTTTTCATTAATGGATTTTGAGGTTTAGGCAGAGAGGGGGAACAGAGGGCATTTAGTGTTGTCTCACCTAAATTATCAAATGACCCATGACCAACACTTGATATATTCCTTAAAATTCAGTAATAAAATCTAAAACACTAATTTTTTCATTATAACTAGGCAGTAAGTGTCTTGCTGGGATCTTTTTTTATTTTTTATAGAATTTAATTTGATAGTTTAATTCCTGACAACTTTTACTTTTAGAAGAAACTTAATTTATCCATTGTCTGTTTTTGTTTACAGTGAGTCCATGTCACATGTGTTTTAATGATTTTCTTATAGGAAATATTGTTAAAAGCTTTAAAATTAAATAATTTTCTATCATCATATGCTCTTTTCAACTACTATTGAAAATTTATGATGCATCTTTATAAAATTTTAGCATATTAGTAAAGCAGAATATTTTCTGTCCAGTCCTGTGTTGATAGTCAGTATTTTTCTTTATTTTTTTAACTTGTCATTTTCATAATATAAAAGCATTTGCAAGCACTGCCTGAAGCCCAATAGGCATTTATGAGACGGATAACGTGGAAGAGCCAGAAAAAAGATTTGAGTGCAATAATAAAGTCACAAATGTGTTCATTGGAATGAGTATAGCGAATACAACCTAATTTTGTTTAATGCTTACAGAGAAGGGCTTCTTGAGGTAAAGCAGCACAAGATATGTTTTGAAAACTTCTTCTCTTTTTCATACAGTCTAATGCACAGTTGAAGAATGACCAAAGTTGAAAAGCAACAGCCACTCTTGCCAATAAGACTACTTAGAATGATAGATCCAAAATAAGCACTTCAAATATATCAATTTCCCCATATTCATGGACAGGTTGCACTAGTTCACAGGATTGTTAGTCTCTGGTAATAGAGCTACTGTAGCAGCTGTAATAATACAAACAGATATTAAGCAGCTGCATTGCCATTATGAAATGAGATATTTCAGGACCTATTAATGCAAGTGATAAATGTGAAAATGCCATTTATTTTTACAAACCAATCTATAGCCAGATAAAGAAATACTATAATCTAAAATTAGAAAAAATAAATACCATTATAAGCATTTTTTTATTACTTAATCTTAATAATTAAAATAAGCAGATATGATATACCCCAAATATCATTTAAAGAAATTTCAATGAACAAGATTCAAATAAACAAATAATTAATCGCTGATATAAAAAATAGTTTCAGTGGAGGACACAGGCAGAACTGAACCAAAAAAATGCTGCCATCTGCAGATTTTGCCCATTCTGATGTGTACCCGGTTAATTGTAAATAAATACACATTGTTTTGTAATCCATGACATACATCAAAGCATGCTAAAAAATCAGTGTCCTTTGAGATTTAATGGGAATCAGCATCAATTCGGTTTAATAGGACCATGTTGCCTTGACTACTGTAGCAGATCATTGAACCATATCTTATTTTGTTGTTAAGTCTAAATGTCCTGACATAAAATTCATAGGCCCCTACAGTCCCACAGCTTCATGATATCTCTTAAAGTATTTAATTGCTTCTTCCAGCTCCTCACACTAATAAACTTTAAGAACATAGTTGCCTTGCCAAAAACTACCAAAATACAAAACAAATTGCTATCTGTCTTTTTTTTCTGACTGAAAGCATGTACAGTATATGAGAAATTATCAAAATGTTCTGAGCCTGAGATATTAAAGAAACACCAGCAATACCAAGCAAGCTTTTTGTTTATTTGTTTTTTGTTAGTTTCAACATAATCATATGCAATTTTCAAATGTTCTTAAATAAATTCAAGTTTTTAAGGGGTATAAGGCAGAAAATGGCACAGGGCAAATCACCAGTCCATCACAGTGCTTACATCTGTTACAATGTTCACAAACTTTTGTGTGGCACCTCTTCACATTCACAGTTTGGCAGCATAGTCTTTCCAGCCTATGCAGTTTGAGTGTGGGTATTGACATGAAGCAAACTGTGGGATAGCTGTTAAATAGTATTGATTTGATAGATGAGCTTTTGTGGCACGTAATCAATATATACTAAACACCCAGAATATAATGTAAAAAAGAATGTGTATTATTTTGCCAGAATCGGCATGAGCCTTTATTTATTTCTGGAGTTAGAGAACCCTCATGTTTTTATTTTGAATCACTATTTATTACAGTAAAAAATCATTTACTCGAGATTTTTAGATAGATAGATAGATAGATAGATAGATAGATAGATAGATAGATAGATAGATAGATAGATAGATAGATAGATAGATAGATAGATAGATACTTTATTAATCCCAATGGGAAATTCACATTTTTCAGCAGCAGCATACTGACAAAATAAATAATATTAAATTAAAGAATGATAATAATGCAGGTGAAAAAAAGACAATAACTTTGTATAATGTTAAATGTTAACGTTTACTCCCCCCGGGTGGAATTGAAGAGTCGCATAGTTTGGGGGAGGAATGATCTCCTCAATCTGTCAGTGGAGCAGGACAGTGACAGCAGTCTGTCGCTGAAGCTGCTCTTCTGTCTGGAGATGATACTATTTAGTGGATGCAGTGGATTCTCCATACTTGATAGGAGCCTGCTGAGCGCCCTTCGCTCTGCCACAGATGTCAAACTATCCAGCTCCATGCCAACAATAGAGCCTGCCTTCCTCACCAGTTTGTCCAGGTGTGAGGCGTCTTTCCTCTTAATGCTGCCTCCCCAGCACACCACCGCGTAGAAGAGGGCGCTCGCCACAACTGTCTGATAGAACATCTGCAGCATCTTATTGCAGATGTTGAAGGACGCCAGCCTTCTAAGGAAGTATAGTCGGCTCTGTCCTTTCTTGCACAGCGCATCAGTATTGGCAGTTTATTCTAACATTGGACACAGTGTTGCTTCATTTCAGAAGTAAACATTCAAGGCCCCCTCCTTTAACCGCCACCCCTCCTTTAACCGCCACCTTATCGTGGTGGAGGGGTTTGCGTGTCCCAATGATCCTCGGAGCTCTGTTGTCCGGGGCTTTATGCCCCTGGTAGGGCCACCCAAGGCAAACTGGTCCTAGGTGAGGGATGAGACAAAGAGCAGTTAAACAAACCTCCTATGAAGAAAAACAATTTTGGACGGCGTTTTCCCTCGCCCGAACGCGGGTCACCGGGGCCCCACTCTGGAGCCAGGCCTGGAGGTAGGGCTCGATTGCGAGCGCCTGGTGGCCGGGCCTGCACCCATGGGGCTCGGCCGGGCACAGCTCGAAGAGGCAACGTGGGTCCCCCTTCCCATGGGCTCACCACCTATGGGAGGGGCCAAGGAGGTCGGGTGCAGTGTGAGTTGGGTGGTGGCCGAAGGCGGGGACCTTGGCGGTCCGATCCTCGGCTACAGAAGCTGGCTCTTGGGACGTGGATGTCACCTCTCTGAAGGGGAAGGAGCCTGAGCTAGTGCGCGAAGTGGAGAGGTTCCGGATAGATATAGTCGGACTCACCTCGACGCACAGCTTGGACTCTGGAACCAATCTCCTTGAGAGGGGCTGGACTCTCTACCACTATGGAGTTGCCCCCCGTGAGAGGCGCCGAGTGGGTGTGGGTATACTTATTGCCCCCCAACTTGGAGCCTGTACATTGGGGTTTACCCCGGTGGACGAGAGGGTAGCCTCCCTTCGCCTTCGGGTGGGGGGACGGGTCCTAACTGTTGTTTGTGCGTATGCACCGAACAGCAGTTTGGAGTACCCACCCTTTTTGGAGTCCCTGGAGGGTGTGCTACAGGGCATACCTTCTGGGGACTCCCTCGTTCTGCTGGGAGACTTGAATGCTCACGTGGGCAATGACAGTGAGACCTGGAAGGGCGTGATTGGGAGGAATGGCCCCCCCGATCTGAACCCGAGTGGTGTTTTGTTATTGGACTTCTGTGCTCGTCACGGATTGTCCATAACGAACACCATGTTCAAGCATAGGGGTGTTCATATGTGCACTTGGCACCAGGACACCCTACGCCTCAGTTCGATGATCGACTTTGTGGTCGTGTCGTTGGACTTGCGGCCACATGTCTTGGACACTCGGGTGAAGAGAGGAGCGGAGCTGTCAACTGATCACCACCTGGTGGTGAGTTGGCTTCGATGGTGGGGGAGGATGCCGGTCAGGCGTGGTAGGCCCAAACGTGTTGTGAGGGTCTGCTGGGAACGTCTGGCAGAGCCCCCTGTCAGAAGTAGCTTTAACTCCCACCTCCGGCAGAACTTCGACCACATCCCGAGGGAGGTGGGGGACATTGAGTCCGAATGGGCCATGTTCCGTGCCTCTATTGTTGAGGCAGCTGACCGGAGCTGTGGCCGTAAGGTGGTCGGTGCCTGTCGTGGCGGCAATCCCCGAACCCGTTGGTGGACACCGGCGGTGAAGGATGCCGTCAAGCTGAAGAAGGAGTCCTACAGGACCCTTTTGTCCTGTGGGACCCTGGAGGCAGCTGATAGGTACTGGCAGGCCAAGCGGAATGCAGCTTCGGTGGTTGCTGAGGCAAAAACTCGGGCGTGGGAGGAGTTTGGGGAGGCCATGGAGAACGACTTTCGGACGGCTTCAAGGAGATTCTGGTCCACCATCCGGCGTCTCAGGAAGGGGAAGCAGTGCAGTGTCAACACTGTATATGGTGGGGATGGTGCGCTGCTGACCTCGACTCGGGACGTTGTGGGTCGGTGGGGGGAGTACTTCGAAGACCTCCTCAATCCCACTAACATGCCTTCCAATGAGGAAGCAGAGCCTGGGGACTCAGAGGTGGGCTCCCCCATCTCTGGGACTGAGGTCACCGAGGTGGTCAAAAAACTCCTTGGTGGCAGGGCCCCGGGGGTGGATGAGATACGCCCGGAGTTCCTCAAGGCTCTGGATGTTGTAGGACTGTCTTGGTTGACACGCCTCTGCAACATCGCATGGACATCAGGGACAGTGCCTCTGGATGGCAGACCGGGGTGGTGGTCCCCCTCTTTAAGAAGGGGGATCGGAGGGTGTGTTCCAACTACAGAGGGATCACACTCCTCAGCCTCCCTGGAAAAGTCTATTCAGGGGTCCTGGAGAGGAGGGTCCGTCGGATAGTCGAGCCTCGGATTCAGGAGGAACAGTGTGGTTTTCGTCCTGGTCGCGGAACAGTGGACCAGCTCTATACCCTTAGCAGGGTCCTGGAGGGTGCATGGGAGTTTGCCCAACCAGTCTACATGTGTTTTGTGGACTTGGAAAAGGCATTCGACCGTGTCCCTCGGGGAATCCTGTGGGGGGTACTCCGAGAGTATGGGGTACCGGCCCCCCTGATAAGGGCTGTTTGGTCCCTGTACGATCATTGCCAGAGCCTGGTCCGCATTGCTGGCAGTAAGTCGAACCCATTTCCAGTGAGAGTTGGACTCCGCCAGGGCTGCCCTTTGTCACCGATTCTGTTCATAACTTTTATGGACAGAATTTCTAGGCGCAGCCAGGGCGTTGAGGGGGTCCGGTTTGGTGGGCTCAGGATTGGGTCACTGCTTTTTGCAGATGATGTTGTCCTGTTTGCTTCATCAGGCCGTGATCTTCAGCTCTCTCTGGATCGGTTCGCAGCCGAGTGTGAAGCGGCTGGGATGAGAATCAGCACCTCCAAATCCGAGACCATGGTCCTCAGCCGGAAAAGGGTGGAGTGCCCTCTCAGGGTTGGTAGCGAGATCCTGCCCCAAGTGGAGGAGTTCAAGTATCTCGGGGTCTTGTTCACGAGTGAGGGAAGAATGGAGCGCGAGATCGACAGGCGGATTGGTGCGGCATCCGCAGTAATGCGGGCTCTGCATCGGTCTGTCGTGGTGAAAAAGGAGCTGAGCCGCAAGACGAAGCTCTCAATTTACCAGTCGATCTATGTTCCTACCCTCGCCTATGGTCATGAGCTATGGGTAGTGACCGAAAGAATGAGATCGCGAATACAAGCAGCTGAAATGAGTTTCCTCCGCAGGGTGTCTGGGCTTTCCCTTAAAGATAGGGTGAGAAGCTCAGTCATCCGGGAGGGGCTCAGAGTAGAGCCGCTGCTCCTCCACATCGAGAGGAGTCAGATGAGGTGGCTCGGGCATCTGGTCAGGATGCCTCCTGGACGCCTCCCTGGTGAGGTGTTCCGGGCACGTCCAACCGGGAGGAGGCCCCGGGGAAGACCCAGGACACGCTGGAGGGACTATGTCTCTCGACTGGCCTGGGAACGCCTTGGGATTCTCCCGGAAGAGCTAGAAGAAGTGGCCGGGGAGAGGGAAGTCTGGGCATCTCTGCTCAAGCTGCTGCCCCCGCGACCCGACCTCGGATAAGCGGGAGACAATGGATGGATGGATGGACATTCAAGGCGCACAAGCATGCACAAACCTTGCTCATGTTTAATATATCATGAAGAATGGATTCATCATTATACATTGTTTTGGACATATATAAAATCACAAAATAATAACCAAAATATATTTTTCTGTGTGTTTTTTTTCTTTTGGATGCATACAAGGACTTATTTGTTTTTGGTTAATAATTTAACAGCAAACTAATATACACCATGATTCTAGAAAGTTGATTCTGTTCATCTGGACATAGTTTTTTCCAGGGAGATATGTTACATCACTCATCCAAATAATGATGATGAGTGATGTAACATATCTCCCTGGAAAAAAAACTATGTCCAGATGAACAGAATCAACTTTCTAGAATTTCCTTACCTGGATTATTGAGCATGCATCGAGATACCCCATGATTGTGAAGAAATAACTTTCACTTGAAAAATACCAAAGTTAAGATTTTTGTGGGTTTGAGAACACAGTGGGAAGATGGAATGGTTGTAAGCTGTAGTGTCTCGACAGTGAACTCAGAATTTTAGACAGATGCAGCACCTATTCGCAAAACAACCTGATTTTAAGGAATGTAACATCCTAGATATACAGAACTTTTCTCTGAAGCCGGAGTCAACTCTGTAACATTAAGCCCATGCCTCTCCAGCTTTCCCTTCACTCCTGTCCAGAATGACGGAATCTCAGAGATTCACATTCACAAACTGAATCCCAAGACCAGGTCATCTCTGCTTTCCAAAACAGGCTTCATAGAAAGCTACAACTTCTCCACCTTGCCAGCAGATCATAGTGAATTCCTTGTTATCAGAGAATTGATTGTGTGCATATCTCAAGTGTCCACCAATTGACTACAGAACCTTTATGTCCTTTTTCTCTGGTGCCCATGTTCTCAATACTAAAAAATGAGCTCTGTTAGTCTTTGAAAACCACAAAAACAGGATTTTTGGGAAGAGAGTGCTGCATCTCAGGTTAAACAGCTAAGACTTGTTCAAACTGCAAGAAACATCATATCAGGATCACTGCTGAACCACTGTAAACACCAATAACTTAATTGGCATTTCTCTCAAGTTCTCCTGAAACTTTGAAGGAGCTGAGTTCTGCTGAGATCCTCAGTAAGGCTTTATTTAATGTTAATGCTTTAACAAGCAAGACATTTTTACTCGCATAAAAATAGACTTTTTAACTTTGTATGAGATGTGTCTCAATGATGGTGCTTCAGTGTTAATTGAAGCATTCACAAAATTTAATTCTATTTGTCAAAATTACAGAGGCACTGACTTGACAAATATTTTCTGGAGCCATTTTAAAAGCAAAATAAAAATCTTGTTGTTTTAGCGTCTTTCTAGTAACTTGCTGTAATTGTTCAAGGAGTATTGCAGTCTCACTTATTAACCATCTATTTCCCTCCAAAACATAATGTGCCGTATTAATGAATTCTCTGATTTACTGTATAAAATAATAACTTAATTATGACAGGTTCCTAGTAGCAGGTGATTTCAGTGTTCATGTAGATAACCAGTGTGACCCCAAAGCAAGAGTGTTCATTAACTTAATATATTCTTTTCATCTCACTCAACATGTCTCCCAGCAAAAATACATGGGAATAACATTCTAGGCTTGGTTACAGTATTATCAGACTTATCAGACCAGTCAATATTTTTTTAATCTTCTATTGTCCAATTTTGGTGAGTCTGTGTGAATTGTAAATTTAGTATGGAATTTTTAGTTAATGTATATAACCATTTGCAAATTGTTACAGTATGAGGTTGTAACAATTAAATATTAAAACATAAGGAAAAGGACTGAAGGTAACTAAAGGGTTAACTAAATGGTATGTAAAGTTCTCTTTTGCTGCTTTTTGTATTCTTGCAATGCTGCCCCTTTACATACCCAATTGTAATCTCATATCATCAAATACTGGTTTGCTTATTGTTGTGAAAGCCAAGAAAAAGGAACTGGCAAGAGAATCTTTTCCTTCAATATACCAAAAATCTGGACAATACATCCAGCAAATACAGAGAACATGGCTTTTTTATAATTTTTTGTGTCCATTCTTCTAGGATGGTGCATGTAATGAATTATTATTATTATTATCACAGCCAAAATGAATTTACTTTATAACATTTTTATTTTGCATCGAGCCCGTTGGGGTTCTGGGCAGTGTTTGAGCCTTGGAACCTCTGGAGGTTTATTTTCTCCAGCATCTCACTGGCAGGAGCTTTGTTTTCCCTTTTCTCCCTGACCATCTGACCATAGCTACTGAATACCATTTACCAATCTAATGAAGTTTTATCATTAGAGACATAATGTACACTTAGGGACACTTCCATTTCCATTACTTACTTGAGTATTTCTGTTGACTAGATTTTTATGTATTTATGTATATAGAGTATGTATAAATTTCTTTATCTTTGTTATTGAAATTCTTTCATTTAATACTTATAAAGTACTTCAAGCTTCACTTTTTATATGAAAATGTGCTATGTAAAAATGTTGTGTTTGTTATCATTATTATATGTATACTTGATATCACTTTTATGATGAAACAAATTAAAGCATGTATTAAACATTGGGGCATGGTGGCGCAGTGGTAGCGATGAGCTGGCACCCCATCCAGAGTTTGTTCCTGCCTCCCGCAAGATGCTTGTTGGGACGTGCATGACTCTCTAAAATAATAATATGCAGCAGTACTGTCTCTTTCAAAGGTACCAACCCCCAATTACTGTTCTTCCTTTTCTTTCTACACAGAACCAATTGTCACACAACAAGCTCTTTAATAAATATCAGACCATCTGTAAGCTTAGAATGCTGATATTTCAAAACTTTTAAGGAACATTGAAATGTTTGTAGTACATGTTTAATTATTCCAACCATCTGTCCATCCAGTCCCAGCAAGCATACAGCGTGAGGTAGGACCAATCCCTGGATGGGGCGCCAGTTCATCGCTACCACTGTGCCACCATGCCCACACATTTAATCATTAACAGTATACATTATTTAAATGAAGTTAAAAATGTATCTGTATAATGTAATGTAATACTTTAATGCATTTCATCTTAAAAATATCAAGAGCTCCAAGGAGATAGCTCTTGGAAATCTAAATCAACTTAGAAGCCAGTCGTCATCAGCTGTAAATACGCGCTCTCTTCTATTGAATTGAATTGAATTCCTTTATTGTTATTGTATGGTACAATGAGATTCAATATGCAAATCCTCCATAAACTTAAAATAACAATAATAATAATAATAATACGGTAAAAAGCAATGAAAAATATACAATATGAAATCATAAGTACAATATACATGTACAGTGCAAATGGTTCATAAAGTGGCTCAGGGTGTGCAATATTACAACTGTAGTGCAAGTTTACAGTGAGGTAAGTATAATTCTAAGTACAAGCAGTTCTACTGGAAGCACTTGGATTGATCGAGTGTGTTTATAGCTCTTGGGATGAAACTGTTTCTGAACCTCGAGGTTCATGCAGGAAAGGCTCTGAAGTGTTTGCCAAATGGGAGAAGTTCAAATAGACTGTGCTCATGGCTGAGGCATCATGTGCTATAAATGTTCTCCAGGATAGATGTTGTATCCCGATAATCCTCTGTGCTCTCGACACAGCATGCTGTAGAGCTTTCTGACCAGCTGATTCCACACTTGGATACAATAGGTTAAAATACTCTGAGTGGTGCACTTAGAGTAACAAAGTTAAAGCAGCTATCATATTTGGAATAGTTTGACCATTCCATGAATCAGTATATTGTTACAGGTTGATTACAAACAGATGCCTTAAATGTATAAATGATATGCGATTAATTTCATTGTATTTGATAAAGTTGCGTCAGGGATAGAATCTTAAAAAGAAGGGATACCACACTGGAACGGTAGCACTGCTTTGATGATGGGTGCAGCCAGCTTGCAAAACCAAGTGGAAACTTGCTTACGCAGAGGATAAAGCTGGCATGAGAATGTGCGTGGCTTTATGCCAAGTTTAGTTTTTATACATCTCAAAGTGAGTGTAGAGACGGGGGTATGTAACATTTTTGTGTGTATGCACCATTTATACATGAGACCCCAGGAACAAATCTACAATTAGGGAGTTGTGCTGAGTGCCCAAAGGCCTAAGACGGCAAGGAGCCTTTTCATCAGGTGCAAATTCACCCCCTGCACTCACTGAAACAAACAAAGGGCCCACCACAGAAAAGAATCAGGTGTCCACATGTCAGAACAAAAGTGGGAATTACAGTGCTGCAACTGTCTTTCAGCTTTAGTATTATCATTTTTAATGGTACTAATCTGCCTGCATTATACCCATCCCCATTTGTTATTTAGCCAGGTTTCTGTTATTGCTATAATATTATAATTATGACCCGCTACATATAGCTTCAACTCACCCATTTTATTTTTGATACTTCTAGGATTAAGGCAAGCTTTTTTTTAATGTGTTACTGATTTTACTTTTGCATTTAAATATTCAGATAGAATTTCAATTACTATACATTTTTATTTTTACACTATTGTTTGTTCCTTCATTTACAGTTCTAAACCTGGCCCTTCCTAAAATCCCTGCCCCCCATATGCTACTCAACTAACCTACTCATACGTCTCACCCAACACACTGGTGCACGTCCAGTTCAGATGTAACCCATCGTTGCAGAACAGGTTGCATCTGTTAAAAAAGGAGACCCAATGAATGCCCCATAAACATATTGTGGGATATGGCCGGCCATTCATCCCGGCCAATACCCCCAGGCCGCCAGGTGGAGCTCTCCCTGTAGCGTGGAAGTGCCCCGAATGCTAGCACGGAATTATGGACAATGGAGTGTTTATTCACAGCCCTGCTGGATACCATGGGGGCCGCCAGAGGACGCTGCAGGGAGGAGTAAGCACTATTTTCCCTACACCCCGGAAGTACGTCCCAATCACATGGACAGAAGAAATGACGTGCTTCCAGGATGAAAAAGAAGGGTTTTGATCTGACCCGGAAGTGCTAGGAAGTCACATGGACTGAGGGTTCAGAAGCACTTCCGGGTCATGGACTATACAGGACTGTGGGAAATCCCAGATGGGCGAGCTGAGTTGGGAGGCAGGGTGGCTAAGCGTCTGGGAGTGGAGGATTGTTTATTATGTATTGTATTGTGATTACTATTGAGTATAGTGGAGGTGGAGGGTGCTTTGTGCACATTTATTATTATAATAAAGTAATTTTGGACTTTTATCTGGTGTCTGACGTATTGTCTGAGGGTTCAAGGGAGCGAGAGCGCCCCTATCTGTCACAATATATACCCGTCTACACTACACCAAGATTTAAGACTGAATCATTGTTTCTGAATTAAGCATTGTAATCTCCTCAATCTTACCTGAACTGGTGCATGGCATAGGCAGAATTTCTGAGAAGAGTACCTTGTCAGTTCTGCTCCTCAGCCTGGCAGTCTACCCTTCTCAGGAACAATGACAACTGGATCCACCCCCGCTCTAGTCAAGAGCCTATCAGCCCTTCCAAGAAGGTCTCCCACCTGTGCACCCAGAAGGCAATACACTGTGCGAGACTGTGTCTCTGGAGCAAACCTTTGCTTCAGTCCCAAACTATCCCTACCTTTTTTTTTCTGGCAACTGGTTTTGACGTGGTCCATTGAGGCTCCTCATGCTTGCCTACCACCTCAGAATCTTCAGAGATACTATCCAGCTCCACAAGGACCTGAAAACAGTTTGACACTTCCAGTTCTGGGGTTGATACCCTCAGGCCGTGTGAACCCTTTACCTTGTGACTGTGCCCTACCTTTCTCTACCTGTGTGGTCTGGAGGCTTTTCCTGCAAAACCTTAGGGGTAGTCTAAAGGACACCTAGGCCAGGTCCATCAATTCTCTATTACAAGATAAGCCAGCCAACTCCTTCTGCAGTTCAGCGCCCTAAGCTCAAGGTGTTGGATCAGCATGCATCTCCCGCAGATATAGCCCTCACAGAAGACTGGTTCCTCCAAGCTGTTTTCTAAAACGACCAACATCCAACAGGACTTGCATTACACTAGCTTCATTATTAAAATTTGACTTTGGATTACTAAACCTGCTTAACTTTTTTTTTCTTTTATTAAAATAAAATGATTTAACTTAAATGGTAAAACTAAAAAAATGAAGCCAAAATATTAAAGCACTAAGATAGTTATTTTATACCTTCTGACTCCTGCAATATTGTTCCCCGACTGCCTGCTGTTCGTACTTTTATGAAGTTAGATTTACTTTTCTCTGTTTTCCTAACTTTGCACCTTTCTTGTTCCTTACTTATATGCTCACCACTCACACCTTTTGTATATCTTCATATTATTGACCCCTTACGCTATCGCCCTCTTAACTGCTCTGCTTTCTTGACAGCTAAGAACTGTTCAATCTAGTACTTTTTTTTTGCATAATTTTTCCTTCTTCACAAGAAAAACTTGCTTACTGAATTTATGCTGCTAGTTAATTTCTTACAGTCTTGTCTGCTTCTTCAGCCACTTGTGTTTGATCAGTGCCTCAATGCTAGTCACCCGACTACGTCCCACGGAGCCTTTCTTTTTACTGCTATGAAATCATTCGCTGCATTTTTTTCTCACTAAGAAATCATTGATCTCTGTTATTTATAACTACTCGTTGCAAAGATGCCAGTGTCAGGAACTGCTGCTTACTCCCCTGGCTCACAGATGTCAGTTTGAATACTAGCACCAACACTCATCTGCTTTTGCTCCTGTGTGGGTTAAAAAAAAAAGTAAATACCCCTTCTAAAGGGAAAAAAAGCTTTAAAAATTCCTGCACAGCTTCTTAGTGGCAATCAAAACACAACGTTTTTAGGAGCAAAATGTATTTTTGTAAGTAACTCTCGCACTGCAGAACACAGAAATTCTCGGCTTCCTCTTTTCAATTTGCAGTAAAGTTTAGATGAAGAATATGTTTAAAGTCACAATTTTAATAGACCACCTCTTTTGAATACAATTGCATTTATACACGAGGTCATTATGAGTCAATTTACAGAAGTACTGCATGACCAAAACACTACAAAAATCAATTAATAATAGAGTCAGTGCTAGACACATGTCCATTAGTGTCTATATACAGTATGTCCAATGGTTTCTTTCTCAGCTGCTCTCCAATAAACTTTATTCAAGTGCAAAGACTTGAATATCATTAAAAGAGAGATTTTTCATGTTGCATCGGCAATGTATGGTCAGCTCTCTCATGGCCTCATCTCCTCCACCTTTATCTTGGTGTGACTTTTCACCCAGTCATATTCTCCTTTTTATCCCATATACCCAAACCACCTTAATCTGATTCTCCTCAGTACAACATCAGTCATAACAATGCCAAGTCCTTGGCTTAACCATGCATTCATTCTACATTCACTCTATGACAATAAACACTATCTGATCATTCTTCTCTCTGTTCTTTCCAGCTTTGCTTCATGTTCCACTTTCATTAGTGATGCATCACTCTGGTAACGTATAGTACTCCTCACACAGTCGGATTGGGGTAAAACTTTCACCATTACTGTCATTGCTGTGCTGACGCCTCTATCTGCACTGAACATTTCATCTAAGTAGCAGACCGTCCATTCTTTCTCCAAAACAACTTTAAATGTATACTTCCTACATGAGTATTTATTTCTGGATTTTCTCACTCATTTCCACTTTGCTTTTTTGTTATCAAAACAAGATCTTAAGCAAGAGCTCCCATGGCAATCCTTTACACAATTCTCTGGTCACCATCTTCATCACT
Source organism: Erpetoichthys calabaricus (assembly GCF_900747795.2). Lineage (NCBI taxonomy): Eukaryota > Metazoa > Chordata > Cladistia > Polypteriformes > Polypteridae > Erpetoichthys > Erpetoichthys calabaricus. The sequence goes on along the minus strand of NC_041399.2, from coordinate 120,063,727 downwards.
ACAATGAAAAAATAACAGATCTGTGGTGCAGCTCCACATATACTTAATCTGTTGTACTTGTCATCAGACATTAAACCTAGCTGTATTTTGCTTTTGCTTGATCCCTGATTCTTTTCTCTAGTACTCTCTCATCACCTGCTCAAAAAGACAAATTGCATGAAATGACCGAGACTCCAATGGGTCATATTGTCTGGTAACACTTTATTTGAGTCATCCTTTAAGAGTTACTAAAACATAGTATAAGCCTTTTTAATATGATGCAAAACAATGAAAACTGGCACTAACATTTAACATTTAATACTTCCAGTATTTTAAGAGTCTAATTCTAATGAAATTTTATAATTATTAATATTGTAGTTAAAAATAGGCTGTTAATTTCTTGTTTATAATACTACTTAAACTAAAGTTTATCTCTCTTTCCTTTGTATACTGAAATTAACACTTTTCCTTCCCAATGAAGAATTCTCCCTTTACACACAATCTTGTTATTTACAAAAAACTGAACTCCAGGACCTTCCATTACCTTCAGTATTTCCAACACCTCTCTGCTTTATTTATATTAATCTCTTTTAGCTTTTTACTGACCTATTCTTTTGAAAACATACAGCTCAGTGCTTCTGTTTCCTCACAGTAAACAACATTATCCCATTCATTCTCCTCATTCAGCAACTTCTCTGTATTCTTCTTCTTCCTTTTCTTCTTCTAGGTATCCTTAATCCCATAACTAAAAATCATAATGTACCCTTCAGTATTTTTCAAGCAATTCACACCGTCAGCATCCTGTCCTTCTTTAGCCTTCTGCTTTGCGATCCTGGACACATTTCTGGTTCCTTCCTAATTCTGCAACTCATTTGCAAACTCCTGTCTCTTAGCTTCTGGCACTCACCCATCTTCTTTTCTGGAATTTTGCTTTGCCATCTGATCGATTGTCACATCATCTTCTGTCTTTTTTTGTCACTCATTATAGCATCTCCTTTTTTTCTCAGTTGCCATTTCTATTGCAGTGTTTTCCTGTGTCTTGGATTTCCATTTGCCTAACCAGAGTTCTGTTGTTTTCAACCAGATATTTTTTATCGTTTCCCAAATACCATTCACCTGTGATGATTCTAAAACCTAATTTGCTCTTGCTACCATTTCGGCAAATTTATGTCTCACACTCTTCTCCTTCAACTTATAGACCTTCAGCCTTGGACCATACTTCCTTTTATTTTTCTTTAAGCCTTTGATTATAAATCATCTGTAACCTGGTGATGTTGTGATACATAACCTTCTCTGTGGAACACCTTCCCATTTATCATCGCACCCCAATCAACTTTCCTGAGGTCTGGGCTACCTCAGAAAAGGTTATTATAATGGTTGGCAACATAAACAGGCATTCTGGAGCCAGTTCTGATGGTTATGAAAGAGTCCATGGTAGCTTTAGCTTCAGTACATGGAATATTGAGGGTGAAAGGAGGGTGAAACATGTGTTAAACATGTTTAAGAAGGAAGAAAAGAAGTTTGTGTCATATAAATCTGCAGTTGTAAGGAGCAAGATGAATTATGGCTTATAACTATAATGATGAAAAAAATTGCTAGACCTTATAAATAAATTTTATCTGACTTTAAACTGTCTGTCTGCTTCCTCAAACCTCTCTAAATCATGATAGCTTCAATTTCCAGAATGTTTATATTTTTATTTAATCAATGAGATTATATTGCTAAAGTGATGATCTTTTTGGGTCTGAGGATAATGTAAGGGATTCTTGGCTTGATGTGAGTAAATGAAATTGCTCATTTCTATCTGGATTTGTACTGAATACTACTACTGTACTTGAAAAATCTCCCAGGTAGCAACTACTACTCCACCCAAACAATTATTATGGGATCTCTGATAACCAAAGAGATTCAGGACCATAGTTTAATGACTATACTCTAGCAAAGAGGAAAGAATATTCCTATGGTCCACAAATTGTACCTAGAGCTAGATATTCAAGTGATATCCATCTAAGTGTGCTTCAAAATTACTAAGCTTTTAAAAGGAAATAATATAAACAGAACAATCACCAATATCAAGTTAACATATATGCAGTCAGTATGTATATGCACTTTTAAGGATTATACTGATGATGTACTGCACAGCATATGGCATGTGAATAAAATCAAATGTTTCTGAATAAAACATCTTTGATCTGTTTGAAGAAAGCCATATTGAAAGAGCAGAGGTATTATATTTAATTAAAATGTGTGTATGGTGTACTTGCATAAAGAATTTGTATGGGAGCAATGAGTAAAATACTAGCAGTCCTATAGTTAAATTGGGATTCTGGAAGTGCACACAACTAGCTTTCAAACTTTGTGCAAAAAATAATACACTACCACATTGTTGATTACATTGCATATTTATTCTTCATGAAAGGCAAATCTCATTTTATCTTTACAAATCCATCCAACTCCTATGCTGAGAGACCTCCCATTTTGAACTTTGTGGACTAGATTCTCAAAGAGATCTGTGCATGCAAATCTATAGAGTATATTTACCTGTTTGCATGTGCACATCCCTTTCAGAATCGGGCCCGGTCTGTTCACTATTGAATTATAAAAAATATACAAAAATGTAACAATAGAGGCATGGATTGAAGAATCCTGGTGATGATGGATGGGTTCCGTAGTCTTTGGAAGTAAATGCACTGCACCTATAACTTTCCATTTTTCATGTATCATATATTGGCACCACATCTTCAATAACTTTTAGTTGATAAGTTGTCAGCTGAACTTCAATTTAAGGCAATCAGTATTTATATATTTTTTTTTCTGCAGCTTTGTTTTTATTGTGTTGGGGAAAAAACATCAAAATGTAAAAGTTGATCAGCCTTGTTTACACTATTTTTTTGTCAGAATCACTGTTGTTTATAAATTACAAAATGCCACACAGAATCATATAGATTTATCAAAGTGGCTTGTTCTTAAGAAAACATATGGTGTGACACCTTAAAAAAGAATGATAATATTTGGTCAGATTAAACAGGTTACATTTGCTTTTCTAATAATCTTAGTTTTTTTTTACTAAAATTTACTGTTTACAGTGCTTTGCTTTCATTGCCAATATGGTCTTTTTTCCACTTTAAGATAAATGTATGGTTAAATCAAAGTTAAATATTATAATGTAAAACCTCATTACTTTCACCATATTATGTAAGTTACTGTATATCAAATCTTATATATACTGAATAAACAACAGTTACTTAGACATTCCTTACATGTTGCATATCAAAAATATTTCTGTATCTTTTAAGTACAATACAGTTAAACTACAACACTTATACAGATATATTAATCTGTTACATAAAATGTCTGAAAAATCATATTTTATTTTAACATTAATAATAGAAAGACAATATAATGGTAATTTCATCATAAATGAATGTACAATCATAAGTTGCATAACTCAGGTACAAGAATAAAACAGTACCCAGCACACAGCTAAAGGAAAAGTACAGTAACTACTAAGTGAAAAATCAATAATATCTAAAATTGACTTCAATGCTACTTATCATTATTTACTGATTACATTACAAATTACCCTTCCATTCATTTTCAGACACCAGTAATCCAGTTGTAAAGTTTCTCTTTCCATGTAGCATCATGTGCACGGTATGACCTGCCCCAAGTATTTAATTGCTTGTTGATGCTAACCACTGTGAGAAATTCAATCTGACGTCAACAGCTATGTTTCTAGAGTAGGGTGATTGCTAAAAATTCCTGTTCGGCCTGAATAAACCATAAAAAGGATTGTTGCTTCAGATTGGGCTAGTCTAATAACGTGCTACTGTTTCATAATAATCCAATTGTTACATGGTCATTATAAAGATAAATACTAGGTTGACTTAATAAAACAGACTACATTGACAACTTGGGCTATATGATACTACTTTTGACATTTATATATTTTAAAGGAACTGATGCTAAAATGCAATTTTTTTCCACATTGTATTTTATAACTAATACATTTTCCAAGGTTCTGAGTCATGAAATTGTTTGATTAAGTAAAAGAAGAAATCTTCTGATCTGTCCATCACATTGTAGGCTGTGTCCCTGCAGGTCACAGTGAACATACGCACAGTGATTTAGATACTGCTATTACATTAAACAGCAGGAAATTAGTGTACCGGAGAATACTCATATAAATATGAAATCTCCACATTTGCTCTAACAAGGCAGGAATTAACCACTGACATTTTTATGGGAAATACATCTGTGGATCCTTTCATCATGTCTCATACACAATGGATTATAAAAATCTCCACTGTAATTAAAATTATATTAACTATTCTGGTATTTTATAATTAAGAGTATAATCCTATCAATATGTACCTCACACACTGCTGCATTCAACAAGTTTAATGTCATATATGCTATAATGTAGCATGCCTTACTTGTTTCCTAGCCTTGATTTCATTTTCATGAAATCATACTAAATGTCCTGGAGAAAACAAAAAGCCTTAACCTTTTCACCCTTGAAATCCATCTAATTACTGCTAGTATTTTCTTGATCAAATGTAACTCACTGTTGAAATCCATCCATCCATCCATCCATCCATCCATCCATCCATCCATCCATCCATCCATCCATCCATCCAATTGCTGCTAGTATTTTGTAGATCAAATGTAAGCAGCTATTCATATTAGTATAACTGAAAACAACAAGGGAAGTGTCATCCTCTAACTCTACCGCTGGACATGCTATCATATATAGTGCCTATCAAAAGTAATCGCCTCATTGGAAGTTTTCAATTTTATTGTTATACAACACTGAATTACAATGGATTTAATTAGCCTTTTTTTACACTTATCAACAGAAAAATCTGTAAAAGTGAACATAGATCTCTGCTAAGTGGTCTAAATTAATTACAAATAAAAACACATAATAATTGATTGCATAAACATTTGCCTCTTTATTATGACATACCTAAATTTATCACTGGGTGCAGCCAGTTGGTTTTGAAAGAAATATTATTAACTTGAGATCATCTGCCTGTAGTCAAAAGGTTTCAGTTGATTGTAGTATAGATACATCTATATCTAGAAAGAAAAAAGGATAAATGTTTTTTCCATAACTGAAAAGAAAATAAAAGTCACATTTCGGCTGTATAGCATTCATCAGGTGTGTATCTGGAATTTCAACTTGTGGACAGTTGGTATTATGGCTGAAATTACAAAATGAAGACAAGAGATCACTCCAACTAAATTAAAATTGGGGATTAAAAAGAAAAGTCAATGGATGGAGACAAGAAAATATTCGAGTCACTGGATATACCTTGTAGTATTGTTATATCAGTCATTGATAAATGTAAAGAATACGGCACAGCTGTGAATATGCTTAGAGCAGTGATTGTACAAGAAAAAGACTTGTGAGGAATTCCACCAAAACACCTTTGATAACTCTAAGGAATTATAAGGTAAAGTGGCTAAGATTGGAGATGCTGTACATACAACTGTTGCCCAGGTGCTTATCTTATCATAGCTTTATAGGAGAGTGGTGAAGAGAAAGCCACTTTTAAAAAACATACATGAAATCTTGGCTAGTGTTTTCCAGAGGGAACTTGGGTATCTATGATGTCAGATGAAAAATGGTTCTATGATCTGTTGAGAACAAAATTGAGCTTAATGGCCATCAGACTAAATGCCATTTTTGGGGAAAGCCAAGACACTGTACATCATCAAAATCACACTATCCACTCTGTAAAGCATAGCGGTGGCAGCAACCTGCTGCGGGGACGCTTTCTGCAGTAGGCCCTGGGAGGCTTGTGAAGGTTAAAGGTAAAATAAATGCATTAAAATACAAGGAAATTTTGGAGGAAAATCTGATGCAGACTGCAAGAAAACCATGTCTTGGGAGAAGATTTGTTTATCAGCAAGACAACATCTTCAAGCATAAAGCCAAAGCTACAGCGGAATGGCTTAAAAACAACAATGTTAATGTCATTGAAAGGCTGAGTTGGATCCTAGATATCAGTCTGAGAATTTTGGGCTGGTCTTGAAAAAGATTGTTTCCTCATAATTCCATACAACCTGACAGACCCTGGCAGTTTTAAAAAGAAGAATGAGCAAAGTTTGCTGTGGCCAGATGTGGCCATAACACAACCGCAAGGCTCACGGCTGCCGAAGGTGCAAGTACTAAATACTAAAGCGGCGAATACTTACACGATCAAATAATTTAGTGTTTTATATTTGTAATTCATTTAGATTACTCCGCAGAGGCCTGATTTAAATTTGATACTAAAGAATCATTTCCGTCAACATCAAAAAAGCCAGATTAAATCTGTGTTCTAATGTTGTTTAATAATAAAACTACATTCACCACATCATCCTGGGTGGTTAATGCTTTTTATAGGCACTGTATTGGATCAATCAAGAGTCGGGCGTTTTTGATTAATAAGAAAGCCAGTCACCTGAGAAAATCCACATCGCATGAAAACTCTACACAAGGGTCTTCAGCTGCTAATAAAACCGAGGTAGGTGTGGCAGAGATGGTACCTACTGTACAATACCAATATGATGAGTAAAATGTGTTCCAGTTATGATCTTTTTTTTCTCTTGAAGCGTCTCCTTCACATTGCAAGGGGTGAATAACTGTAGGATTAATTTCTAGAAAAGCAATACTGGTACAAGGTTCTGTATTTACCAAGTGTCTCATTATTACTCTTAGAAATTGCACTAAAAGATGGACTAGGATTAAAATATACTAGCCAACCCGCGGCGTACCATACGCCGCATAATCAGGCTGGGTTTTTAATGATTTTTAAGCACAGGGAAAAAATTAACATTTGAAAAATCCGGAGGAGAGGGGAAGGACGCCCATTACGCCCCATCCGTCATGCTAGTCTGTTGAGCATTTAACACTCACTTCTCTAGTGACACCTCCTGGCCATTTTCATTAACGTTACAGAAACTTATGATACACTTGAATGACGTCTGTTAAAACTCGTATTGCTTTTATTTTTTCGCAGCTACAGACTGACAACGAAGAGAAGGGTTCGTCAGCAGCTTCTAGTGTGTGATGTGTAAAAAATATAAATATAACTTCTTTAACTGCCTTGTGGCGCTGTAGTAGTATGGCTGCTTTGCAGTAAGGAGACAGTGGAAGATTGTGGGTTCGCTTCCTGGTTCATCCCTGTGTGGAAAGACAAATTATTCGTGACAAACAAACTGTTTTACACGCTGCAAACCAACCGACTACGCCGCTTTTTCAATGTTTTTTAAGCAGAGGGAAAAAAATGAACATTTGCAAAATCCGTAACGCTGCTTTCAGTAAGTACAATGCACACGCGTTTAGTTTGTTGGTGACTTTTTGCCAGCTGTCTTTCCTGGTTTGGTCTGTTTTTGCAGTGTTACCGCTTGTGCATATTAAATCTTGAATTCCTTTGAGTAACTAATTAACTAACTAACACCCACCCACTCAGCTTGTGTGAAAAAAATGCGCCCGTTCTTTCATCATTTTGTTGCAGCAATATACATTGTGTTTTCACTCAGCGTGGAGGTGCGCATTCATCTCGGATTATTACATCCAGCTAATCTGCTACACGACTGCGTTTGAAAAACCGACTTATCCCAGATGAGTTTCACCGGCATTAATGATTAGGAATCTGGTTGGAGCAAAACACTGCAGCCACAGGGGTTCCGCAGGACCAAGTTTGGGAAACACCACTGAACACTCGTGGCTCTTGCCAACTCACGGCGTATCATATGTCGCATAATTATGTATTGATGGGTGAACACTTTCTGAACGACACAGTTGTCCAAACAGAAGTGAAAGTAAAATCGAGCCTGGCTTATTCTTTAACTGCATTCTCTGTCTTGTAGCGCAGTGGTAGTGTTGCTCCTTTACAGTAAGGAGACTGTGGAAGATTTTTGGTTCGTTTGGGCTGCATTTGCAGTGTTACCGCCTGTGCATATTAAATCTTGAAATCCTTCGAGTAACAAATTAACTAACACCCACACACACACACACACAGCTTGTGTGAAAAAATGCACCTGTACTTTCATCATTTTGTTGCAGCCTATCAAAGACTTGCTGCCCCCAACTCAAGGTGGCTCACAGGTCCATGTGTAGCGTACAACAGATGAACATAAATGACGCCGTTTTTTTCGAGGCGTCGCGTCCCAGTTAGTGGGCGTGGCTCTGCGAGTTGTCGTCGTATCCAATGGTCATAGAGTTGGTGGGCGAGGCTCTTTCCTACTTGTCGGCGGCTTAGTGAATCCACGCCTCTTCCTGCGTGCTTTCATGGGTGTCTTGTTTTGGTGTGCGTGCTTTCATGGGTGTCTTCCCCTTCTGGCGTCGACTTTGTGAATCTATACAAATTAATAAAAGGCAAAGCTCTCACTGACTCACTGACTGACTGACTGACTGACTGACTCATCACTAATTCTGCAACTTCCCGTGTAGGTGGAAGGCTTACAGCTTACTTACAAAAGTTAGGCAGGTTTCATTTCGAAATTCAACGCGTAATGGTCATAACTTTCACAATATACTGTAATGGATGTAATGGAGGAGGAGTTGAGTGTCACGTCATCACGCCTCCCACGTAATCACGTGAAAAGACTGTGAATGCAGTAGGGAGAAATGAAGGAGGAGCCGCAAACAGCGAAGAACAAAAAATTCATTAAACAATTGAGAAGGGAGCGAAAACAAAAAATTCATTAAACAATTGAGAAGGGAGCGAAACAATAAGAAGCGAGCGAGTAAAGCATACAAGCATCTTCATAAGGGAAACAAAGCACAGTGTAAAACGTAAGTTTAAATTAAGTTTATAGAAATGCTCCCACTGCGGATTGCAATAACATATTCGCGAGATAAAAGAACGCAGTAGGGAGAAATGAAGGATGAGCCTCAAACAGCGAAGAACAAAAAATTCATTAAACAATTAAGAAGGGAGCGAAACAATAAGAAGTGAGCGAGTGAAGCATACAAGCATCTTCATAAGGGAAAAAAGCACGGTGTAAAACGTAAGTTTAAATTAAGTTTATAGAAACGCTCCCGCTGCGGATTGCAATTACATATTCGCGAGATAAAAGTTTAATGAGAAGACACGAGGTATAAACGAACCACACGCCATAGCGCAACATTAGGGGCTTCACCTCTGGCGCTGACGTTCGAGATTCGATTCCTGAGAGCGGATGCAGTGAGTGTGTACGCCTGATGAGTCCAGAATTAGGGAGAAACACGTGTCGCATACTCTTTGCATTATTTGAAAGTAAACTATTAAAACCATTCTATGATCTGCTTCTCGCAACTGAAAGACGGCACATGGCGGATGTTAGCCGACTTGCTGACCGCAACGTTAGGGGCTTCAACTCTGGCGCTGACGATAGAGATTCGATTCCCGAGAGGGGATGCAGTGAGTGTGTACGCCTGATGAGCCCAGAATTAGGGAGAAACACATGTCGCATACTCTTTGCATTATTTGAAAGTAAACTATTAAAACCATTTTATGATCTGCTTCTGGGAACAGAAAGAGGGCACGTGGCGGACATAAGGCGACTTGCTGACAAACCACAAGCGTGACCTGGCAGGTAACCACCCATACAATCAGATTGTGATTCAGAAAACGACTGCCATGAATGTAATTACCACAATCTACATACTGTCAAATAAACGAAACACATGCCGTAGCGCGACAGCTGTGAAAAGGGAGCTTCACAAAAAAACAGATCCTTAACAAATTGTTATTGGTATATTTTCGATCCGTTTAAAAAGGTTTTCTTTTCTTCTTAATAAAAAATTAAAAGCAGTACGTCGCCGCAACAAAGCGCGAGAATTTGGCTATATATATCTGCTTCTCGCAATTAAAAGAGGGCACGTAGCGGATGTTAGACGACTTGATGACCAAGCATAAGCGTTACCTGCCAGGTAACCACCCATACAATCAGATTGTGATTCAGACTAGGAATGCAATGAATGTAATTACCCCGATCTACATACAAGGCGAAAGTCTTGCAACATTCAAAGATGATGGTTTGGGATAAGTACACCATGGAACATAAAAGAGCTTATGAAGCCTTGAACCGAAAAAAGCAAGATCTCAGAGATCATAAAAAAAAAAAAAAAGGAGGTAATGTCGTTTTACTTGCTGTAGATTGTAGTCAAACATTACCAGTTATTCCACGAGGGAGACCAGCAGATGAACTCAACGCGTGTTTAAAATCCATGCTTCTCCCACGGTCGGCTATATGTCGCGTGTTCTCGGGTAGGTACACCAAAAAATGTATACATTTAAGCATGTAATGGGCAAAGAAAAAATGAGGTATACCTGAAGGCACTGCAGTAGTACTCAATGTAACTTTACTTCTTAAATGTTAATGTTTTACTGTTTAATAATTTATACGCTTCTTATATGTTGTTCAAATTCTTTTATCAAAATACCAGTGACAGCGCAATGCACGATAACATGGAGTGAATACACCATACGCATCCGCCCACGGCCGCCCTGGTGTGCACAGATAGGAGTTGATTCTACAATAAAATAAAATAAACATAAAAAGAGTAATACAATCATCACCCATAAAGCGGATAGCAGACGTGACGTACTATATGTGTACCAGATTTCAAGTCAATAGGTGAAACGGATTGCGAGCTACAGGTGATTTAAAATCCTGGACAGACAAACGAATAGCCACGGTAGCAAATTATAGAAGAAGATTTTACTGTTTAATAATTTATATTTATATGAAATGTGCTTCTTATATATTACTTCATGTTCCATCCATCCATCCATTTTCCAACCCACTGAATCTGAACACAGGGGTCTGCTGGAGCCAATCCCAGCCAACACAGGGCACAAGGCAGGGAACCAATCCCGGGCAGGGTGCCAACCCACCGCAGGACACACACAAACACACCCACACACCAAGCACACACTAGGGCCAATTTAGAATCACCAATCCACCTAACCTGCATGTCTTTGGACTGTGGGAGGAAACCAGAGCGCCCGGAGGAAACCCACGCAGACACGGGGAGAACATGCAAAGTCCACGCAGGGAAGCGAACCCGGGTCTCCTAACTGGCACCTTTCACTGCGCCACCATGCCGCCCGCATACAAACTTAAAAGGTTTAAATAAAACAGAAACCCGGGTCTCCTAACTGCGAGGCAGCAGCGCTACCACTGCGCCACCGTGCCGCCCATATTACTTCATATTCTCATATGATAATGATGTTAATGTTGTTTATATTGATTTCTATGTTATTGTAAGTGCATGTATGTGTGTATATGTATGTATGTATGTATATATATATATATATATATATATATATATATATATATTGTAAAAACATAAAATGATGTAATTGAACAAAATGTATGTGTGTACAGAAAATAGGACAGAATGATCAAACTTGTTTGTGTTTTGCGTACGTGACAAAAAGCATGTATACTTTCTGGAAGTTTTCTTTTGATGATGTGTGTGACAAGAAAATATACCTTTAGGGTAATGACTTTACAAAATTGGAAAAATACAATGAGTCAGGACGCTATTTTTATTGCTTATGTGGTCAACGATCAGGAGATTAGAAAGGTATAAAAGAGCAAGGACATCTGCGCTCGAGGCAGATGAAGTGCGGTGTCCTAGGACTGTGTTTCTCTGTCATTTTACCCTTGTCTGGTATGTATCAATAAAAGGTTTTGACTAATTTTAATTTTCTTCTCTGTCTTCAGTCACAAAAAGTGTCCACAGTTTTTGGCGCCCGGACGTGGGGCAAGAGACGGCCGGTCGACTCCTCCAGCGAGACCATTTCAGTGATCCGTCTTATCAGCGGACTGCCGTCAACTTGAGCTCCGGCAGCAGAGCATGCAGCTCCGGCAAAAGTTAGGACTGCCCTGTCCTGAAACAGTTCTTGCGTGAGGAGCCCCTGGTCTCCTCTTTGCTACATCCACGGTGACTGAACGGATTTCCAGACAGAGCTTGCACACTTCCAGGCTGGGGTAAGCACCGGGGGATTTCCGAACATTTTTTATTTTCTAAGTAACGGGGTGGCGAGTTTCCTGTTGACCGTCTAGTCATACTCATATCTCAATGGGTTGCTTAAGGTGATGGAGACTTGACCCAAGCAGTTTGACGCATACGAAAGGTCTGACGAAAGGATACTGGCCTCACCCATATCCTAGACTCGGCTGGACGTATTGATGTAGTATTCTGCTGAACCGAATCGGACACGAAGTCACCTGAGCTGGAATCCGGGGATGTGAGCGGACAGGCTAACGGGACGAGTAACGGGGTGGTATATATATGTATGGAAATATAAAACCGAAAAAGAGCACAGATTGCAGGATTGCTGTTAGGACGGAATAAATAAATCTACATACGGAATAAGCAACAATACCGTGTTCTCCTGGGAACTGGGACAGGACCGATAGTTAGGTGTCTCCCCTTGGGAAAAAAGAAGGGAACAGTAAGGGAACAGTGAGTGGCACACTCAATACCTCGCTGATTCATACGGACAAGGGATTAGGCGAATCAGTATATAGTTGGAAAATTAAATACAGAACCCGGGAGAGCAAGGGGACATAATGGGAACTTATAACAGTAAGCCTGTTAATCGCCGCACAGGGGGATCAAAATCATTAATGCTGGAAGAATTATTTTCGGAGGATCAACAGACGCCCCGTAAAAATGGGTCTCCTAGGAAATTTATAGAAAAGAAGACAGGTTTAGATTTCAAGAAGGCATGTAAGAAATGGAATAGACAGAGTGGTGGGCGTTGGCCGATAGAGGGGACAGGAGATGTAAGTGAAATACAGGAAACTAGGAAGATCCTGTGTAGGAATAAGCAGGGTTGTTATAATAGTGGACCGTATCGAATGGATATGTTCGATAGATGGGAATTAGTAATAAAAGACAGAAATTTAGAAGCAGTACAGAAACAGAATGAATTGTTGCGGGCAAATGAGGGAAAGGCTAAAAAGGAGAAAGAGGAATTACTAATTACATTACAGAAAGTTCAGATAGGCACTGAACCACAGGCAGATGGGAGGAAAAGGAAGAATAATCCAAATAAAGACCCCCTTTATCCTATTATTTTTTCCCCTCCTCAGTACCAACCTCAGGCACCTCCATTATCCCCTCCTCTATCCCCCATTCCGACTGCCCCCCCTGCACTACAACCAGCAGAAGTTTCCCCTGATGATCCCCCAGGCACAGATCACTATGACCCCTTTACCCATCGTGATGACCCACCCTGTACTAGACAAACCCCCGTCTCCAAATGCACTCGAAGTCAAACCTCCACTCACAAACCAGCTCCAACTTTTTTCTCTTCTGATCCTTCACCTTCACTTACTTGCCCTTTAATAGAAGTTCCCAATCCCCATTATAACCCTGCCCATCCAGCTGGACCCCAAAATCCCACAACAGTTATGATAAATCGGAACTGGGACATCCAAGAACTAAAAGATGTCGTGAATGCACTTCCAGATCCAAAGGAAGTAGGAGGACTAAAATTTGTTGAACAACTTGATCAGTTAGATAGCATGTATAAGCCTAACGCTGCTGAATGGACCCAGGTACTTCGTCGAAAGCTTGGGACCACATGGGCCACTGTTAGCAGGGGTGTCCGCAATGACGTTCCATGGGTATGGAACCCAGCTTTAACTCGAGGACAGGGGATAGGTGGAGAAGGCGAATTTAACCCACAATGGGAGGCGTTGAGACAAAATATTGCAGAAAAATATAAAAAAGGAACGGACTGGTCCCTTATTTCTGCTGCAAAACAAAAGAGAGACGAGACGGTTGATGAATGGGCACATAGGATTCAAGACCTTATGGCTAATCACTCGGGCTTGGAAAATGTTGATGACCGCACTCGAGCTGCAGTTCCACCTTTTGTTTCCGGTTTGCGCCTTGATATACAAAACAAGGTCCGCACTTCCTGTATTGAGTGGGAAAGTGCCACGTTTGATGAAGTCAAACGACATGCTGAACATGCCGAAAAACAAACTAAGCAGAAGGAATCGGACTCTCATGCCAAATTATTGGCAGCACAGATGAACTATTATACCAGGAATGCTCCTGACCAAGGTCGAGGATATGGCTTTAGAGGAAGGGGACGAGGACGAGGAAGAGGACGAGGTGGTTTTAGAGCTCCTCCTGTTGACCACAATAAGAATCCTTTTATTCCCTCTCCCTTAAATTCCAATGCTAATTCCTTCTCTTGCTACGCCTGTGGTGAAACTGGACATTTTCGTCGGGAGTGCCCTCACAGACAGCAACAGCCCTCACCTCCCCTTATTCCACCTGTTTTCTCTGACACCCCTGACCAACAATACTGGCCATAGGAAAACGCAGGGACCTCCAGCCACTCTTTTCAACTACCTTTGCTCACCCATAATTCAGAGACTGATCCTTTACTGACATTGTTCGTTGATGGCACTGAGACTATTTTCTTAATCGACACTGGTGCCACTCGATCTACCCTCTCGCTGGCAAAGGTCCCTGCCTCGAACAAAACTGTTACTGTGCTTACTGCTTCTGGACAACCTCACCTTCTTCAAGTATCAAAACCTCTTCAAGTCCAGTCACGTCCTGGCGGACATACCTTACTGCATCGTTTTCTTTTGAATCAGCTTTGTCCAGTTAACCTTTTAGGAAGAGATCTCATGACAAAACTTTCTCTTTCTATTTCTATGACTGACAAAGGTTTTTTCTGTTCAACCCCCAAGTTGTTGTGTCAAATTACCCCTTACCCCAAACCCTCTTTTGCAGCATGGACTTTAGATATTTCCCCACACACCATTCTCCTCAAAGCCCTACACTCTTTTTCCCCTTGTCTCTTTCCCAATTTACAGGCCCCTGACATTTTACACTGTACTGCCCAATACTTCCCTATAGAAGTAGACACCCCCTGGCTAGAATCTTTCCTTACTTCTGGTACTTGCCCCGAAACCCTTCACATCTCCTGTGTTTTTATTTCATCCACAAAGGCAGCTGCTTCTGTTCATCTTACATGCTCACAGCACATATATTATCTTGGCGGCACAGTGCCTCATATTTCCTTAGCTAAATCACGCACTGTTAAATGGGGGGAAATAGGACCATGGGTAGAAAAATGCCTTGAAAGAACAGACTGGTTACAAGTTACTCCGGGTATTTTTGATACTCCTGACCGTTTAATAACTAAAGTGGTGTTTCAAACTGATTTTTTAGTACATCGCGCTTTGTGCCGTCCTTCCTCTTTTGCTTGTTCATTGCAAACCACTTTCCCTTCTTGGCTCTCTATGCTCCCTGATTCACTATGGTCCCAGGGAAAGAATGATTATGGAAGGATAGCCCATTGTGAGCCTCTGGTGATCCACCCGAAATCCTCCTTCCGCCCACACCATGCCCAATATCCTCTGTCTCCCGAAGCAGAGGCTGGCATCTCCGCCGTACATTCCGATCTCGTCAAACGCGGTGCCATTATTCCAATCGAATACTCTCCAGTCAATTCCCCCATTCTACCTGTAAAAAAGGCTGACGGTTCATGGCGTTTCGTACAAGATTTGCGACAAGTAAATTCTGCCATCTTCCCTAGGGCCCCTATCGTCCCTAATCCTTCCACTATCCTCTCTACTATCCCTCCTTCCGCTCGGTACTTCTCCGTTATTGACCTAGCTAATGCTTTCTTTTCTATCCCTGTTCACCCTGATTCTCAATTTTGGTTTGCTTTTACATTCCAAAACCGCCGTTGGACATGGACCGTCATGCCTCAGGGATACACTGAAGCCCCTTGTGTTTATGGACAAGCTCTTGCCCAAAATTTAGAAGGCTTTTGGCCGGAAAGAGGTAGTACATTGATACAGTATGTAGATGACATAATGATATGTAGCGCTACGGAAGAAGATTGTACAAAAGATACCCAGAAATTGTTGCTGTTTCTGGGGGAAAATGGCCATAAAGTTTCTAAAGTTAAGCTGCAGCTAATCAAAACAACTGTAAAATATCTAGGTCATGACATTACGTATGGAACAAGAGCTCTCTCTAGCGATCGCATTACAGCCATCCAAAATCTTCCTAGACCAGTCACAAAACAACAGGTTATGTCTGTTTTAGGTATTCTGGGCTACTGCAGACAGTGGGTTCTAAATTTTACTGAAAGAGCACAGCCGTTGCAACAATTGGCTAATACTCCTGGCATCCCCCTTTCTGGCCAGGTCCAATGGAATGAACAGGCTGAGAAGGCTCTCTGTAACCTCAAAACTGCTCTTCTATCTGCGCCCGCGCTTGGTTTGCCTGATCATTCTCGTCCATTCACTTTGTTCGTGGACGAAAAGCAGGGATTTATGAATGCAGTACTGACATTTATGAATGCAGTACTGACGCAACAACATGGAGATAAACAAAGACCGGTGGCTTATTTTTCTAAAAAACTGGATCCAGTGGCCGCAGCACTTCCTCCGTGTCTTCGTGCTGTGGCTGCAACAACAGAAGCTGTATTAGCAAGCACGGATGTAGTTCTCATGAGCCCCCTAACAGTTAAAGTGCCTCACGCTGTACATTCTATCCTAGTACAAGCCAAAACTTCACATCTCACTACTGCTAGGGCAATACACTATCAGAATGTACTCTGTACTTTGTCAAATGTTACAATTGAAAGATGCTCCACTTTAAATCCAGCCACTCTTCTCCCAACTAACAACGAAGGAGAACCACATAATTGCCATGACGAAATAGCAAAGGTTGTAAAACCTAGAGTAGATCTACAGGAAACACCTTTAGAAACTGGAGAAATGATTTTTGTGGATGGATGTTCCTTGCGATTGAAAAATGGAGCACCCTCAACCAGTTACGCAGTGGTCCAAGGGGACCGCCTGCTGGAAGCAAATCGAATTTCATCAAGCTTAAGTGCACAAGCAGCTGAACTCGTAGCACTCACTCGAGCATGTCAGCTGTCCGAAGGGAAGATCGTAACAATTTATACGGATTCCAGGTATGCTTTTGGAGTCTGCCATGATCATGGAGCACTATGGAAACTAAGGGGATTTAAGACCAGTACTGGCAAACCCATCCAACATCAGAAATTGATCGAATCCCTTTTAGAAGCTATAACCAAACCATCGAAGCTAGCGATTGTTAAATGTCAAGCTCACACAGGAAAACAGGATCCTGTTAGCAAAGGAAATGAATTAGCTGACCACTTTGCTAAAGAGGCTGCATATAATAACACACCAATTTCTTTATTCCAACAGAGAAATGACCAGGACCCTGATAATCAAATTATTTCTTTACAGAGTGCAGCCACGGATATTGAAAGGAGAAAATGGTCCAAAGAAGGGTCCCTCTCTGATGGAGTCTGGACTCATAAACACACTAACAAACCTTTTCTCCCAAAAGCCTCTTTCCCAGGAATGGCAAAAATCGCCCATGGCCTCGATCATGCAGGTAGAGATGCCATGGTTCGAGATGTTGAAAAACATTGGGAAGCTGTAGGTTTCTCTACATATGCAGAGCAATTTTGCAGACGCTGTGCAATATGTCAAAAGTTTAATGTGGGAAAAGGTACCCAGGTAAGTCCCGTCGTTACCCCTAATCTAATGGGTCCGTTTGAACACCTCCAAATGGATTTCATTGAACTAACCCCGTCTAAAGGGTACCGATATTGTCTTGTGATTGTCGATGTGTTCTCCCGATGGGTAGAGGCTTTCCCTTCAAAACACAACGATGCCAAAACAGTAGCTAAAGCACTAATTAAAGAGATTATTCCAAGATGGGGTATCCCTCAAAAGTTACAAACAGATAATGGCACTCATTTTGTGAACTCCGTTATAAATGAATTAACCACCTGGCTCCAAATTAATGTGCACCATTATTGTAAATACCATCCCCAAAGCGGAGGCATCGTAGAACGATGCAATGGCACTTTAAAAGCTAAACTCGCAAAAATTTGTGAACAAACTAATTTATCATGGCCGGATGCACTACCCTTAGCTTTAATGGGACTAAGGGGACGGACACACCGACAACTGGGACTATCGCCGTTTGAGATTCTGACCGGACGTCCCATGCCCATTGGCATGGTTGTAGGAAATGTGAATTTGCATACTGTGGACAATGATCTTCTCTCTAGTCTTGCAGGTTTACGAACCACGTTGAAGGAAATCCACCAGCAGGTTAATCAAGCCTGGAGGACCAGCCCCCTTTCCAAGGATTTACCAATTCCCTTGGGCACCTGGATCCTGGTTCGAGATTCTCGGAGGAAACACTGGCATCAGCCTAGGTGGAGAGGACCATTCCAAATTCTTCTATCCACACCACATGCCGTGAAAGTTGAAGGACTGCCTGCCTGGATCCACGCATCGCATTGCAAGAAATGGCTATCTTAAAAATACTTTTTCTGTTGGCTGTTACCCGCACCCTCTCGGGCTACCCAAGGATGGGTGGTGATCTCTATCTAAGTACTTTACCGCCTCAATGGAAAGGGCATATATGCTACACGAGGAGCACATGTCTCGTATAGCTTCTTCCATTTTCTCCTCCCCATCCCCTTTTTCCCCCCCTTCCCCTTCATCAACCATTTCAATTTAATTATATTGCCCACATCATTTTGTTCAAAAAGGGAGGAGTGTAAAAACATAAAATGATGTAATTGAACAAAATGTATGTGTGTACAGAAAATAGGACAGAATGATCAAACTTGTTTGTGTTTTGCGTACGTGACAAAAAGCATGTATACTTTCTGGAAGTTTTCTTTTGATGATGTGTGTGACAAGAAAATATACCTTTAGGGTAATGACTTTACAAAATTGGAAAAATACAATGAGTCAGGACGCTATTTTTATTGCTTATGTGGTCAACGATCAGGAGATTAGAAAGGTATAAAAGAGCAAGGACATCTGCGCTCGAGGCAGATGAAGTGCGGTGTCCTAGGACTGTGTTTCTCTGTCATTTTACCCTTGTCTGGTATGTATCAATAAAAGGTTTTGACTAATTTTAATTTTCTTCTCTGTCTTCAGTCACAAAAAGTGTCCACAATATATAAAATATATGTGTATATGTATATATAATATATGTATATATATATATGATATATCTGTATATGTGTGTGTATATATATATATATATATATATATATATATAATATGTGTATATGTATATGTATATATATATGACAGCAATACTCATAACAATCACAACACAATTACATTGACAATCATGTTACGTTATTTTTAAAATGTTTCCTTTACTTTTTCATAACCTCTTTAACACACTACTTCTCCGCTGCGAAGCGCGGGTATTTTGCTATATATATATATATATATGTGTGTGTGTATGTATGTATGTGTGTATATGTATGTGTATATATATGTTGATATATGTATATATATGTGGATGTGTATATGTATATATATATATATATGTATATATGTAGATATGTGTATATGTAGATATGTATATATAAGTATATATGTTTATGTATATATATGTTTACATAACCTCTTTAACACACTACTTCTCCGCTGTGAAGCGCGGGTATTTTGCTAGTTATATATATAGATCCTACTTCAGAGTAGGCCATGAGAAGTATTTATGAAGCATGTTAAACCCAGATAGGAGCACGAGTTTGCATTTATGAGTGAATGATATCATCATTTTATCCATCCATCCATCCATTTTCCAACCCGCTGAATCCA
This sequence comes from Erpetoichthys calabaricus, assembly GCF_900747795.2. Classification (NCBI taxonomy): domain Eukaryota; kingdom Metazoa; phylum Chordata; class Cladistia; order Polypteriformes; family Polypteridae; genus Erpetoichthys; species Erpetoichthys calabaricus. Next base: position 120,044,089 of record NC_041399.2, on the reverse strand, counting down.
AACACAGGGTCACGGGGGTCTGCTGGAGCCAATCCCAGCCAACACAGGGCACAAGGCAGGGAACCAATCCTGGGCAGGGTGCCAACCCACCGCAGCGAAGCTGTACATAATTGTTGAATCTTCACAACAACATAAATAATAATATAATTAGAACTGAGAAGGAAAAACTGAGACAAACATGCTGAGAGAGAGTAAAACCTTGTAATGTGTGTGTTTATTTAACAATACATGACCCACAGCTTTACTTTCAGAAGAATCACCTTCCTACTGTTATGGCCACAGGAAAGTGCCTTTTAAAGTAACAGTTACTATATACTGAAACGAGCCATGAGTTTAAGTTTCATTCACTCTTCCAGTGTACTGTGGAGTGCTCTGTGCCTCTCCGTGATAGCACCTTGACTTCTGAGTGGTTCTATTTATCCATTGTCCTGGGAGTTTTGACCCGCCTCCTTGAACCTACCCAGGCTTGTAAACTGTGACACAATTGTTTCCAGGGTTTGCGGAATGCAAATCTCAGCCAGCCTGTGTGACATTCTGCTGTCAATCACCCATTGTGCCTGCTTATTTTCAGGGTAATATGATGGCTATACAATACAGTTTGCATCCATGACCTCCTGCGTACTGATGCTGTAATATCATTTGTGATTCACATATGTGTGCTGATCTACACTTGGGGTAGTGATCTTTATGTATGTGCCAATTTAAATGAATGCAGCTTGTTTTAACATTACCTCATATGGGCAACGCACTGTATCAGTACACGCTCCCAACGTCTCTCTCTATCTCTCTTGCATAGAGTGGTAGGGAAATGTATTAATCTTCAATATGAATATTATTCCATCTCTGGAAAATCAATACCTTTTTTCAAGATGGTTGTTGTCCAGTGTTTCCAAAACATTCAGCATATCCCAGATTGTTCATGTTGATTTCTGTCTAAATGCCATCTTCTAGCAGCTCCTTGCAAGTTAGGACAGCAAGGAGCTGGTGAAGTTAGAAGTAATTTCCTAAATTAGGAAAACCAATAAAATGGTTTTGCTCTTACCCCTAAGAGTAAGACCAAATGTGCATAATTCTGAGATATCTGAGCCAGTTTTTCGGACCATTTTTCTACTCTGAGGCGCTTAATAATCCGGATAGAGATCTCCGTTTTCCAGGACCTTGCATCTGCATAGGTTCGTTTATCTTAAAGGAAAAGCATGAGACTCGTTAGATGTTTAAAATTATTTTCAGTACTCTCCTATATTGCCTCAGCTCAAAGCCCCATGTGAGATTACAAATGCTGTATATAACTAATGTCCATAAGAGGTGTTTCATCATTTAGGTCAAATTATAACAACTATTCCTGCTTTTTGCCCAAAACATAACATTAATACAAAATGCATCTCTGGCAGATATAAAAACCTCCTTCACTGTTTACTTACATGGCTCTCTGTCCCTGCTGCTGCATACTGAGGAGGTGATCACTAATACACTATTATGTCTACAATTTTTAGGTAGTGTCGCGCATATGCACATGGGAGACAGCTTAATGGCTTTGGTGATAGTAATTACCAGGGGTTGGCACTGTGTGCTAATATGTTCTCTTCTTCTTCCTCTGCAGAAAAGAAGATTGACAGACACTCCATTGCTGATGTCACTTCTTCCTTCCATCCTCCTGGACCCACCCCTTCCCCCCTACTGACCTCTTAATCTGGAAAACCTCCATCTTGCCCAGTTCCCTAACCCTAGCCCCAACTCTTTATCTGTGTTTGTCATACTGCTGTAAATAACAGGTTTATAGGTGGCAGCAAAATAAGGTCAGACCTGTTACACTACTTAACTACAATTTCCATATTAAAATGGTAGAACTAAACTATTCAATTATTCTGATTCCAACCTTTTAAACAGCCTATAATTTACAAAATGTTTTTGTAGTACTTTAGACTTCAGATTATTTGTCTTAAAAGTGTACATTGTTTTTTCTTATTAATTTTGCAGGGTGTTGGTTTGAGAAGTAGAAACTACAGGTAATCCCCAGGTTACGGACATCCGACCTACAACATACGAACGGGGCCGCAGCTGCGATGCATGCGCCTCAGTAACTGCCGCTCCGTCATCTTCGGCCTGCAGATGCTGCAAGCAGTGGCTGGATGGAGGCTGGAGGGGGTCGATTTCACTGCTCGTGCAGTGTAGTGTCCCTCGGGTGGCTCCCAGTGGCAAGCGGTTTCACTGTCCACCCACCACACACTGTTGCCCCCGTTGTTCTAGGTGCGTGGCTGGTAATGCTGCAAGTGGTGATCCGGTTGTGGCTGAACGGTAGTGTGGCGGGGGGTAGCATTGTAGTGTGCATCGGTTGGCTGAGTATTGAATGGAGGCGGTAGTGTTGCGTACGCTGCAGGCAGTATACTGTAGTGCAAGTGACTGTGAGGTGAGCTGGTGATGAACCGCCCCTCGCTCCCCCATTCATTCTCAATAGCAAGCCTGCTTGTACTGTTATGCACATAGCAGGAAGTTGTCTCTTGTCAGTACAGGGTGGTCCAGATCTAATTATGCAGATCCAGATCGTCTGGATGACTTTGATTTATACAGGGACGATTCCAGTTCGGCGCGAAGACGATTCTTCATGTCGTCAGTTCGCACACTTCTCAATGGTCCAGGATTTTTTGGGTGATTTTCTATGTAATGAATAAGTTATAGCGTAATGAAAATTGCATAATTAGATCTGGACCACCCTATACATCAGACGTGTTGATGACTGGTGTCTTCCTGCTGTGATAGCTGTACAGTGCTGTGCAGAAGAGCTCATATTAACCTTTTGTCTTCATCCTTCAACAATGTCTCTGAAACACAAATCTGATGCAAGTGCTGGTGATTTAGTAAAGAAGAGAAAAACCATCACCACTGAAAATAAAGTAGAAATAATAAAAAGGTCAGTGAGAGGTGAAACTCCATCATTCATTGGCAGAGCACTTGGTTACAGTCGGTCAACAATAGCATTTATTTAAATAATTTACCTGTTCTGACTTTCATACAAATTCAACTAAAGTACAAACCTACAGTCCCTATCTCGTACTTAACCCGGGAACTGCCTGTATATCTTTATATGTATTGTAAACTCAACTTATTTGGATATTCTAGTTATATTGAGAGTGTTATGTTATGACTATTGTCAGGTAAATTAGAAGCATTACCATATTTACTTTTAGTTTTAATCAGTATTTATACTGTTTTGTCTATTAAACTGTGATGTTTTTATTGCTAAATAATTTATTCATTCGTTTTCTAAACATTTAGTATTTCTGGAGGCAATGCAAGCTAGGAAATTAGTTCATCATAAGACACACCACCTCACACGCTCCAAATTATTCAAGTCTTAATCCATTGCAATTCATCTAATGCACATATCTTTATACTGTTGGAGAAATCCAGAGTGCCAGTAAAAAATAACAGGTTGTTTTACAAAGAAAATGCAAAAAAATATAAACCCACAGCACTAATGACTGCAACCACCATGTTCTAGTCTTGCAAATAATGCATAATACAATAGGAAAGAAGAATAAAATAATCTCTCTTATTCAGGCTACTGCCAAAGTGTCCATCCAAAGTTACACCAAAACAGTTAGTAAACAATATACAAAACACAACAGAGAAAAGAGACTAACAAATAAAATAAAAATGCTACAGTCCCACTAAGCACGTCATCTGTATACTTTCAATAAATACACTACAGCCCCACTAGGCTCACCTAATGTATAGTGGCTATACTGCATACTTGGCTTATAAGGTTGATTTGATCCCCCAAATGCTCAGTGTTGCAAAAGCATAATCTGATTTACCTTTTTCTAATGCTCTTTTCACATTTCTTTTCAGGCTTCTCTGTTAGCAAGCCTTCATTTCTCACGACGTGTAAAAAATTGTACTTTTATTTGTAATTTCTTGTTTATGTTGGATAATCAACTAAATAAGTATAAATAAAAAACCATAAAATCATTTAAATTTTGTGGATGCAAAGAGTCACTCTTTTAGTCTCTCATAAAAATCCATCTTGCAAGATCAGATACATGGTGAGCTCCCTGCTGGTCAGAGGCTGAGCAGTTTAAAATAAATATGAGTTTGTACCTATCCTTAGTCCATGAATGCATAAGAGTACGTGTCAGAAGGCAAATGTGAATAATTATGAAGTAACCTGCCTGGCTAGGTGGAAGACCACGATCCAATCTGAGCTGTAATTGTACATTAAGCTGGTATACTAAAGATTTATGTTAGAGATTTAACCTTGACATTTAAACATGATCTAACATACAATTTTTGAATCATTGTTTAAAAAAAAATTTTGTCTTTTTTCTGCTTCTAATAATCACAGATTGTCTATTTGTCCAATAAAGTGAAGTATACACTTTTCTGTATTTGGGTTATAAGTTTATGAGCAATTAATTTATGATTCTATTTTTAGTTACTCTCATTTTAAGCAATTTGTGGATTTCAACAACAGATTTTACATCTTAAATATCAGGATTAAACCTGTTAATTGTACCGTTAAGTGACATATGATCTTTAGATCAATCACTGTTGTACAGCAAGCTACATTCAAAGGCATTAGAAAATGCAATTACTATACCGATCATTTTCCTTTTTTAAACTGAGTTTGGTTTACTTGATCTCTTGTGGCTTGCTTATAGACTCTCAATATTTTTTTCCATTCTTTCTTGCTTTATTTTTACTATGTTGATTAAAAAGTTTTCACTTTATGTTATTCATATTATAAACTGCACAGATGGAGAAGCAGTTTGAGGTTTTTCTAACAACAAAGTTCCTTTTGAGTTTTAAAGTTTATTTTAAAATTGATTAAGATTTCTTGTATAACTGCTCCATTTTGGTTTTATTTTAATATCTGATTCCTAATCCTTTAATGCAAAAGAACAAGGCTACTGCTAAAAATGAAGATTGAATATTGAATAGTGGTAAGGAGCATACTTTTAAGGTACAGTTACCAAAAACAGGAAATATTTTGTTTAATTTACTACTTAGTTTTACACTTTAAAAATAAAATTGTCAAATATTTAAAAAAAAATGTCAAATATTTATTTGTGAATTAATTCTTATTTAATAAAGATACAATATATACTTTTTCAAGAAACGCTGATAAAAGCTTTGTGGAAGCGTGACACATGTCAAAGAGGTCAGATTAATATTTGGATTCAGTGCCTGCCTTCTTTACTGTCTTTCTAACAGAAAACAGAGATTGAGATTTCTTAATCATTTACTACCAATACAAAACTGTAAATTGGACAAGTCATTCATATGGGGGTTGAGAAGTGTGTAGGGAAAATTGGAAGGCAGGAATGTCTCACATGCAAATGACTTAGAAAGCTACTTACTGAGCATCTAGCAACTACACAGCTGATTCATAGGTGCAGTTTGGACCCAGAGCTGGTACTTACCACTCAGCAGCATGTCTGGTGGGGCTAACAATAAGAAGATGCTTCTAAGTGGCGATTCCATGGTGCAAAATATTTGAATTGCAAACTATGTAAATCCTTGAGTTAAAGTGGGATGCCCTCCAGTTGCCAGGGTTTCTGCCATTGAGGTTATATTTGACACCATGAATGACAGTGAATATTTCACATTATTGTTACATGTTGACAATAATGATGATATATAGTAATTTTAGATACTAAAGAAGACTTTCACATCTTTGTGCACCGAGACTAAAAGGAAATGTCAGAACCTAATTAAGTCAATTGAATACATCTCGCCTGAAGAAGGGGCCTGAGTTGCCTCAAAAGCTTGCATATTGTAATCTTTTACGTTAGCCAATAAAAGGTGTCATTTTGCTTGACTTTTCACTACATTTATAATGGCTAACACGGTACAACACCCTAGTACTATGTACTAATTTATAAAACATATTGATTGATTATATTTGAATTTGGCACATTTTATATGAATTCCTACCTGGAAGGGTATGGAAAGGCTCATGGCCAGAGCACGGGGTTGGAACAAGTGACATACAAAAGACCATGTTTATTTTGAAATGCCAGTTTGAAATATCTGAATGATATTTGCGGGGATGTGGGACAGGTTTTAAAATGTTTTATATACCTTGCAAGACTGTTTTATTCAGAAATGTGCATGGACTAGCAAAATAAAGAAAACTACACTAGTGGGAGAATCAGAACTAAAAAAAGTTGCAAAGGAAAAAATGACTATATAATTCAGTGAATAAAGAGATCTAAAAGGTATTTAATAATAATAATAATACATTATATTTATTTGTAGGCGCCTTTCTAAACACTCAAGGACACCGAACAATAGATAAAACACAGATTATAAACAAAACTAAAATACAAAAATTAAAATCAGACAGAGCAATTGTAATCAAAGAGAAAAAGCAGTCTTAAACAAATGAGTTTTAAGTTTAGATTTGAAAAGTGAAAATGATTCAATATTTCTAAGCTCAGATGGTAGTGAGTTCCAGAGCTGGGGAGCAGAGCAACTGAATGCTCTGCTCTTCATAGTGGTAAGACGAAGGGGACAGTCAAGTGGATGGAGGAAGAGGATCTAAGGGTACGGGAGGGAATGGCAACATGGATGAGGTCAGACAAATATGGAGGGGCAAGGTTGTGGATAGCCTTAAAAGTTAACAGAAGAATTTTGAATTGAATGTGGAACTTAACTGGAAGCTTTATGAAGCTGCTGCAAAGCGGAAGTGATATGGTGAATAGAGGGGGTTCTAGTAATGATGTGGGCAGCTGAATTCTGGACCAGTTGAAGCTTATAAAGAGATTTGTGAGAAAGACCGATGAAAACGGAATTTCAATAATCCAGACGAGAAGTGACAAGGCTATGAACAAGGATATTTGAAGGCAAAAATGACCCAAAAAGATTCTATAAAAATTTTAGTAGAAAAAGAACGATCAAGGAAAAAATGAAGTAAGGGTGAATTAAAATATTGTATCAGTGCTGAGTCTTGCATCAGCCGAAGATAACATCAGTGCTAACTCGGCACCAGCAACAGTTTGAGCTGACATTCTATCATTCAAATGAGCAACTTCAGTTGTAGGAAAACCTATAAAACGGCAGGCCTGCCATAGTCAAACAATCACCACTCCAGTGTGGATAAAGTGAACAAAACTGAACAGCTTAAAGATTCTGAGCCACCTAAATGAGCAAAAATATACTGAATCAGTTCTGCTTAGATTCAATAGGCTGAAATTCAACAAATCACCAAAACTTGAGATACAATATACTGTTGTCTAGGACCTCTGTGAATTTGAAAGGATTGAGATATGTCTAAATTGGTAAACATTACTGCTAAAAGGGATGAATAAAGGGTTTATGTTATATTAATAAACAAAGTACTCAATCCTGGCGGCACGGTGGCCCAGTGGGTAGCGCTGCTGCCTCGCAGTTGGGTGATCTGGGGACCTGGGTTCACTTCCCGGGTCCTCCCTGCGTGGAGTTTGCATGTTCTCCCTGTGTCTGCGTGGGTTTCCTCCGGGCGCTCCGGTTTTCTCCCACAGTCCAAAGACATGCAGGTTAGGTGGATTGGTGATTCTAAATTGGCCCTAGTGTGTGCTTGGTGTGTTTGTGTGTGTGTCCTGCGGTGGGTTGGCACCCTGCCCAGGATTGTTTCCTGCCCTGTGTTGGCTGGGATTGGCTCCAGCAGACCCCCGTGACCCTGTGTTCGGATTCAGCGGGTTGGAAAATGGATGGATGGATGGTACTCAATTCCATTTGTCCCAGCATATATGAGACAAACACCCAGCTCAATTGGCATCTGAAGAAAGGAGGGCACCTGGCAAAGATGAAGTAGAAGCTACATCAATTAAACAGAGACAGATGTTGTCAGCTTAACCGAGGTATAATCATTTATGTATGATGTTTTTAAATTCCATGAAAAAAGGATGGACAGTAACTTAGCATCAGAATTTTTCAAGGGAATTGGATGGTAACTCTAACAGTTTAAGGAGTTTTTTTCCCTGATTAAGCAGGATAGTGATCAGTATTGCATTGATTGATTAATTAATTTGGATTGAATAGATGGCAGACTTTACCATATAAAAATGTGAGCTAGATACTCAATTGCAGAAAGCAGATAGACCATCCATCCATTTTCCAACCCGCTGAATAGACCCTCAATACTAATTCCATATGGGCCTGTCAATTTCCATTGCTCATGGAATCTAAGACTTCCTTAAGCTCTTGCTTTGACAAGGGATCATCCTAAAAAGAAGTGCCCTCCTAATTTAGCCTAGTAAGAGTAAAATATTGAAAAAAATATATTAAAGTTTGCATTTTCTGCCCATAACTCAGAATAAAATTTTAAAAACTTAGTGATATTACTAGTTTTATTATTATAAAGCCCTGGTTTATTTTTCACCTTAATAACAGTAGTGGATGCAAGAAGAGTCATACTTCCAAAACCTTAATGCTAATAATTTATTAGCCACATATATGTAATATTTAACCCTTGTGCACTGGATTGTGAAATTCAACCTTTTCTACAAGGAGGTAATTTAATTATTACGTTGGTTAGAATTATATACATTTGAGAATCAGCCACAAGAGGGTGGAAACACTCCAAAGATGACAGGCATGCTTTAAGTTTAGCAATTTCATTTTTCCGAGCATGATAGCTAGAGTAAGAAATAGTTAAATTGCAAAAAGTAACGTTAACAGGTAACCAAATGAGGGCAGAATCATCCACTGTACTAGCATTAAAAATAAAACATCTTTGAAGTGAGGAGAGAGTCTCATGCAGAAGTCAACATGTTGGAATAATGAAAAATAAAAGCTCTAATGAGAAACTTGGGGATGAAGCTGAGGTAGAACAAAGAATACAAAGGATACATTTGTGGTCAGTGAGATCATTAGAAGCAATACTAACATTCATGATAGCAGAAAAGAGAGACTGCAAAATTTAATTTTAATCAATTCTACATTGAGACTAGTGCTGAGATGAGTAAACAGAGTATTCTTGTATTTGGCTATTAACTAGATTTAAATAAGAAGCAAAACTGCACAAAAAACAGGTGGAATAGGGTATGCGATAATGCAGCTTTAGTGGAATTTATCAAAAAGAGGATTTGCGAATGCTTTAGTGTCAGTATTTAGGATTATTTCCAAGTCTTCAAAGTGAAAAATTTAATAAGTCAGTGACATTCAACATGATAGTTGAAAGTAACTTGAACCGTATCACTACATAAAGCTATATTTTTTTACCACAGATCTCAGAAAGAAGACAGCAGAATCTGTCCAAGCAATCTAAACAGGAATCAGTACTTTTAGACTACAAGGTTAACTGCAAAACACCAATCACACTGCATTTACAAAGCTTGCCAAAGATGAAGCTGCCTCACAGTTAAATGTTTAATATTGAGTCAGTGCACACTTTAATTTAAAAGTTAAGATTCTTGTTAAAAGGTGATATCAATTTATAATGCCAAATAAAATCAAGGAAGTTGTTTCTTTTGTTATTAAAACCAAGACCTTGGACATAGAATTGACCATCATGTTAGCCATTGGATCAAAAGAAAAATAGCAAAAGCAAGGAGTGTCGCAAACAAGAAAGAAAGATAAGAAGAAAAACTGTATGATGACCACCTTTCACTCCCCATTTCTCCAAGCCCATGAACTTGTCACAAGAATCCCACCGACAGCCCACATCATCTCCCCACTCACCCCTCCACAATGCTCTCAGAAAATACCCCTCCCCCCAAATCCCCCCCACCGCCTATTAAAATGACTGAAGTTTGTTTTTTAGAACACACAGGTCACAAATCTGTGCCTTTGTGACATTGTGGTAAGTGGAGTTCAAATGAAAGAGCAATTGAAACAAAACACTATTCCAAATATATCCAAAATAATAATGGTGCATGTAGCACCCAAATGCTGGGCTGCTGAGCGGCAGCGTGAGGACCAAAAGAGGAAATGTGGAAAAAAACAGAAAGTAAAAAGGAACAATTTTCCTAAGAGGTCAAAGTCAATCAACAAAAACTCATTTAAGACAAGATTGAAAGAAGATCATCAGTCAATTCATTGTATCATAAGCCAGCTTACTGTTTCCAAATCTAATTGAAATACAAAAAAGCAGTATACAAATTAGATGGAGTAAAATGAACTCATTATCTTTTGGGCAAAAGAATGAGCAAATGCAATTATAAGGGAAACACTCCAGCAGCCAGAAAATTATTGATGGCCTCCACTGCTTTTTTTGGGTCCTCAAATACTGCATTTCCTGAATTGTTTCAAAGCTTTAATTAAGCAAGACAGACAAGAAACAGCTGCACAAATTACACCCAACTGTCATTAACCTGATAGAAACTTTAAACATGTCCACATTTGTATCTTTCAAACAACTGTGCTTTAAATACAACCCAAAATATTGCCTATATTACAGGTAAGTCAGAGATTTTACAAAGCAAACTTTATTAACTTTCATAACCTTTCTCCACTATTATCTGAATAAAATTTCCTTTCTAGCTGATAATTCCTTTAAAAAGAACAAGTATCACAACTGTACAAGTGTTTTCCAAAGCATATTTCTATGTGATCCGGTTGTGTTCCAGGAGCATGACCAATTTAACTACATAGAGCAAGTATTTTGTAAGTCCACTGCTTAAACCTAAATAGGATAAAATACTTTGTTACTTATCTAACTCCCTTGAGATCACAATAACCCATAATCCTTTATTAGCACAGTTTAGAGTACTACCTGATTGAAGGATAGTGCTCACTGAATTCCATGTCACCCCTTGATCTGTATTTGCCTAAACTAAAAGCATTCAACTCCTTCAATTTTTTTTTCTCATAGCTTATACTTCACAGTCCTGGAATCAGTCGAGTTGCTGTTCTCTGAATTTTTTTCTGTATAGGTATTTCTTTTTTAGGTTTGTTTATATATAGTGTGAAAAGCACCCACTATGGTTTCCACGTCTGTCTATTTTTCATTAAAATATCTCAAATTGAATATGCTGTACAGAGTTTTGAAATTTCTAAATTTCCCACTGAAATGCTTTGATGAATTTGATGAAACTTCTATCTTGAAACAGATAAACATTCCAAATGACTTATAGATTAGTTTGTTGTTTCAAATTTACCTTGAGAAAGGTTGGTTCACCTAGTATATTATGTACATTCTCCTCGTCCAACAAACATCCTTGATGGCAAAACTGATCTCTAATACAAGTTAGTCAAACACTGGGAGAGGTGCTCGTTTTGCTTCAAGAAAGTTAACATGTAAATAAAAAAAAAAGTAATCTATCAAAAAATTGACGTAAGAGGAAAACAATTATGTAAGCATACAGTGAACATATATACACTATTTAATTACATTATAATATAAACAAGCTTATAGCTGCATGTCCTGGGTATGACGTTAAACTGCATCCATCCCTGCAAGCAGTCCTCCAACTTGCAGCTTCTTTGTAGCCTTTATCGTTCTTCGTAAAGCGTTCAACTCAGTTGATCAAGCTGCCCTGTGGGATATCCTGAGAATTTGCGGGATCCCCCTGAAGTAACAGAATATCATGGTTGGCCTCTACACTGGTACTGTGATTGCTGTGCAGAGTGGACACAAAACCTGTACAGTTGATTCTATTGTTTGTCAGGGTTGTGTTCTTGCTCCTACTCTGTTCAATGTTTGCATGGACTGAGTGTTGGGCAGGGTCATGGAGTCTGTTGGTGAAGAAAGATTCACTGATCTTGACATTGCCAACAATGCTGTGATCATAGAGGCTCTGATCGGAGCTCTCGAGAGACTGTAAGAGGAGTCTGAGTGCCTGAGCTTGTGAATGTCTTGGATAAAAAGATCCAGGCCTTTAATGACATCTTGGGCTAAGCCATCAGCAGTGTGTCTGCTTGCAGAGAGAACTTTGTTGAGAGGTTTACTTACCTTCAGCGGCTGTTGTATGTAAAGTGCTTTATAAATAAAGTTGACTTGACTACCTTGGCAGCAACATTCATCAAGTCTTTAGAGTCGTGGTGTTTCCTGTGTTGCTATATGGTTGTTAACACTAGAATTACCAGAGCCTACGAAAAAACTCGTATATCCGACCCACCTTAAATCGCTTCTTAAATCCGTTCACACCTCTCCGCCAGCATCCTTTGTCCTCTAAATGTGCTGATAAAAGACAAGCTGCCAGCAGCTGGCTATTCCATCCCCCCACCGACTTAGAACGTGAGCGAACTTTTCCCAGCTCACGACTTGATTGTTTACCTGGGAGTGAAGTGCAGTTTTACAGTGGAAATGATAGATCGTTATTTGGAAGACACGCATGAAATGCGTGTTCCGTTTCTAAAGTAATCTGTGTAAACACATTGTTAAAACAGAAACTTTTTCATATTTTAGTAATAAATGTTACAAAATGTAGTAGGCATAAACTATAGAATATATAAAGCCCGAGTTCCAAAGATCAAATAAACACTTTTACAAAAGCTTCAAGAATGATTCAACAGCTTCTGTGGCATAGCGTGCTAAGATTTGCCTCTTAGCGCAGAGCAGCTTTTCCTTGCCTCACAGACCTGAGTTCGATTCCCTGCTGGGGATGAAGTGTTGCTTTTTTTTTCTTTTCTTTTAAACCTCAAACGGACATAAAATGTATACATTGGTATGCACTGTCAGTTACTGAGATCGTTATATTTTCATGTGGGATGCTCCTTTTCAAATATTTTTTTAACAATTGAGACTGCAATTAACAGGAACAACTGTCCTTATAACTTATTTTTAAGATCCATAACACACAGACAGACAGAGCACTGCGTAATAGAGAGACAGACAGGCAGAGAAGTCACTAGATATATAAATAAACAGGGAAGCCACGTGTACTGAAAGAAAAAAAGAACAACATGTGCGTTGTCCCTGCTGCACTGAATAAGCGCTCTAACATCACCCCTCCCCCGATCTTACTTATATGTTGTTCTTCATCTCAGACGCTGTCTCTGGTGTTTTATGCCTGTCCATACTCCTATTACCTGCTCATTATGGGTTTACTGTCCTTTATGATGGTCTATTCAAGACTCACTGCCCCTAACCTTGACACTACATGCTTGTTGTTCTTTGATTCCCTCAATACAGCTAGGTGGGGTCTGCACACTGATTCAAGTCTAAGAGCCCTGTTCTTCCGAAGCCCCTGTGATTTTCATGAGAAAATATTTAAAAAATTATAAAATTGTGTAAAATTGTTCATATTCAGTGTCTAGTTTTGATAATGCTTGTTTTTATCAGACAAAAACAAAACCAGATAGTAAACCAGGCAGTATAGTAAGCTTCCACTAACATTAAACTCATATGCGAATCTGTTAAGTGTTCTGTCTGACTGTGACACAAAACTAACTCTGTAGGCGCTCCATGCCATAATTACTAAAACTAAAACTGAAACTAATAGATATAAAAATAAAATAGAAATGTCTTTGTGAAATAAAAACTAAACTAAAACTAAAAATACATGGTGAAGGAAAACTAAAACTAAACTGAATTTCCAAGTAAGGTCAGTAAAAAATATAGAAATAAAAACTAATATAAAAAGGCAAAACTATAATAAGCTTGGTAAGAACGTTTCCATGTTCAAATCGCAATGTATAAAACCAAAACTTGGCGTAAAGCCACGCACATTTCCACGGTACATCATACCCTGTCGTACGCAAGTTCTCCGCTCGGTTTTGCAGACTGGCAGCACCCAGCGTCAAAGCAGTGCTACTGTTCCCGTGTGGTTTATCTTTCTTTTTCAGAAGCGGCTTTATAAATACACTGAAATTAACCGCATATTGTTTATTAGTTTAATGCATCTGATTTTAATTAACCAGTAACAATATAATGGTCCATGGAATGGTCAAACTATTCCAAATACCATAACTGCTTTAACGTTGTTACTCTCACTGCAACTTCTTCTTCTACTTTCAGCTGCTCCTGTTAGGGGTTGCCACAGCAGATCATCTTTTTCCATACTACTCTCACTGCACCACTCGGAGCAGCTGATCGGAAAGAGAATTATTGGTATACAGCATCGAGCACACGCTGCCTCAGCCATGCTTCCTATTTGAACTGCTTCTCACACAGCAAACGCTTCAAACCTTTCCTGTACGGACATCGCGGTTCAGAAAGAGTTTCATCCCAAGAGCTCTAAACACACTCAATCAGTCCATCAACTGCCCCTTGTATAACTGTTTGGACTTATAAGTACAATCACCTCACTGTAAACTTGCACTACAGTTATAATATTGCACAACCTGAGCCACTTTATAAAGCGCGTATTTACATATGATGACGATATCATTTTTAAGATGAGATGCAGCAAAATATGTTTATTATATTATACAGATAAAAGCACTGTATGCTTCACTGGGACATGCGTGAACAATAGAATAATTAAACATGTACTATGAAGATATTTCAATGTTCCTTAAAAGTTTTGTAGAATCGGCGTTATAAGCTTACAGATGGCTTAACGTCTTTTACAGAGCTGATTGTGTGGCGATCAGTTACTTGGAGAAAGAAAAGTAAGGACAGGAATTGGAGGTTAGTACGTTTGAAAGAGACAATACTGCAGGGGTGGCCTTAGGCATGTGCAAACTGTGCACCTGCACAGGGCCGCCAAATTCCAGGCACCGCCACGCCAATATATATTGAATATAAAACAGAGAAAATAACGACACAGCTAAAAACGCAGCTGCAAATTTCGGCAAAAGTTAAACACTTGTGTCATGAGCATGAGGTGGCTATGCAGTGTTGGCAACGGACGTGGCTATCCGCCATGCATAAGATACCATATTGACATTGGTGGGCAAAGGGGCCACCAATTCTTTCTCTGCCCAGGGCCGCCACGAGCCTAGAGCCGCCCCTGAGTACTGCTGCAATAAATTATTTCATCGAAGGTTGCGCACAATCACTGCGCCACTGTGTTCCCATGTTTAATAACATGCTTTAACTCCTATCATCATGAAAATTATATCTCATATACATCTCAATATTTTAGTTATTCAGAGAGCTGTAATATCACGAATGTAATGGATTCTGTGTCCTGTCGGAGGAAGAGAAAGCCGGTTTAAGAAGCACATAGTGATTCACACACATAGAGCACATAGAAGAACACATACAAAACAAAGCATTTAATGTGCTACTTTAATTACGATGTGATTTGAGAAACTGGTTAATTAAATAATTTTAAGATGAAGTTTATGATGTTCTACTTTAATGACAAAATGAACTACGTAATTAAAGTGGAAATTTCAAGATTGAAGTTGACATTTCGTGCTTTTTCCCAGCTGTGTGCCTTTTTTTTCTCTGTACCCTAATAAGCTTTCATATAAGCTTTCATATGACACTGAGATGGTGGGCTACGTCTCGCCTTTTCACGGCGACTTTGATATCTGACAACTTCTTTTTTATTTCGGGCACTGTGCGACTTTCGGAAATTGAGCTTTTGAGTTTCTCCAACATGCTATGTCAGTCGATTAGCTTCCTTTTGTTGTTTATATCACTGTTTAAACCAACAAGTAGTACGTTTTTCCTTGCCTCCACTTGGTATTCGTTGAAATTCTTCCATTTTCCCTCTTGCTTTTCCCATTGTCTTTTCACAGAACACTGAGCTTAAGGGCTATTTATATTGCTTTGCATATTCAAAGAGGCGTAATTCTGGGAGGAGTTGGGGCGGGACAGCAGGCACGTGCACGAGCTTTACTTTTCACGCTGATCGGGATATATGTAGCGGAAGAATGTGGAAGTTTGAAGTTTCCTGCATCTGGATTTTTCTGTGCGTAAGCACATTTTGGCTTTTGGGCTTACGTCATGTTATAATGAGAATTCTACGCACGGCGTTATGCATGAGGCCCCAGGTCTACTTCTAATGATCTGGCTGATAGTACTAACGTTCCACCTAGTTTAACAGCATCTACAAACTTAAATTGCCTGTCAATTATATTCTTATCAAGATCATCTACTTACAGGGTCATTTCTGGGCATAGGACACCCTCTACTGGAGTGGGGACGTTACTGCAGCCCCATGGAAGATTGTGGGTTCGCTTCCCGGTTCCTCCCTGTGTGGATAGCGCTTTGAGTACTGAGAAAAGCGCTATATAAATGTAATGAATTATTATGTAGAGATTCCTATCTTTATTTTGTTTAGAAAAATTTGTTCCGAACGAAACACAAAGAAAAGTTTATGTTGTACGCCTCAGCAATGCCTGCACTGTTTGCACTATGCACAGCACAATCTGTTGCCCAAAAGCGCACCTGGGCAATGCCACATTTTTTTTAAGCAATACAGACCTATGAACACTCGAACTGTCTGATGACCTATATAGTCCAACAATAACACGAACAACACCAATGATGATAATGATGCCATTAGTAATAATCCTCAAAAACATGGCGAAATAAAATTAGACTGCAGCTTTTGAGTAAATTGGTAAAATATGACTTAGCCCCAAATGGACATACATTAAAACTCGTGTTAAAACTTAGCAAATATTGTCCTCTGTTGCTCACCTCCATTTGTGAGATGTGCTTTGGGCATGCAAAAGCAGTTGTGCATTTTGTTGGATAGTTAGATTGCATTATTTACATACACAAGCATACGGTAAACAGGAATTGTGGATAAAGATTCCTATTTAAAGATAATCATTATATTCTCAATTTCAATGAATATTGTTATTATGCTAAGTTTTCTATTTATGCATTTTTATTAATTGAAATGGCACATATATGTTACAGTAATGTCTTAGTTATAAATAAAATAAAGAAATGTAGAATGTCACCATCATCAAAAGGTACATGTTTAATTGGTAGTTTAAATAGATAACTATAGAAATTAAAGAAGCAGATGTTTAACTGCTAGTTTAAATAAATAACTATAGAAATTAAATCATAGTCTTAGCCATAATTTAAGTGTTTCTTAAAAGTAATAAATAAAAACTACCAATACAGCCAAATTCCTACTTATTTTCTGAAACAGCACCCTTCAAGAGCATGTTTTTCTGAGACAGACATAATAAAAAGTGCAACAATATACAATAACTCTTAGTATTTCGATAAATCTCATTTTATAGAAATTGTTACAGTATAACTAACACTATAAGCTGTGTAGGTTAAATTATTTAAACTCACACTTGTGATAGGTGTAGTTGGATGAAAAAAAGTTATGAGTAATGAGTTATTAATTAACTTCTTTTTCCAGTTTCTACAAGTGAAACTGAAATTTTATTTTGGATTATTCTAATAAAATAGAAATATTATTTGGAAAATGTACAAATTGTGGTTCGTATATTAGCTTTTTGAGTTTTCATTAATAAGGCTTTCATTTCAAGTTTTCTGGAAACTTCTTTTTCATGTTTCCATTTGCATTCCTTCAGCGTGAAGTATTACTTGTTTTAAAAAGAAGGTAATTCATTTATTTTTCATGATAATATTTTTTTCCCCGGAACAAAACTGTATATGGTTTAGGCTGTGATTTTGTATGTTATCTACACTGCATTATGAAGCATGCATTTGGTTATAAAAGTTTTATTAAAGTCAGGAACATTTATAGAATGTTTTCTTTCCTTGTTTACTATTAGGGTTGAGGTTTGCTTTACTCATACATTATTAGCATTTCCTTTCTTGAGAAGTTTTGCATTGCAATGAAGCATGAAATTATTTTAAACTGGGCCATTTACTTTTCATTGCTCATTTAATGTGGCTTTTTAATATGGCTTACTGTTACAGTAAAATTGATTTAAATATGGTTATTACAGTTTTCCATGTTGACTAGATTGTGAAAATTAATAAATCTTTGCAATTTTACCTTTGTAATAACTATAAGTATGAATAAAGTGTCACTTTTCAATTAAAATTATTGGGAAGTGTTAAATGGGTATTATTTGGAATTTTCATGGCAAACATAAGAAAGCAACATCCATATATTAATCACGAGTAATCAATTGCACTGTAAGTAAATTTTATAAAATAACAATATATTTTATATGTAATGTAATGAACCACAATAGAGTAGAAGTAATGCTTTTTCATAAAATAATTATTATGAAATCACTTACATCAGTTCTAATGTGAAATTAAAAAAATCAAAACACAACAACAAACCAATGGTAAGAATATGTGAATATCTCTTTCCATTTTTTCCCCATATTTTAAAACAAAAGAAATAATTTATAACCTTTTCTAAAACTAATTCAAAAGTGCAATGCCTAATTAAAGGTTGCTTCAAACAGGAAAAGGTTTCAGTATAAAAATAATAGTGATTTACAAAGTATTGCTTCTTGAAAGCCCCTTAATTGAGATACTAGTAGCATGTATAACATTTTCATGAAATCTGCATGCAAACGTTAAAGAACTTGCTTTAATGAAACTGGGAATCAGAGTTAAAGTTTATAAACGGCCTGAGATGGTATGAATCAGTTCTTTTATGAACAGTAGCTCCTTCAATATGGGTAAAGCATCTTGGATTCACAGTTCTGTGTGTTTAAAATCAATAATTATAAAAGGCTTGAAATTCTAGGCTACTTGTGCATATGATTGAAGAGGTAAATGTGATAAGGTAATTTATAAGAAACAACTTTTTGGGCATGTAAATAATATATTTATGGCATAATGTATATGTTTATTTAGCAGTTTTTGACAACTTATATTTGGAGGCTGACATTCTGCCTATATTACATTATTGTGATGTATTATCCAGGTGAAAAGTAGTTACCTAGAGAAAAAGTGTGGCTTAGCCTAGGATCAACCTCGGTCTAAAATCAAAACGTGAGCAGGAGAAAATTAGTTCTGTTTTGAGAAACACAGAAAATAAATTAAACTTGGTACATTGTTTGCACTAAGGAGTACAAAAATAAAAGACGCACTGCAACTGTAGGGTGAATTATTAGTACTGAGAAAAATAACAGTGAGAACCTAACATATTTACCTGTAAAGACTGGAACTTTAGAAATGCCTAACAGGTCACTACAAGTTTTTCTGTCTATTTCTTTAGTTGTTGTTGGCTACCCCTATAATCACACTTTCCCACTGCATTTTTGGTAATTAAATACATTATTTTGATATCCTTGGGTTTCCATTTGTTTCAGATATGGAGAAATATCATGGGTCTTTCTCAAATATTAAAATTTTATATACAAGGTCTGTCTTAAATAGGGATCCAATGAACAAACATAGCAGACTTGTGATAGTGGTGGTGTGTGAGTCCACAGACAATTTAAAAGTGGCAATTAGTATAGCTATTTACAGCTTATTACATTCAGTTAAATAGGTATAGAGGAAAAAGTTACTTACCTATTATTTTAGCTCTCCAGTGAAGGTGAACGCAGTGTAGGATGCTGGCATTTGCTGTCTCCTTGCAAGTTGCCCATGAACTTGAAGGCCATTGAATCAGAGGCCTTCTCTGTGAACAGGCACTGTGCAGAGGCTTGTGTCCAATGGTGTTTTATTATCTCAAGGCACACTTTCAAGTTGAATTGCCCTGATGGCAAAATGCTTGCCCAAAGTTGCTGAAGAAAGTAAAGATTAAAGTGCTGAGTTAAGAGGTTGCCAGCAGAGAAAGAAATGAGGTGAAAGTTCCCCATATAACTTACCTGTAGAAGTGAATGAGCAGCCGGCACAAAGTGGTTGTAAACGCACATGTGAGTATGGGGAAAGGTGAGGGTTTGATATAGTTGTCTGTCAGCGCTTCATGAACTGTCTGTTGAAGAAGGAGGAGGAAGAAAAGATTTTTTTGTTTATTTTTATTGGATTTTTTTCTCTTCACTTTTTGCTTTGGAATCACTGTAATTATTGTATATGGCACCTGCATTTATTTTTCTTGTTTCTGTTAATGGTCTTGAATTGAACTGTATATATTTGCAATCCATTACTGTAAATAGTTATTGGCACATCTGGAATAAACCAAATTCTGTTTTTGGAACAATTCACCATTCTCTATGTCTCAGTTCTTCCATCCCCTAGTCATTCGGATATTGCTCCAGGTGCCTGGAATTTGAAACTGTGCAATGGTCCTGTTGTACTGGGCACCACAGTGTGTAGAGGTGACCTTGACCTTTAACATCCCTACTTGTTCAATTGGATTCAAATCAGGCAGACAAACCCAAAACTGTACAGTGATCAGTGCTTTGATTTGTGAACATTGTTTCCCAACTTTCTTTGAACCTGATTGAAAAGGTAGGTATCAGTAAAAGTGTCACACAATTTTGACCGAAAACACCCAGATGCATTGTATTGCTGCAAAGTTTGGGCTACATCTCTTGACAGGTGAGCAAGTAGCAAACCCTGTCAAAGTCATTTGGCAGTTAAGTTAATTTTATTTAAAGAGCACATTTAAAACAACAGCAAGTGATCAAAGTGCTGTGCAGATTCCATAAATACACCTATATATATATATATATATATATATATATATATATATATATATATATATATATATGTATATATATATATATATATATATATATGTATACCAAAAATGCATTTATAAATTAGTAAATTAGTACTCTCATGCAAGTTTACAAAGCTAAGGCAGACCGGATTTAAAAGTAACCAAAGTTGGTGCTGACCTAATATAAAAGGGCAAACTATTTCAAAGATTAAGTCTATATTGCAACATGACCAGTAACTTCAGAAGACGTAAGTGATTGTGTTGGGGAGTAAGGGTTTAAGGGGTCAGTAAGATAAGACAGGGCCAAATCTTTGAGAGACTTAAAAACAAACAATAAAATTTTAAACTCAATCCTGTAGCGATCAGGAAGTCAGTGAAGACAAGCTAAAATTGATGTGATGTGATTATGTTTTGTGTGCCTGTTAGAAGTCTGGCTGCAGCATTCTGGATTATTTGAAAAAGAACAAAGGGTGCCTGGTTAACTCCAGTGAATAAAGAGTTGCAATAGTCAAGCCAAGAAAAGACAACAGCATGAATTAGCTTTTGAAAATCATCTACAAACGTTTTAAATTTAAATTTTAAGTTTTGAATTTGGCTATTACCTTGAGCTAATAGAAACAGTTTGTTGAATTTGAGGGTATTATCAAAAATCTACCAAGATGTTTTGCAAAGGATTTACAATAGGTTGTCAGAGGACCAAGGTTACTTGCAGAAGCACAAGTAAGATCAGAATGTCCAAAACACATTATCTCTGTTTTTTTGTCATTTAAATAGTGAAAATTTTGTGACATCCATATTTTAATTTCTTTTGGATATTCCAATAAAGGTTTAAGAGAATTTGTTTTTCTTTTTCAGTGGAAGATATATCTGTGTATCATCTGCATAACAATGAAAATATATATATTTTCTAATTAATCCTAAGGGCAACATGTACAATGGAAAAAGAATAGGCCCCAGCATAGATCCTTGTGGGACACCGCTGGTGAGAGCAGCCTAGGAAGAGAAGAAATCGCCAACTGTATCAAATGCTGCTGTTACATCTAAAAGCAACAAGACAACAATATCCCCAAAGTCACTTATTAATAAGAGACCATTTAGAACCCTTAAAACTGCCAACTCTAATCTATGATGTGTTTTAAAACCAGTCTGAAATACTTAAAAAATGCCATTTTCATTCAAAAAGGTCTGCAGTTGTAGAAAGACAACCTTCTCCAGAATATTAGAAAGAAGAGGCAACTTGGGGATGGTTCTTAAATTTAAAAAATTTGTAAATTACAGCATTTTTTTTTTTTTAATAGTAGGCTGGAACAGAACCAATCTTGAGAGAACTATTTACAATGTCCAAAATGCTAGGTCCATCCACAAAAACATCTTTAAGAAGACAAGAGAGAACAATATCTAGCACACAAGTTATGAGCTTAAGGCAGCTAATTACTTCTGCCAAAAAAGAGACAAATAAAGGCTCAGATTAATGAAAAATGCTGAGCATGTAGGAGGAACAGAAAAGTCATCAATAGCGGGTGTAATGTGGCATCTGAGAATTTGAAGCGGAGAAACCCCTCGCAGGCTGTTAATGACATGTCAAGATATGTAGGAACAGATGGGTTAAAGATAGTCTTTATAGTGTTAAATAAAACTCGAGGCCTATAACAGTTACTCACAATAATACAGTAATCCCTCGCTATATCGCGCTTCGCCTTTCGCGGCTTCACTCTATCGCGGATTTTATATGTAAGCATATTTAAATATATATCGCGGATTTTTTGCTGGTTCGCGATTTCTGCAGACAATGGGTCTTTTAATTTCTGGTACATGCTTCCTCAGTTGGTTTGCCCAGTTGATTTCATACAAGGGACGCTATTGGCAGATGGCTGAGAAGCTACCCAACTTACTTTTCTCTCTCTCTCTATTGCGCTGACTTTCTCTGATCCTGACGTAGGGGGATTGAGCAGGGGGGCTGTTCACACACCTAGACGATACGGACGCTCGTCAAAAAATGCTGAAAGATTATCTTCACTTTGCTCCCTTCTGTGCAGCTGCTTCATGAAGCGACATGCTGCACGGTGCTTCGCATACTTAAAAGCTCGAAGGGCACGTATTGATTTTTGGTTGTTTGTTTTTATCTGTCTCTCTCTCTCCTTCTCTGCTCCTGACGGAGGGGGTGTGAGCTGCCGCCTTCAACTGCTTTGTGCCGTGGTGCTTCGCATACTTAAAAGCCAAACAGCCTTCTTGATTTGTTTGCTTTTCTCTATCTCTCTGACATTATCTGCTCCTGACGCGCACTCCTTTGAAGAGGAAGATATGTTTGCATTCTTTTAATTGTGAGACGGAACTGTCATCTCTGTCTTGTCATGGAGCACAGTTTAAACTTTTGAAAAAGAGACAAATGTTTGTTTGCAGTGTTTGAATAAAGCTCCTGCCTCTCTACAACCTCCTGTGTTTCTGTGCAAATCTGTGACCCAAGCATGACAATATAAAAATAACCATATAAACATATGGTTTCTACTTCGCGGATTTTCACCTTTTGCGGGGGGGTCTGGAACGCAACCCCCGCGATGGAGGAGGGATTACTGTATCTGAAAAATACTTTATTCTAGAAGATTTCACAAATTAGACAAACAAAATATTGTTGTTAAATTTTGGTGGTCAATATACCACTGCACTCAACACAGGATGAGATTGGTCTATTTCAAACCACTGTAATTCAAAGCTGGAGTAACTGTCAGTTGTCAATTGCCGACACTAATAACGGCTTTTAAATAGTGTTGCTAATCTACCACCTGCAGTGGGAAGTAAAAAAAAATTACAATTGGGTACTAATTTAGTGAGTAAGGGGTTAACTCACTGACAAGTTTCAGTCAGAAATAAAAAATCTAATTCTTATGAGGTGAAAAAATTGTTTAAAATAAACGTTTTGTTAGCTAGAGATCTACCATTGACCAGAGCCATCTTTAATTGAGTCAATTCACTGGACTAATGGGGCGCATGACCCAGAAGGTAGAGGTTTCCAGAATCCATTCCACCCCTGTGGAGATGTCGTGATCGCAAGCAGGGGAGACAATCATGACCACTTAAATCAACAGGCAGGATCCATTCATACATAGGTTACAGAGAGTGCCGAGAGATGAAACAACCATAGGCTGAACTGTAGTGAGGATCAATCGCCGGAGAAGCTGTTAGTTAAGTTTTAAGCTTCACAAGTACACCTTTGTGTTTCCCTTGTCTTATGCAGCACTTCCTTTAGGGTAATAGGCAGGGCTTGTGGCCCAGGTATGCAAATATACTGAACAGAAAAGCTGGAGAACAAGTGTTCTGACCTGCTTGATTGCATTTAAAAGGTTTGTTGACTGTTGATCATATATTTAAAATAATTTGACGATCACAGACCAGCAAAGAAAACACATTGTGAATAAAAAAAGACATAAACAGGACAATCAAAAAACAAAACAGACCAAAATGAATGCAGATGGAAAGCCACACATGCCAGCACCATCCTTCAGGTATGTTACGACATTCAAATGGTGACAAAAACTTTCTGAGACATGTCTTGAAAGGTATACAGCCCCTGCAAAGTTTTTTTGTTCCCAAAGTTTTCATTCTGAAAAGTGACTTTCAGAAATGGAAAAACCATTGGAAGTTGTATATAAATAGGGGAATACTTTGAAGGAGATGAGTCTAATTAAGTTGTAAGTACAGTAATCCCTCCTCGATCGCGGGGGTTGCGTTCCAGAACCCCTCGCGAAAGGTGAAAATCCGCAAAGTAGAAACCATCTGTTTATATAGTTATTTTTATATTGTCATGCTTTGGTCACAGATTTGCACAGAAACACAGGAGGTTGTAGAGAGACAGGAACTTTATTCAAACACTGCAAACAAACATTTGTCTCTTTTTCAAAAGTTTAAACTGTGCTCCATGACAAGACAGAGATGACAGTTCCGTCTCACAATTAAAAGAATGCAAACATATCTTTCTCTTCAAAGGAGTGCGCGTCAGGAGCAGAGAATGTCAGAGAGAGAGAGAAAAGCAAACAAATCAATAGGGCTGTTTGGCTTTTAAGTATGCGAAGCACAGCCGCACAAAGCAGTTGCAAGGAAGGCAGCAGCTCACACCCCCTCCGTCAGGAGCAGAGAATGTCAGAGAGAGAGAGAGAGACAGATAAAAACATACAATCAAAAATCAATACGTGCCCTTCGAGCTTTTAAGTATGCGAAGCACAATGCAGCATGTCGCTTCCAGAAGCAGCTGCACAGAAGGGAACAACGTGAAGGTAATTTTTCAGCATTTTTAGACGAGCGTCCGTATCGTCTAGGTGTGCGAACAGCCCCCCTGCTCACACCCCCTCCGTCAGGAGCAGAGAATGTTAGAGTAAGAGAGAGAGAGAAAAGTAAAAATCAATACGTGCCGTTTGATCATTTAAGTATGCGAAGCACAGTGCAGGAAGCATATCGCTGATAAAGCAGCCATATGTAAGCCCAGCAAAGAAGAGAGCAATGTGAAGGTAATCTTTCAGCGTTTTTTGAGGAGCGGCCGTATCCTCTAGGGGTGTGAAGAGCCCCTGTGCACACAATATATTTGAGGAGTTTTATTTAATAGGTAATATGCGTTCTGGTTGGGTAGCTTCTCAGCCATCTGCCAATAGCGTCCCTTGTATGAAATCAACTGGGCAAACCAACTGAGGAAGCATGTACCAGAAATTAAAAGACCCATTGTCCACAGAAATCCGCAAACCAGCAAAAAATCCGCGAAATATATTTAAATATGCTTACATATAAAATCTGCGATAGAGTGAAGCCGCGATATAGCGAGGGATTACTGTATATTAATAAATATTTTTTAAAGAACTTTGGTTTCTTTTTGTACAGACCTCATATTTGTATAACAGATGCAAGTTCTGACTGTGACCCTGATCCAGAAGTAAATTTTGATTTTATTAGAATTAAAAATATATTCCTGTCTGTACAAGACATTAGTAAATAAAATAAACATACACCTAACAGTTCCGTCAAGGCTGGTAACTTCTTAAGAGAACCAAAGTGTTCAGGTTTGGAAAACCTGTCCAACATTACCAAAATAGTGATGTAACCAAGTGATGGTGGCAAATCTGTGATAAAATCCACAGAGAACTCTTCCCACTAATAGTTAAATGGAAGAAAAGGCTGGGGTATACCCACCTGGAACCCATGAACATTGTAGCTCTACAATAGACCTCATAGGCTTAAACAAAACCTGTAATGTCTCCATCAAAACCTCCCAACAAAAGTTAACACTGAATGGGTTATTTTGTCTGACATATTCCTGAATTGCCAAAATACAAAAATATGTTGGTCTAGTTTAAAACTTCTTCATGGAGTTATCTAGTAATATATTATCATTCTTTAGTTACTTATCAAAAACACCTTGTAGCTGACTGCTACTATAAAACCCTGGACTCCTATTCCTCCAGACAAATAACTGTAGTGGTTGCAAGAATTCTATCCAATGGTAAAATATATTCAGGATTCTGATCTTTCCCAACTGGATCATATTACTAAGAGATACCACTAGATTTATGATTTTTAATGTCAAATTGGTAAATGATTGCAAAATTGAAGCAACTAGAAACAAAGAGCATTGCGTCCATATAGCATTCAGTATTTTTCTTTTTTTTTTTTGCTTTTCTTAGGTAGTTTAGATATTTATGATCAGTGAAAACTGCAAATGAGTGTTCTGCTCCATCCAAACAAGGGCAACATTTTTCCAAAGCAAATTTTAGAACTAAGGATTCTTTATTACCAACATTTTAGTTCTGCTGATGGGTGTAGATGGGTGTAATTTGCCAGTATCTGGAAAAAGTAAAGATAAAATGTCTATAATAAAATGCCATTTATTTAAATTATGGAAGTCTGTAATTACTATTATTTTATTCAGTTCACAATAATTTGCATATAGTGTTGACGTTCCTTCTGCTCAAAGTAAAAGGCAACTCCAGATGGACCAATGGAAGGTCTTATAAATCCATTCTTTAGTTTTTCCTGATTGGTTGCCTCCATACCCTTGGATTTTGGTTTCAACAAAGACAAATTTCCCTGTTATAGAACAGTGAACCAGGTAATAATTCTAATACAACTATATCATATTCACAGAGAGGTGGAAAAAATATTGATGTTTCTTTACTAAATATATCAATATATTATTGGTGGTCGAATTTGTGCTAGGCATTTCTTAAAACAGGCAGAGCCCCAACTCTCTAAATTCTGTGTGGACCAGTTTAGTTTAGGATTGTGATTATTTAGCCAAAGGAAATCTAAAACTAAATGTGAAATATCACTGTTTATCAAATTAAAGATTGTGTCTTTTGACTTCCCTGTGCAATTAACTTATCTGAATTTCAGTGGGAAGAATTTTAAATTCCAAAAGGCTAATACCAAATGGACCACCATCCTTTGACATATCCCAGTGTTTATATTTCAAAGGTATCTTGAAAATGCCTAGTATTTGTAAAAAGCCATAACTTAAGAAGTAACTTAACTTATAAAGCAGTACTCTGGTGTTTAAACCCTTTTATTGTCTCTTTCTCTGTTATTTGGAACTGATAACTGATCCACTATAAACTTTAGAAAAGGTTTACTCTTACTGGATTATACTGTTTTTTTTTCCTAAGTGTCTAAGCTAAGTGGCTAAGACTTCTCAGCTCAAAGTTGATATTTATGATTGATGTATGCTGGTTCCCTCTCAGTGGAATTCAGGTAGCATAGTCCTTAGACAGGAAAATCGCAGCACAGTAATTTGGCAAGGAAGATGAACTGTGGATGTCTTGCATGTAAATGAGATGGAAAAAGTGTATGCTGCAAGGTAAAATCAAACATTTAGAGTCTCAAAATTACAATAAACAATGAGGAGAGTCAGTCAGACTGTTATAACCATCACATATATCCATGTGGTCAGCTGAACTAGAGCACTGCAAATTTCAGCTTTTGTGGGGTTTTTTTGTGGATTTTTTTTTTTTTTGCTTTTTATGGTAACAGTTTTGATTCCCTACTATCCTCACCTGTGTCATGCTTCACTATCACCCATCTAGTAAACATAAGAATATAGAAATACCAAATATAGTTATAAAAGATGCTAAAAAGAACAATACACCTAAAATTGCAAAAATGTTAATGATACACTAACTGTTGATTTTATCATCCTTTTGCATTGTTTAGCTTGTATAATGTTTGTTTCTAATATCGCAAGGAAAAAAATCAAAGGTTACCACATTACAACAAAAACAGCATGAGGGTCATAGGTGTGAGCTCTTCGTACTGGCATGCAGTCAATGAATTAAAGAGTTAAAATAGTCTTAACTCTGGTATCACTTAATTTATGTTAAGCATCTGCAGTAAATGTCTTAGGCATCTAAACATGATCTAATTTTCATTTGGCCATTAGGGGATAAGGAGCAATTGTGAGTCTAGCATAATCATAAAAAGAGAAGTACTTTTGACCTTTGGGCCTTTCCTACACCATCTTCAAATACTTGTATGATAGGTATGACAATTCTGAATATGTCGTGTTCATGAGTGTACTCTGAAATGTCAGGGTCTACAGATGGTTCTTGCCTTGTGTCCAAATATGCTAGGTTATTCTACAGCCTCCTGAGACTTTTAATTAGAATGGTGATGTTTGCAAAATGTTATATGTTTCAGAGTCTTTGAAGAAGTTACATGCCTGTAAAGGTAAAGTGAGATAAACTAGAAAATAAGTTTTGTTTTCATATTGAAAAATAAATGTGTATAATAGAATGTAACAAGAAAAATTATTCATGTATATCTATTATAATCATTTACAGTTACACAGGATGTTGTGATACAGTCTTGAAGCATTTGAAAACTTATTTGATTTCCCAGATGATAAACCCTTTGTGTGGGGTTTGCTTTACTTCAATCTGGAACTGGTGAATTACAGTAAAGTAGACTTCTGTTTCAGGTCAACTTAGCTGCTTAGGTAATTAAATGTGCTACGTTTTTTCTACTTTTTCTGCTTTGGTTGTTGAGAAAATTTTTTCTTTAGTTAATTGAATCAAATTTGTTGATTTTGCTCAGGTCAGGAATTTGTGTGTCTTAATTGCTTGCAGCATGCCTCTTAGCTGGTGTTAGCCGGCCTGTTTGTTCTGATTTGTACTGATGGATCATTAGAAAATGTTGGTTTTCCAGAAAGTTACCTTGAATACCAGGCAACTTAAATTTCAAGAAAAAAAGTGGCAGCTGTTTGTTTTGCAATAAACACTTTAGTTTGATAGTTTTACTGTGAACCCCAGATCTTCATTCCTCATGCATTTGCATAATTTGGAAACAATCACAGTTGTTTTTTATTTGGGTAAGTATCTAGTTAATGGCTGCTTGCTAAATCTTTCCCTTATATCTAGTCCTCTAATGTTGTCTTAACTGCCTCAGTATTCTATATAGATTATAACTTGACTTCATTTAATCTTTTAACATTAATTTGTTTTGTCTTACATGTGTCACAGTATGCTACTTTTCCAGTTATAGCTTTCATTTACATACTGTAATCTTAGTCAATCAGACGCAGTGAGTCACATGGTCCTGTGAAGCTGGTTCCATAATGCAGCATACCCAGTGACTCACTTCCACTAGTCTGCAACTTGCTCCGCGAAAATCAATCAAAAAAGGTTTAATTTTGTCTTTAGTTGGAGGGGCAGGCTCTGTGTACAACCAATGAATGCTCATATGGAAGTACAATTCATATAATGCAGTGATGGGAGATGAGGGGTACGGAGATTTTGGACTTCACAAACAGAAGAGAAGCTTGTGTATCTGATGCTCTGTTGTTTCACGTACCATGATAGAATGGAAAAAAGGATTGAGATTCTGGTTAAACTCACCATATTTGTTAACCCTTCATTACAGTGAACAGCTCTGTCAGGCAGCACACTATTGGCTGAAAAAAGGGTCAGTACAACTGTGCTAGAAGGTCAGAACTCAGTCGATAAATGTGACCCAGGCAGTGATTTTCAGTTGTTTAAACTGATATGACAAGTGACAAGGTCATCAACAGCAGTTTGAAAATTTGACATACCCCATGACTAGAGGTTGTGTAATGTGACATTGGATTTATAGAACCTTAGCACTTGTGGTCTATAGGGGGCGCTATCGCTCCCTTGAACCCTCAGATTTGACTCCAGACACCAGGTAAAAGTCCAATACTTATTTATTAGGACGATAATAAAGTGCACCAAGCACCTACACTCTACTATACTCATAAATAATCATCAGTTCACACTACAATAATCAATCCTCCACTCCCAGATGCATTGCCACCCTTCCACCCAGCTCAGCTCAGCGTCTGAGGATTTCCCACAGTCATTTATAGTCCTTGACCCGGAAGTGTTTTGCCCTCTCTGTCCACATGACTAGGAACACTTCCGGGTCAGATAAAAATCCTTTTTTTTCACCCCGGGAGCACGTCATTCCTCTTGTCCATGTGACTCGGACATACTTCCGGGGCGTAGGGCAAATAATCTTTGTTCCTCCCTGCAGCGTCCTCTAGCGGCCCCCATGGTATCCAGCAGGGCTGGGGATAAAAACTGCATTGTCCAGGATTCCCTGCTGGCATTCAGGGCACCTCCATGCTGCAGGGAGGGCTCCACCTGGCAGCCTGGAGGATGAACAGCCGGCCATATATCACACACTCTAATCAAGAGAAACTCAGTTTCCCTTATCACTCCTGATGGCCACTACTTCTTTGCTCTGGTCTTTTTACATAATTGGAGGTGGGGAAACTGTTTAATCTTTCATCTGCTTCTTTTTCTCTTCCATCTTATTGGCATTTGGAGCATGCTCATGCCAGGTCTCTTGCTCCCCTCCCTTTCTTCCTTGTAATCTGCTCTCTGCCTCTTTAAACTTTAAGAGTTCACAGATTTTCATGCTATAGTGTACACCAACCCAGATATTGTTCTGGGGGATATTTCACAAAGCACAATTATGAAATTGAGACTTAGGCAACTCATTTTGCATTTGATTAATTGGTTTGATAAACACAACATATACAAATTAAGAATCTATGACTTTTAAGTGTGAAGCTGATATGATGCATAGTGTATTAAGGGATAGTTCAGAAAATTTTCTAGTTTTAGTTAACTGTTGTAAAATAGAAAAACATATAACAGACTGAGACTGTCTTATCAGCATTTGAACAAGAAGTAATACTTGACCTGTCATAATACAAATAAAAAAGTATCTGCTTTTAAGAACAGGAGTGAAGATGCATGACAATCTATAGCCTACCAATTAAATGCCTAAGTATATTACAGTTCTAAATTTGTGCACTTCATAATTAAATTTAAATAGTATTATGAAGATTTAATTATAAAATGTTAATGGCTTTATTTACTGACCCATCATTCTGAGCAAAACTCAGGGGACCATGTCTACCCTATCACATTTCAATGCCTGCCCATAAATGATAATTTTATAAATGAAAACACTCTTTTGTATTTGAAAATTGATGTTAAATATATATGTGAATTTACACAAATAAAGCGGGTGATTGTTTTTTTTTTTTTTATTGAAAGTTGCCTTTCTAGGAGCCATGATTGCATTTCTTGCCCAAATTGGTTATTCGGTACTGGTGGTTATTCAGCATTAAGTTAGGCAGACATTTGAACATATATGAAACGTTGTTAACATAGATCAGTTACAATTACATAGTAGACAGCATCATTTTTCAAAAATTACAGTCAGATATTATAAAGTCCTTAAAATCACTCCCTCAACATCTGTTACATGCAAGGTTAGAATGGACTCTGCCTACAGATTCATTGCTAAAGCAGAAGACCCCACATTGAAGGCAATTGGAAACAGAGTGCAGCTAGCAAGTGGTAGAAACAGGGATTGGGGTTGCAGAATCGGACTGAATTGTAAGTGCCTAATTTGTTTACTATGGATGTGGGAACAGACAATCTTGAACAAGTTATTCTGAACATTCAATGTGTTACATATTGTAGACTCAAGAACAGAGATGTTAACATGTTCCAATTAATTCTTCAAGCCTTTAGCTATTACCCTAGGGTTCCTTTTTTTACCTCAGTGAGTATTCTGCATTGTCTTTCTAGTCATCTTGACTGGGCAGCCCCTTCTGGGGAGACTAGCCACAGTACTATACCATCTCCATTTATATAGGTTGTTTAAATGTGGAATAATGAATATCTAAACCCTTTAAAATTACTTTGTAAGCCTTTCCAGCTTTAGGCAAGTCAATAGTTCTTAATCACAGATCTTCTGAGATCTCTGTTTTGTAAGATATGCTTTACATCAGCAGATGCTTCTTGCGAATAAGAACCTGACTTGAGTTAGCTTTCCTTAAAGTCATTAGCCTACTGGCTCACATACTTTTTCCAATGTACATTTTAAATGTTTGAATTATGTATTTAAATGTACAAGAACAATACAATAATTTGTATGTTATTATTTATACAAGACTGTGTTCATTTACTGCTGTAAAGATGAATATAAGGCCATATTTTAAGGGAAATCTATGGATAAAAAACAGTTCCTTCCAAAGTGTTTACATGCTTTTTCTTACCAATGTACAAAGAAAATATTTTTTTAGATAATTTGTTTGCCTTGCACTATACACCAAACACCATGGCTGCAGGGATGGGAAGTTTAGCACTGCTATCAAACTGACTTCTGTTCACATTGTGAAGTGTGTAAGTAAGATGAGCCCAGACAGTTAGGTTGCTGTTGCAATTAAATTGGGTAAAGCAAATGGACATCAGACTAGTTCTTCCATGCATGAAACACATATAAAAGTTGACATATTACAACACGTGAACTAAAAAACAAAAAAAGATCCATTCTACCAATCAACAAATGAATACACCCTGTATAGTTATGTGTTCCTCTCTATTATGTCCTATTTAACAAAACAAACTGTCAATTTTTTCAAACCCCTAGCGAGTTTTAATCTTGTAGTTTACTGTGTTGCACATTATTTTGTTGTTTTTATTTACCATTTACTTAATATATTCTTATTTCAATTTCATTTACCTCTGTGTGTTGGTGTGTGTGTGTGTGTGTGTGCTGAACAAGGCTGGGTGCATTCTTGGCACCCCTCAATAAAATAAATAATTCACTATTTTATATATGGCATACTGTAAATCTGAGCAGCCCACAGCCACTACAAACATGTCAAAGTATAAAGAGAATAATGGAGATACCAAATAGTTTAGTGCTGAATCAGAGTCAATAACAATATGCAAAGCTGAGTATTTCGTTTGCTGGTAGAAATGACCAGTACTGTAATCAAGAAGGAAGGTTTGGAAAAGTGACTCTTGGTTATCTTATTCGTCTTTTCTGCCATCTAGCAGATAATATCATGCAATACACTCTGAGCAGCTTTTGTCATCACTTAACAATGGTTTCAGTCTCCAATCACTTAATGTGGAAAACAGCCTTGAAAGTGTTGAGACAGACATTGCTTTTAGTAACAAGACTATTTGCTATGCCCTTTCTGAAAAATGTAATATTAGTGCATAATTCTACTACTGTTATGAAGGACAGCATTGTACCAGGAATAAACTATTTCATTTACGAATACTATGCACTTTTTCACAAATGCTGCATTTTTAAAAACTCACTCAATAAGACTAATACAGTAATTATGTCTCTGGTACACTGAAGAATGTAAATAATCTTTCCATCTCCAGCTTGCTGTAGACAAGGCAAAAAACATCTTGTTTGGGTTAGTGTCAGGTCTGTGATAAGCAAATTAAAATGTTAGAAAAAGCAGTTTTTAATCAGTTGAATAATTACATGAATAAACATACCAATCATGATAAGTTTTAGTCAAGTTTTTGACCAAATTACAATACAGAAACTGCATTGGTTAAAGAAGTCAATGACTTGTGGGTTAGTGCAGAAGGAGGCAACACATCTGTTCTCATTCTATTAGACTTGAGCTTAGCATTCAACAACATAGACCACAGCATTCTTATTAATCGTCTCAGAAAATGGGCAGGTCTCTCTGGTAATGTCCTTGTTTTGTCATGGTAGAGTTCTATATTATTTTGTTTTCCGTTTTTGTGTTCTTTATTGTGCAGTCTTTGTCAGAATGCCTCAAATCTCATAGACTTTCCACTGTTTATAAGGTATTGTACTTTATAACTTTTCCCCACCTTCCCTTCTACATCTGTAACCTTAGGCAATTACATAGAGTAAAAGACAAGCAGGAGTTAAGTTACAACTTTAAATAATGTATTATTGATAATATTCATAAAATAATAACAATAAGCAAAGTATAAGTGAATATTGCCAACCATACAACCTGATAAATTCTGATGTGTAGTTTCAGTTTCATAGACTTGTTAGTTACTTAAATGTCATTAGTTAAGTCATCATAGCTTAACACATGCCTGTCTCAATATGGCTGCCGAGCTGTGCTCTTCAGTATGCTGTCCTTTTCATAGTGATGGTGAGAGAGGTGTTCCTTCATGGTAATGGTGGGAGAGGGAAAGGGAGGGGCAAAGCAACCAAATATACACATTTTCTGTTCAAATCCTATGGCCACATGGGGTCGTGGTACAAAATGACTCCTGATTCAAACAAACCCAAACAGCCAACTTTAGACCAATAGAATTCTGGTGCAACACATCCCCCAGTTACTGGCTTATTTCTACACCTGCCCCTAAAAAACATTTGATAAGCTGAAGCTTTTCAACTAGGTTGCCTTCCTGCCCTGCAGAGAATCACTTGCCAGATCAGTTTGATGCACCTCCCTCAACTCTGCCATAAATTCTTAAGTCAAAACACTAATATTACATTTGCTTTGTCTGACTTACAAATAAAGACATACGAAATATTTACCAACTGATATACAGAATGTCACACCACAACAGTCCTAAGTTGGCTTCAATTTTATTTAACACACAGGAAATTTTATGTTATTTATGGTGATTGTAGCTTAAGGATCCATAATGTTTTATACAGGATACCACTAAGCTATATTCTGGGCCTATTATTATTTATTTAGGTCAGAGTATCTCAAAACATAAGGTGAGCTACCACAGTTATGCAGATGATACACAGTTTTACTTATCTATAACACCCAATGACCCTGGAAAAAATGGAAATAGTGAAGATCTTAGAAATAAACTTGACCCATTGGCGCTAAAAGTCAAGGCAGAAGTTAAGAACTTAGGTGTGATCGTGAACTCTGATCTAAACATTAAATGACATATTAACTATATTTCTACGTCTGCATTTTTCACTTAAGAAATATTGCAAAGGTTAGACCTCTAATAACATTGCATGGCACTGGAAAAAATAATTCACACTTTTGTTTTCAGTCAAGTAGAATACTATAATGCTCTCCTAACAGGTCTATTTAAGATTGACATCAATTGGCTGCAGTAAGTTCTAAATGCAACAGTAAAAATCTTAACCTCAAAAAGAAATTCTGAGCACAAATCTATGGTTTTAGCATTTTTAAATTTGCTACCTGTGTCCTTTAGAATAGTTTTTAAAATACTGCTAATGGTATATAAAGAGCTGAATAATCTTGCTCCCTCCTATATTTTGGAGTGCCTGTCCCCTTACATTCCCAGTCCTAACCTCAGATCTAACACTGGTTTGCTTGTTATACTGAGAGCTAATTATGCTGTTTTGCACCAAACATTTGGAATACTTTAACGATAGATATACACCAGCCTAATACCATTTATCAATTTAAAAAAAAACATTTTTTCTATATGGCCTTTTCTTAATTAGATAGATTAATAGATTACGTATGCACTGTAATATCATATACTTTATGGATGTGCTATCATTATTAATCCCTACTTTTCTCTGTTTTCTTTTCCAGTTTCTCTATGGAACCGATTTATGCCACCAGTGCCACCACCACCTAAATCAAAGTATTCTGCAGCCGCTTGTGGTGATGGAATGAAAGAAGATAATCTAACTGTCTACGAGACTCACTGCATCGAATTGTCTAAAATAAAGATTGAAAAATAATGAAAATATCTTTTTTTCTCCAGCACCTAGCCCCTGCAGTTTTTTTTCTGTTCTCACTGGCTACCTGAGCATAAGATCAGACTTACCTTAATGTCTTAATGAACTTTTAAAAAAATATTTTCTTCAGATTATGATTCTGCTACATGTATATATGTGTTATGCAAGCACATATTGATTTTTAAGTATTTTTTTGCATACATTATTTATTTAGTTATATACAACTATTTCTAACTTGCTGCTTTGTTTTTCATTTGTAACTCTTCTTTTATATTGTGTAACTTTAAGCTACATTCCTTGAATGAAAATTTGCTATGGAAATAAATGTTGTTGTTGTGATAAACCCATTTTATAAAACAATTTTTAAAAAGACAACTGCCACAGTCCAGCTCTTCTCATCTTCCCTAATGCAGAAATAAGAAATACACTGCAGTGTCCTTATCCCTTATTTACTGCAGGATCCAGATGGAGTATCGCCCCGACTGCTGAAGGCCTGTGCGCTGGAGCTGGGGAGTCCTCTACAGCGCATCTTCAACCTGAGCCTGGAACAGGGGAGAGTCCCGAGGCTTTGGAAAACATCTTGCATCACCCCAGTCCCAAAGGTATCACATCCTAGTGAGCTGAATGACTTCTGGCCTGTCGCTCTGACGTCACATGTGATGAAGACCATACAGCGGCTGCTGCTTCACCACCTGAGGCCACAGGTCCGCCACGCCCTTGACCCTCTGCAGTTCGCATACCAGGAGAAGGTGGGAGCGGAGGATGCCATCATCTATATGCTACACTGATCCCTCTCCCACTTGGATAGAGGCAGTGGTGCTGTAAGAATTACATTTCTGGACTTCTCTAGCGCCTTCAACACCATCCAACCTCTGCTCCTTAGGGTCAAGCTGACAGAGATGGGAGTAGATTCATACCTGGTAGCATGGATCGTGGACTATCTTAAAGACAGACCTTAGTATGTGCGTCTCGGGAACTGCAGGTCTGACATTGTGGTCAGCAACACAGGAGCGCCGCAGAGGACTGTACTTTCTCCGGTCCTGGCATCCTTCAACATTTGCAATAAGATGCTGCAGATGTTCTACCAGACGGTTGTGGCAAGCACCCTCTTCTATGCGGTGGTGTGCTGGGGAGGCAGCATAAAGAAGAGAAACACCTCACGCCTGGACAAACTGGTGAGGAAGGCAGGCCCTATTGTAGGCATGGAGCTGGACAGTTTGATATCTCTGGCAGAGCGATGGGCACTGAGCAGGCTCCTGTCAATCATGGAGAATCCACTACATCCACTAAACAGTATCATCTCCAGACAGAGGAGCAGCTTCAGCGACAGACTGCTGTCAATGTCCTGCTCCACTGACAGACTGAGGAGATCGTTCCTCCCCCACATTATGCAACTCTTCAATTCCACCCATTGGTAAACGTTAACATTATACAAAGATATTGTCTGTCTGTATACCTGCATTATTATCACTCTTTAATTTAATATTGTCTTTATCAGTATGCTGCTGCTGGAGTATGTGAATTTCCCCTTGGGATAAATTATCTATCTATCTATCTATCTATCTATCTATCTATCTATCTATCTATCTATCTATCTATCTATCTATCTATCTATCTATCTATCTATCTATCTATCTATCTATCTATCTATCTATCTATCTATCTATCTAATCCCCTGCTGAATACTGCACTTCACATTTCAATGGTCTTCTTACTTGAAGTATCAACCACTTACGTGATCAAAATATTGGTAGTATACTGTAGTTCTACTGTAAACCAAACATAATGAAAATAACAGTCATTACCTGTTTTTATTTTGATACATTTCAGTATATTTATTATGCTGCTGTTTTTGAAGGATAATATATAAAATAAAGTTTGATTGATTGGTATGTACATGTTTGGCACTTTTAAATTTTTTAACTCATGTAATATTTTTATAGTGCCAATTTAGTTACAATTGTATTACATTTTAGAAATATTTAAAATTTGTTCTTATCAAAAATGATGACAATAGGGTTTTTGCATACTGTGTATAATACTGTATTGTCTTAACATTCTCTACCATAAAGCTATGCTCCTTTTTAATACATTCAAAGAGTTGTAAGTAGATCTCTGCTGACAGATTAACGCGAAATATTAAACCAGTCACTTCTAAGTTGAAAGGATGACATCTCCTCTCATTATGAAACTGAATGTGACTGAAATTGTGTGCTGCTATATGAATATTTTCTAGGAGGAATTTTTGGCACAAAGGAGGTTGTTAATTGCCCAAAGATCAAAACAGCTGAGCTGACCAATTTTGTACCATGCCAAAATTGACAGGTGTTGCAATCAGTCAATGGCACAGGGAATTGATAACTTGGGCAGGAGCCTTAATGCTGGTCAAATAAGCAAGCTTGACAGGGAATCCTTAAAACAGCTTGCACAGCACAGAAAAGCTCATTTGTTTTTTGCCTTGTGTCTGGAGGGAATGTTTTCATTCTGTTTACCGTGCTCTGAACATATTACACTAGCAGTAAGAAGAAGCTAGAAGACAAACTATTGAGTTAAAATACAAATACATATGATAGAATCACAATATGAATGCATTTACAGTGTTCAACATAAAACAGAATATAGTGTGATACAAAATTTGTTTTCATGACATTCCATCTGACAGAAAACAAGAAGGGAAAGGAAGGAAGAAAGTTAAGAACATGATAGGTGTCATGCATTCACATTTTATTGTACATGTAGAAGTGCATTGGTTTAGTTTTACATATTTGCAAAGAAAATAAAACGAACATTCCAGACAGCATGAATGATACTTGCTGTATATTCTGGGTGGTAACTGAGTAGAAGACTTAGTTGCTATTTGATTTCACATAAGGACATTCAGCAGTGCTTTTATCAAGTTTAAGTAATTTGTTTGCTTAATATTCTACAACCTTAAGGATTTTTTATGATTTTCACTGTAAAAACTGTATTACACTTTTAGCAGCTGTCCACCAGCCACTCACTGAGCATTTTAAGGTAGACTACAGTACATGTTCATTACTTTGATAAAAAAAAATCAGGGTTTCAGGTCTTTCAAAAGTAATGCTAATTACAATGCGATGTCAAATAGGGCAGGTCAATATGGAGAAAAAGTAAGTAGAAAAGTCTTAATCACAGGCAGTCACAGTTATTATATAGAAAAACTAGGGGGCTCCTCCCCCTGCTCGCTTCGCTTGCCAACCCCCGTGTTTAGTTTACCGGATATACAATCCAATACAATTTATTTTTTGTATAGCCCAAAATCACACAAGAAGTGCCGCAATGGGCTTTAACAGGCCCTGCCTCTTGACAGCCCCCCAGCCTTGACCCTCTAAGAAGACCAGAAAAAAACTCCCAAAAAAAAACCCTTGTAGGGAAAAAATGGAAGAAACCTTGGAAAAGGCAGTTCAAATAGAGACCCCTTTCTAGGTAGGTTGGGCGTGCAGTGGGTGCCAAAAAGAAGGGGGTCAATACAATACAGTACAATACATAGAACAGAATAAATCCTCAATACAGTATAAAAATAAAAATTCTAGAAGTATGGAGTAGAATTTCACATTAGATGATATCACATAATATGATTTGGATTTGTTTTAAGTCCTGGAGACCTCATTCATCAAGCTGTCTCCCCCATTTTGCCATTCCACATCTGAAATAGCGCTAATACAATGAAAGGACCCCTCATTCCCACATCCCCATTCATCAGGGATGACTTTACCTTAGGCAGGCAATCCACAATTTAAATAGATTGTTATTTTCTTGGGAATTGTTACATATGCATTATTTTCACTTTTACTTTAAAAGCTTTTGTAAAAACAATACTTGTTTCTTTATTTCCTGCCCCGCTTGTGGTTACATCTCTTTCTTGCCAGACGTATAATGCTGCTCGTGTTGTGAAAGGTGTTGCGGCTGAATGTACGCCAAGGATATGCCTTTGGATCATTTGCTGTCTTTTTGCTGCTTGCTAGCTGCCTCTTCTGCCTGTCGCATGTCGTAGCTTTAAGAGCTGGGAGCACATGCCTGCCAAAAGCAATCCAACAACTGCTAGCTTAGAGGTCTGTTGACTTGTTTTAAATGATGGCTCACTGCCTGGTTTCATGTGACGTTGTAAAAGCAATACCTGTCTATTATTTCTGGCCCCGGGCATGGTTGAATTCTTTCTTGCAGGATGTATAACGCTGCTCACGTTCGGGGTTGGGGGGTGGGGGATCAGGTTAGCTGCTGTCACGCTGCCCTTCGATCTTTTTAAAGCCTGTACAGCCACTGTCCTTTTTGCTACGGCCCTGGGACAGTCTCTTGGTACCAAGTCTCATGTTTACGGTCCCCGCGAGATGCACCGTGGCAAGTCTCCTTGGTCTCGCGGGTCTTTAAAATGTCTTCTGAGATGATCACGTATCGTAGCCTTGCATTTGCTTTCCAGGACAGGATTTCTTTTTATAATAGAGAGATAAGAATCCACACCAACATTTGTAATCATAATTAAATAATGCAGTGGATGGGCCAAATCATGCACTGGAATGTATTGTAATGAGCTTAGAGCTAAAGTATCAGCATCTTACAGAAGCTTTAGTTATCCTGAGAGATTTGCAAAGATCTGAATGTTGGCATTCATTCTGGAATATACGCATTATGTGTTAAAAGGTAAAGAGGACACAAAATGGTTCTTCATTCTATTTGATAAAGAACACTATCACAAGGTCCATTACAAAACAAACAAAATTTAATTCAAAATAACAAGCATAGATAATCATAATAATAATTCTGTAAATTTATATAGTGCTTTTCTCACTACTCAGAGTGCTTTACATAGAGAATGGGGAGCCACTTCAACCACCTCCAATGTGTAGCATCCACCTGGATGATGCAACGGCAGGCATTCTTGCACCAGTACACTCACCACACATTAACGAGAGAGAATAGTTAGCCATTTAGGGACAGGTGACAATTAGGGGGCCAGAATGACTATGCCTTGGTGGGCAATTTAAACTGGATATTGGGATATAACCTACTCTTTTCAAAGGGTGCCCAGGGATTTTGTATGACCACAGGGAGTCAGGACCTCGGTTTTACATCTCATTAGAATGATGGCATCAATTTTTACAGCACAGTGTCCCCATCACTGCACTGGGGCATTGGGATCAATATGCAGACCACAGGGTAAATGCCCCCTGCTGTTCTCACCAACACCACTTCCAGCAGCAACCCAAGCTTTTCTTCAATGGTCTCCCATCCATGTAAAGTGAATGAAGCACAGTTGGTTACCAAAAACAAACTTTAGTGCCTACAAAAATAAAGGTGAGCTGAATGTGAGGAGATTTTAGTATGAGCTGACAGAACCAGTTTTAGCATAATAGGTACAGAAGAGCCAATTAGAAGAAAATGTTCAAAGTATAAACAACTAAAATGTATGATATTAAAAAGTGAGTTATAAAATGCAATTTAAATGTGACCACTGAATGAGGTACAGATAATAGTAATCTTAAAGCTAAATTTGCACTAGACAGTTGTGCAGTGATAATTTAAAACAGTAAGGAAGCCAAATTGCAAGGATAAAAAGAGACTGGAGGTTTGCTAGGATGTAATCAATAATAATAGATAGTCTGGAGTGACAGAATCATTCACTTTGAAAAGCAGTAACACAGTTCTAAATATAATATAATAGCACAGTGAAAGTGACTCTAGTTGAGTGGTGACTAACATTTGGTTTATGATCCATAAAAAGAAGATCCATAAAACAAAAATCTTCTAACTAGTATAAAAATTTTCAGCTGTGGACTAAAGGGGTCCTATTTTCTCATAAATGTCTACATTTACATATATTTGCTTGGCAGATGCTTTTATCCAGAGCAGCGTACAAAAGAGGTAAACATAACCACAGAAGAGGTAAACCGGCTATAATACTCTTAAATACAGTATGTACTTATTTAGTAAAGCTAAATTGAAAAATTGTTCAATTAAATTTATTTATTCATCCATTTTTAAACTAAAATCACACTAATGTCTAAAATATATATGGTGTAAGGAGTGTCACATAAGGATGACACTATGAAAGGAAAGGATGAGTGAGATAGATTTTGACATGTCAGAAAGTTGCTTGATAAATATGAATATCTCAATATTTTCAATTTATAATTAGTAATCAGTTTGTTTGTTTTAATTTTCTGTGTCATTTGTTTCAATGCATTGCTGCTCTTTGTAGACACTTCACAGCTTTAAGGGATCTGTTCTAAACATTCATTTTTTAGTTTTTGACTTTCTAATGTGTTGAAGAGAACTTTGAATCACCTTATTGATTTAAAGAGGTTAAAACATTCGTATGTGGTACTTCAGGTAAATAAATAATACAACAATGGAAGCTACCAAATGTAAAAAATACTCCAGGCAAGTTTTAACCATGTTGCAACTGTTTCTTAAATAGATTCAACAAATTTCACCAAGAACAAACCTAGTTCTGATGAAATACAATAGACAAGATGAATAGTTAACGTTTACATTTGACAAGTCAGATAATAAAAAAAAAGAAAAAAAGGTAGAATCATATATCAAAGAAAAAAATAGTATGTATAAAATGTTATTCTTTAGTGTCCTCAATTATAGTACTTTTAATTGTGCTTGGCTTCTTTCTTTCGTGAAAGAGGTTATTCAAAGATTGTGATGTACACAGGCCTTCATGCCAACAGTGGAATGTCAGATTATTCCAAACAGTCACGCAGATAATGTGAAAGTAAAGTAAGCTTGGCCTATATTGTGTCTGTTACATAGGGACTGACTATCTTCAGATTGCAGATTATGAAAACATATTCTGGGCAGACCATAATCATACCAAAATGATATTACAGTCCCATAGAACAAATCTATCTATAGTACTAAAACATTTCCAAGATTCAAAGTGTATTTTTGTACCATTTTTAGGAAGAACTACAAATGTTTATCACAACAAAATGAAGAGTGTGAAAAGGTTTGCATAACGCTAGAACCAATAGCTTAGAAAGAAGCAGACTTGAGCAAAATGTATTAAGCTGGAATGTCTAACTTTGATACATTTAGACAGCAAATCATTTAAATTGGAAATTTCTTTTTTACAAATTGTTGGATTATAAATTACAGGCATTGGTTATTCAACTTAATAGATAATAGAATGATGTAGATAATTGCCTGGGAACCAGGAAGTTACTAAGGGCAAAAGTGTAACCGAGAATGCACACAAGAAGAATACAGTTCAACATGGATGAGAAAGTCAGAGATGAAAAAAACACAGAGAGAATCTTTCCATTCAATGATTCCAATGCACCTTGTGACTTTTCCCTATACAGAAGAGCAGCCTGGCAGCACAACAGTGGCCCCAAGTGCCACATCCAGATACTGAGAACAGAAATAGAAGAGAAGAGGGAGGCAACTAGAGGACAGAGGTTGTGACTGAATAGATCTTGGTTGATCTACATTACAGAAAACAACTTTCCTTAGTTTAAATTTTAAGTTGGCTCTAGTTTTAGGTTTGTGCTTCTGGTTACAACTACATTTTGTCCCTGATGTCCGATTTTCACCTTGCCCCTATGTTCTTGGTTACCATTTCCAGTTTTTGATCTTTTGATTTTGTCCCCTTGCTTAGTCTGAATATGTCTATGTCCTTTTGACCACCTCCTGATTCTTTCTTCATTCTCATAATAATCCTCAGACACATCTTGTGTTCCACACCTGAAATTCAAAAGCAGAATTCATCCTGAAAGATGTGTTGGACTCATTATTCTTTTAACTGTAGTGGTGATCACAGATGGGTTGTTAGTCATTGCTGTTCTGCCTAAAAAGGGTGGCCATTGTGAAATAAGGAAAAAACAAATGGAGGCTTTTCTTTATAAAAACTACAAGATTCTGTGTAAATCCTTGCCTAAGAGATCAGGAAGGTTTGTTGAATACAGTATATTATTAACCCTTATCAAAGTTATTGTGAGAGATATCACTGAGCACTTTATTCTTTATTTGCTCAAGAAATAATCATTGAGCAGAACAGCGGGAATAATTTTTTTGGCAAGGGGTGCTGCTGACTACAAAGACTATACAGTATGCAAATACAATCCACATAGGCCTAAATGTCCTACATACAGTACATTCATGAGAAATTAGTTTTGTGTCTAAACCTACTGCAGCAGTGGCCAGCATGAACCCTGATTATCTATTACATAACTAACATTATCTGTGAAAGCAAAACATTCTTTAATGTGGTCCCAAAATGATTTCATCTACGAGTACGCATAAGCAGCTCAATTCCTTGAAAGACCAGAAATTGTAATAAACACATATCTTTATATATAATCTTCATTTGGATCTTGATCTTTG
The DNA here is from genome assembly GCF_900747795.2 of Erpetoichthys calabaricus. Taxonomy (NCBI): domain Eukaryota; kingdom Metazoa; phylum Chordata; class Cladistia; order Polypteriformes; family Polypteridae; genus Erpetoichthys; species Erpetoichthys calabaricus. Next base: position 120,000,407 of record NC_041399.2, on the reverse strand, counting down.
TTTGTCCGCGAATTCCACGCATGCATAGACCACCTTCCAGTTTAGTACGTTGTTGTTACTCATGGATGTCAACAATGTGCTGGAATAATGAAAGGGGTGGTGGACAGTGTTACGCTGGTTAGCTCCTGAGGCCTGGTTAGAGAAAGAGATTGCCGAAGATAAAAGGTACGCGCCTACGTAACATATGAATGAAAGAAAGACAGTGGGTAAAATGAATGACAACGTAACAGCACGTTCTGGAAATTATTATTGTTACGTTGTAGCCGGCGAGTGCTGCGCGTCTCACAGTTGCACCCTGGCTTGCTCACATGTCAGTGAAGTGATCCCTATTTATGCTTTAAAGAGCCTGGATACCTATGTGTCCCCCTTTTATAACCATTGCTCCATGTATATTGCCTTACTCTTTGGATTGCCACAAAGCAACCTGCAAGATTGGAGAAAGGTTGAGAAGAGATTGTGAGAGGAAACGACAGCATCGTGAAAACGAGACGGACTGTGAACGGAGAGAAGCAGAAATGCTCCTACACCACCACATAATTACTATTTAGACAGTGATTCCGAGTAGGCCGTTCCAATCGAATCAATGTCCAAGGGTTTTGTTTTGTAATTTTGTTTCCCTTATAAAAAATCATAATGCTGTGCGACGAAGGGCCCAGTTCACGACTGGCAGCCGCGTTTAAACAGGGAACCCTTCACAGACAACATTAACACGCGCAACATAGTTGGGCACATATGGCTAGTTTACTGTGTATGCATAAAATGTTATTACACTTTCACTTCTGAAACACACTTTTATATGTCACTCCATACTATGATCATGCTGAAGAAATAAGTAATAATACTGGTTTGCCTTTTATTTGAATACATTTAGAAGCTATCACAGAAATCATTGGGCACAAGACAGTAACAACACCTGGACAGGGTTGCCAGTCCATCACTCAATGAGCACAAACCTAATTTGGCAGCCACAATAATGTGGTGTAATCTTGTTTACACAAATTTTTAGGAAATTGTAGAATAGAAAGAACTGTTTGTTTTTTTTTTCAAAAATTACAAACTAATTACTAACTAAGGCAATGTGTTGTAGGACAAACTAAAAGCTGTTGCCAGGCACTTATTGCCAGATAAAAAGTCTCAGTTCCCATGGAGGAGACCCTCTTTGGAATTTAGGCTTTGTGCCTTATCTTAAAATATGAATTATCACGGACAAAATAACTCTCAGAGACAGCTAAACACACAACTTCAAAAGATTATAACTCAAAGATGAGTAACATTGATGGACAGAACTTTGCACCAGTGTTCAACCAAAAGGATGGGCTTATGTGCACCCAAGAAACCAATGGCAAGACCATTATTTCTTCCTTTAAAAACTTTTGTATGGCCCTAAATCTTTGCTTCCTCCATCAGGCTCACAGCTCAACCTGGCTGTAACCTCTGCTGTATAGCAAAGACCACTGTGCTTATAGAGTGTGGCCAAAATGAAGTTGTAGCAATATAATGCAGAACAAGTACATACCTAAATTTGGAGTTAGTAAGAAATTAAAAAAAACTCTGCAGTGGGTTAATAAAGAGTTGAAAAAGAAACTGCAAAGAAAAAAAACAGGTGTATAAGGTGTATAAGACTAATAACTCCAATGTGAATCTTAGGGCATATTAAAACATTAGGGCAACTATTAAGAAGAATACTAGGGAGGCTAAAAGGCAGTTAGAGAGGAATATAGCAAGATGAGGCAAAAAACGACACAAACAGATTCTTTCAAGATTTTACTAGTAAAGAAATATTCAAAGAGGAGGTGAAGTGCATCAGGAGTAGTAAAGAAGCAAAGGTATTATAAAATACAAACTGTTAAATAGCAGATAAACTAAATTTGAATTTTTCTGAGGTCTTCACATATGAGAAAGTGGCTAACCTCAAGGCAGTAACAGGGACTACTAAGGGAGTACTGATTGATTTGGAAATTGTAGAGGAAGAAGTACTGCTTAGATTAAATGGGCTGAACTCGAACAAATTACCAGGACCAGATTATATTTAACCTTGAGTTCTTAAGGAGGTTTAGTGAGTACATATATAACCATTGACACACATTTTTAGGAAGTCACAGCGCGCTAAGGAATTTCCAACAGACTGGAAAATGGCAAATGTTGGCCCGTTATATAAAAAGGGTGAGTGGGAGTTCAGGGTGTTGTTTGTAGTTGGATGCAAAACTGGTTCAGAAGGAAGCAATGGGTTGTGGTGCGAGGGACCTTACCAGAATTGAGCAATGTTAAAAGTGATTTTCCAAATAAGTTACTGTTAGAGCAGCTGCTTTTTTAAATATATATATAAATGATTTAAATAGGAATTTAATTAACAAGCTTCTTAAATTTACAGGTGACACCAAACTTGGTGAATTGGGAGATAATCTAACATTAACTGAATCATTATAGAGGGACTTGGATAGCGTACAGACGTGGGCAGATTAGTGGAAGATGAAATTCAATGTAAGTACAGTAAAACCTGGATTATCTGTCAGGGGTCGGGACCGAGGTCGTGACAGATAACAGAAAAGACAGATAACAGAACAGCTACTTTAAAAATGCTATACAATTGATTAGTTTAGTGAATAGTCATATTTATTTAGAAAGCAAAACTATTTTAACAACATTTAATATAGTATTAACAAAATTAATTAATATAATATTGTAACAACCAGCGTAACGGAGTTTTCTCAGTTTTACTTGTAGAATTTGTTCCATAGCAAATAGTACCCTATCTGATACTCCTTTATGTGAGTTACGAAGCACACCTCCATAACAATAAAAGAAAGCTTTCCCTACCAATCAGTTTATCTCCTGCCACTCATGTTCTGGATTTCTCTGTACTGCAAACACTCCTTCTTAATGTTTACTGACTCCCTACTCAAAATTTCTTTTTAACCACTCCTTTTTTCTCATATCTTCCCCTGTCACTCATCTTCTAAGAGGTATGTCTACCGCTGACAGAACAGGAGCCCTTCATCCAGTTCCATAAATTACAGCATTCCACTCTTTTCTGCTCCCCCACAGCCCACTGCCTGCACGCCACAATATATTAACAATATTTAAAAAGAAAATTACTATGCAGAAGAACATTAACATTAGTACATTAATACAGAATAACAATATCATCAGTAGTTTCCATTTTTGACACTTTTTCAGTTTTTTTCTGCATCATGTTTTATATTGTTCATTGTTGTTCTTCCTACTCCGTAAATTGAAGCAATACTTGAAGCACTTTTGCAGTTTTGTAAATGTTTAATAATTTCAATTTTTTGTGACCATTTCAGCACCACATGCTTACATTTATCAGCCGTAACAATGTATAGCAGATTCATTATAACAAAAGAGAAAAGCACCGAAATGCTATTAAAACTGAAGGTAAGTAACTAACAATGTGATTTTAAAATGCTGCATGACACGTGGTACTGGGGAAGAACACTACGTGCTAGCACAAGGGAGAGTTGTTCCAATGTGCATAGCTTGTAGCATACCACATAGCAGTAGTAGTACAGTAATAGATAAGTGGTGGCGTACACAGTTTTTTTTTCTTTGGCCCCGACGGTTAATACACACTGCTAATTGAATAACAAATAATCAAGGTTTTAATGTAAATGTTAAGTATTATATGTGAGAAATAAAAATGTTAAGTTTGAATATCAAAAGTACACCTAATGAGAAGGATGTAGTGCTGTAGTGGACTCAACACTATTAGAAGCCATTAAGAAGGTTAACAGAATGTTAGCTTACATAACACAATGTGTAGAGTACAAGTCACAGGAGGTTATGCTCAAGCTTTATAATGGTCTGGTGAAACCTCATCTGCAGTACTGTGTATAGTTTTGGTCTCTAGGTTACAAAAAGGACATACCACTCTAGAAAAAGCACAGAGAAGAGCGACTAGACTGATTCCAGGGGCACAGGGGATGAATTATGATGAAAGGCTAAAAGAGCTGAGCGTTTTCTGTTTGAGCAAAATAATATTAAGAGGACGCATGATTGAAGTGTTTAAAATTATGAAGGGTATTAGTACAGTGAATTGAGACTGTTGTTTTAAAAAGAGTTCATCAAGAACACGAGGACACAGTGGGAAATCTGCTAAGGTAAAGTTCACATACACATTGGAAGGTTTTCTTTACACAGAGAACCATAAATAAATGGATTAAGCTACCACAGTTTGGTAGACAGTACGAATTTAGGGACTTTCAAAACTGGAGTTGATGCTATTTTAGAAGAATTCAATGGATAGGAATGGCAAGCTTTGTTGGGATGAATGGTCTGTTCTCTTCTAAATTGTTCTAATGTTCTTAAGTTCCTGTAATATTCTTTCCCTTGAATGCCTGATGTTTGTCTTTTCTTTAGGATTAACTTTACTTTTCTCTGTCTGTTCCCCTAACTTAGTGCCCCTCTTATTCTTTATTTAGAAACTCTACACTCACAGTTTGCATTCCTTTGTATTAATGAACCCCTGTGCTGTGGCCCTTTCAATTACTCTTCTTTCCTGACCGCTGTGACAGATAGGGGTGCTGTCAACCCCTGAACCCTCAGACAACACTTTGAGACACCAGGTAAAAGTCCAAAGATGAATTTATTCTTATAACAATGTGCACAAAGCACCTCCACCTCCACTATACTCTCAATTATAATCAATAATAACAACCACACTAGCAGCTCCATTCCACTACCTCCCAACTCAGCTCAGTCTGCTGGGGTTTCCCATCATCCTTTTATAGTCCCTGACCCGGAAGTGCTTCTGTCCCTCAGTCCATGTGATTTCATAGCACTTCCGGGTCAGATGAAAAACTCCTTCTTTTCTTCAGCCCGGAAGTACTTTATTTCTTCCGTCCCCGTAACTAGGGAGTACTTCTGGGCTATATGGAAAATATAAATCCTTGTTCCTCCCTGCAGCATCCCCTGGCAGCTCCCACTGCATCCAGCAGGGCTGTGAAGAAAAACTCCAACGTCCATGATGCCCTGATGGAATTCGGGGCCTCTCCATGTTGCAGGGAGAGCTCCATCTAGCGACGTGGGGCTTTTGGCCAGGATAAACTGCCGGCCATATATCACACCGCTAAGAACTGTCCAATTTGGTAAATGTTTTACACACATTCCTTCTTACTAACAAAACTCACTGACTGAATATCCATGGCTAGTTACTTCCTTATTCGCTTGTCTGTTTCTACAGTTGCTGATGCCTGATCGATGTTTTCTCACGATGTTTCTCTTGCCTGCATACCACGGACCCCCTCTCCTAACTGCTTTGAATACAGCTGCCTGCCTGTTGTTAAGATGAATGCTTTCTTGCTTATGATTGCATGTGCCTTCGCTTTCTAGTAGCTTTAAGGCTTAACTGTAAGAAAGTTATATGGTTCTATCTATCTAATTATTCTTTATATGCCTTGACTTTTTTCCCCACTAAGGAACTGCTGTTACTTTAAACCGTTCATTGATACTACACTGGTTATTTATTTAAAAGTTGCCAGTTTCAGCTACTGCGTACTGCATCACCTCACCGATGCTAATTTTGAACACAAATATCAAGAACATATACAGGTGCTGGTCATAAAATTAGAATATCATGACAAAGTTGATCTATTTCAGTAATTCCATTCAAAAAGTGAAACTTGCATATTAGATTTATTCATTACACACAGACTGATGTATTTCAAATGTTTATTTCTTTTAATGTTGATGATTATAACTGACAACTAACGAAAGTCCCAAATTCAGTATCTCGGAAAATTAGAATATTGTGAAAAGGTTCAATATTGAAGACACCTGGTGCCACACTCTAATCAGCTAATTAACTCAAAACACCTGCAAAAGCCTTTAAATGGTCTCTCAGTCTAGTTCTGTAGGCTACACAATCATGGGGAAACCCACTACAGTGTAAGATGCTGTTATCTATCTTCTCCACAAGCCGTATTCTTGCCTGGACAAACCTGGCAGCACTGTATGGATTATGTTTTTTGATCTCTTCAATGCCTTCAATACTAACCATTCATCACTATCAAGCTCAGGATTAAGGGTGAACCTATGGTGTCCAGGATAATGGACTACCTGTCTGTTAGACCACATCAGAAGTAACTGTCCTGTCTCATTTTCTCCTCATTCTCTAAACCTCAGACTATAAATATAACACCCGGCCATGTTAATTGCAGAAATTATCTAAGGATTCTCCACTATTGGGGTGTATTGACAAAGGGGATGAGACAGAGTATAAGAGTGTTTCTTGGTGCAGAAAGAATTGTTTTCAGCTTTACATCAGCAAAACCAAGGAACTGGTTATTGACTTTCAGTGCACCAAAGTGCCTCTATGTCCGGTCAGTACTCAGGGACAGGTTGTGGGGGTTTTGCAGTGCTACAAGTACTTGGAGGTCTACATCAGTGACGTACTAAACTGGTCTTGTAACATAGAGAAACTATATCTGTGCTCCTTTAATGGTAGTGGTATTCCTTTCATATTCTACAACTTTGTGATGACTAGCACAATCTATCTAATAGGTATGCCATGTTGCTTTCACAAAATGCAGACTTTTTATGATTATAAGGATACAGTAGATGAAACTGCAGTAGAAGAGCTTTAGAAACAGGGTCCAAAACATTCAATGACCTATGTGACAATATTAGGGATTCCCTGATATTCTTAATATTTTAGTCAAGTATGAAAGAAAATATTGTTAAGAAGGTTATTATTTTATGTATATTGTATGAATAACTCAATTATTTTTAGACTGAAATTGTGGCATCTGTCATGACCATTTGCTGCTGAGTCCTACCCATTCCCTTTCTTTTTCGATTGTCCTGCTGTATCATTGGTTCCCTTGAAAAGTGGCACCAGGCAAGAAAAACTCCAGCCTTAATCTATGAAATGAATTCTATACAGTTTTGAAAACTACTTTTTAAGCAACCTTACTTTATAACCAAGCTAGACAAAGGAAATAATACACATTTCAAATTAGGCCTTCAAAGCTATCATAAATTAAAGTCATAATCAAGAAAATTTATCAAGGATTGGATTTACAAGTTATTAAAATAATTATTAGGAGATGTATCTTTAAGTTTCTGGGACAACTCTCAAAGATAAAACAGGTTCTGTTTGTCAGCTACTGGCCCCAGCTACAGTATAAATTGTCTCCAGGCAACAAACAACAGCACAGCAGATTATACATTGGAGCCAGGTTACGATAGTGACTCATGGTTCAACAAGACCCTATGAAAGATGACTATCATCTGACAAATAGCTTGATGGTGACAATGGAGGACACATTTCTATGATGTTGGCCAGAGACACCTTTCCTTCCTGGGAATATTCTATCCACCTAAGCAGATTGTAGAAGGCACAGTAGTTTGTCAACAATATTTTCAGAACACTAATCAGATGGCAACATTAATTTCTTGGCTCAAATGATTTGTATGTAGTCAGCCAAAATGTGACAGCATATATTTAAAAAGTGTAATCTAAAAAAATACAACTTTTTAAAAATATTTTCAGTATTCTAGTTCATAACCCTCTAATAACTGACCACATCACTAAACTGGATTATGTGGGATTGAGAATGTTTTTCTATGCAGTTATAAACAATCTCCCAGCTAAAGGTTGTGAAATAAAAACTAAGGAAGCAGAAGATGATACATTTTACTGAACTGCTTCAATGCTGTGAAGCATATACTTAAGCATATTTTTAATTGAATTAGGAGTGCTTTTTCCAGATGTACATTGAGGAAAAAGCTTCTTTTCACTGAATTTAAATTTAGAAATTATAGTATTTCCATTTCTTAAATATTAAAGACTAGAAGTATGGTTTATTATTTCAAGTAAGAGAAAAGACTGTCCTCGCCAGTCTTATGTTTTCAAAAACTTTTTTCAGTAAAGCAAAAGTAAAATAAAAATGCAATTAACAAGCACTTTCAGCACAATGTGCTCAATCTTGTAAACGTCTATTGATCCCATCACTTTTATCACACTATGCCTTTCATCTGTCTTTAATGAACCCCTGCAGCTACTAAAAGAACAAGAAAATATTATGAAGAAAATCTTGAAAATATGAAATTGCACAGCTGTGTTAATAAATACCATCTGCAGTATGAAGTACTTGACAAAATTGCGTGGGTAGCTATGATCCCTAGGGATACATTTAGAAAATCAGTACATTAATTAAAATAATAAAAACAAGTACACTATCTATCATAAAGAAATATTTTTTGGGGAAACTCTTTAATTATACTCATGAGAGTCACTCATGATGGCCACTTTTTGTTATTGTGCTTTACTTCTCCTGCCACACATTTACTGGAGCTACAGCCATGCCTTTTGAGTTTTGTCATTCAAACTTACTGGTTATTATTTGTCATATGTGCTCTACTAATGTTTTTTTAACTAACTAGGGGGCTTCGCCCCCTGCTCGCTTCGCTCGCCAAGCTCCATGTTTGGTTTTCTGGATACACACTTTTAAGATTTTTTTTTTCTTTGAATTGTTGCTATTTCATTAGTTTCGCTTTTATTTCAGAACTTCTGTAAAAACAATATTTGTAATCTTGCGAGTCCCAATATGCTGAATCTTTTTAATGAGGTCAGGATAGGTTTCGCTGTTTGGAATTTCAGCACAGACAAAACGATCTACATCATCAGCAGTTAATATTTTTTTTTACAAAGTAAAAAAGTAAGTAGAGTTCTGCATTGGACTCCTGTTTGTAAAGTTGTGCTATTTTCCTCTCACAGTTCCAAAAGTACATGGGGTTACCAAGGTGATACCCCAGCTTTTGTCTAGGTTTTTGTACAAGGGCTAGATAGAACGTTTTTGACTCCTGGAGTAAATGTAGCTTTTTAAATAAGTAGACAGATAAATATATATACATGAACAAAGTAACCAATACTGCGGTGGGTTGGCACCCTGCCCAGGATTGTTTTCTGCCTTGTGCCCTGTGTTGGCTGGGATTGACTCCAGCAGACCCCCGTGACCCTGTGTTCGGATTCAGCGGGTTGGAAAATGGATGGATGGAAGTAACCAATAAATGCATGTGTGCTAAACTCCGTTTTTGAAATTCTCAAGATTCTTTATTTGTCACATGCATAGTTATACAGGACAACACGCAGTGAAATACATCCTGATCCGCTTATCAAAAACTGTGCAAAGTTAGAAGAATATCAGTTAAATTAACAAAAAGTCATAGATTGAAAGATAACAGTATAGTAGAACATAATAAATAAGTAAAATTATGTGAATAAGGTAGAATTAAGTGTTAAGGTGCAATAGTATAGGAATTATTGTGCAAAACCAAAGTTAGACTGGTGCATAGTTAAATGAGGCAGTTTGTTTGTTTGCGCTACTGCGATCTTTACTTTCTTTTTTTTATATTTTCTAATTTTCCTACTTTCATATTCTTTAACTTTCTCCACATGGGTATAGCGCGGTTTTTTTGAGCCTTTCTAATTTCACTGGTTTCATAATCTCTAACCTGCTCTGCATGTGTTTAGCGCCAACGTTTGTAAACGTCATTATGAAGTTCCACTTTCATTTTACTCATTGTCTTTTAATTCTGAACCGTACAGTACACTACATAGAACAGAATAAATCCTCAATACAGTATAAAAATAAAAATTCTAGAAGTACGGAGTAGAATTTCACATTAGATGATATCACATAATATGATTTGGATTTGTTTTAAGTCCTGGAGACCTCATTCATCAAGCTGCCTCCCCCATTTTGCCATTCCACATCTGAAATAGCGCTAATCCGATGAAAGGACCCCTCATTCCCACATCCCCATTCATCAGGGATGACTTTAGGCAGGCAATCTACAATTTAAAGAGATTGTTATTTTCTTGTGAATTGTTACATATAGATAGATAGATAGATAGATAGATAGATAGATAGATAGATAGATAGATAGATAGATAGATAGATAGATAGATAGATAGATAGATAGATAGATAGATAGATAGATAGATAGATAGATAGATAGATAGATAGATAGATAGATAGATAGATAGATAGATACTTTATTAATCCCCAAGGGGAAATTCAGATACTCCAGCGGCAGCATACTGATACAAAAAACAATATTAAATTAAAGAGTAATAAAAAAGCAGGTAAAAAAAAAAGACAATAGCTTTGAATAATGTTAATGTTTACCCCCCCGGGTAAAATTCCGGGTGGAATTGAAGAGTCGCATAGTTTGGGGGAGGAACGATCTTCTCAGTCTGTCAGTGGAGCAGGACAGTGACAGCATTCTGTCGCTGAAGCTGCTCCTCTGTCTGGAGAGGATACTGTTTAGTGGATGCAGTGGATTCTCCATAATTGATAGGAGCCTGCTGAGCGCCCGTCGCTCTGCCACAGATGTCAAACTGTCCAGCTCCATGCCAACAATAGAGCCTGCCTTCCTCACCAGTTTGTCCAGGTGTGAGGCGTCCTTCTTCTTAATGCTGCCTCCCCAGCACACCACCGCGTAGAAGAGTGTGCTCGCCACAACCGTCTGATGGAACATCTGCAGCATCTTATTGCAGATGTTGAAGGACGCCAGCCTTCTAAGGAAGTATAACCGGCTCTGTCCTTTTTTACATAGAGCATCAGTATTGGCAGTCCAGTCCAATTTATCATCCAGCTGCACTCCAAGATATTTATAGGTCTGCACCCTCTGCACACAGTCACCTTTGATGATCACAGGGTCCAATATAATATATATATAATAAAATAATATGCATTATTTTCACTTTTACTTTAAAAACTTTTGTAAAAACAATACTTGTTTCTTTATTTCCTGCCTCGCGCAAGGTTACATCTCATTCTTCCCAGACGTATAATACTGCTCGTGTTGTGAAGGGTGTTGCGGCTGAACGTACTCTAAGGATAAGACTTTGGATCATTTGCTGTCTTTTTGCTGCTTGCTAGCTGCCTCTTCTGCCTGTCGCATGTCATTGTTTTAAGAGCTGGGAACACATGATGCTTGCCTGCCAAAAGCAATCCAACAACTGCTAGCTTAGAGGTCTGTTGACTTGTTTTAAATGATGGCTCACTGGCTGGTCTCACGTGACGTTGTAAAAGCATACCTGTCTTTTATTTCTGGCCACAGGCGTGGTTGAATTCTTTCTTGCAGGATGTATAACGCTGCTCATGTTCGGTTGGGGTAGCTGCTATCGCAGCTTTCTCCACATGTGTATAGCGCCGTTTTTTGGGTTTTTTTTGAGCCTTTCTAATTTCACTGGTTTCATAGTCTCATTAATTCTGAGCTGGAATGGACGTGCTTTTTTTTCAATTCCACTTGTTCCGGACTGATAATTACTTTTCTTATTTTCTGAATTTGCACCTCAATTATTCTTTTTTGCTCTTTTTTCTGTCCAACGCATTTGAGTCTCTTTTCTCCGCGCCCGACTGGACGTGCTTTTTTTCCATTCCACTTGTTCCGGGCTGATCATCACGTTCCTTATTTTCTAAATTTGCACCTAGATTATTGTTTTTCTTTTTAGCATTTTTTTCTCTCCATCGCTTTTGGGTCTCTTTTCTTCGCGCTTTTCTTTCTTCTTTGTTTAATCGTCAACGTTTCATTTCTACCCTATTCATTTCATTTCTACCCTATTCATTTCTACCGTATTGACCTTATACACTTTATATGCACTGAGAGCCCTGGAGCTGTGTGTGCTGCATGACTGCCTTTACACTACTGATTTGTTTGTTTTTTTGATATTACTTGTAAGTAGGGTGTGTCTTGCAAGACTCTCGTTCTATGTTCCAGTGAGACGCACCGTGGCAGGTCTCTTTCGTCTCGCGGGTCTTTAAATTATCTTCTGAGAAGATCACGTATCGTAGACTATCAGGACAGGGGACAGGATTTCTTTTTATAATAGAGAGATATATGTCAATAGAGCACTGTCCAGGTAGGCACTGTCATAGAATAGTAGACTTTCAATTGCGGTTGTGTAAATACAGTATCATTGGTGCAGTGCAGCCTAATGTAATATTGTTATATTCCTTTTATGTTAATAAGTTTGAAATTGCTTTGTTCTACTGTGTTTAAAATAATCTGTATTTTTGTGTGTACATTATGAAATTTGTAAAGATTATAATTTTGCTGTTTTTACTTGTACTTGCACTGAAACCTACAAAAACCAGTGTGTTGCCTAATATCCAATGCCAGAAGAGTTATAGGTATATAACTGAAACAGTAAGAAAAGTACATTAAGTTGTTATTTTAATAGCATTGGATGTGACATCCTTGCTTCTTCTATCCAGGAATGCTTTGATTCCTGTTAAAAATATTTTCTTTATTGTATAATTATTAAATAAATATACACATTTTAAAAATATCAGTTAGCTACACTTAATGCAAACAAATAAAGTATTGTTTTATGTATTTTTCATGAGTTTATAAATGAAAACACATAGGTTTTTACCCATTTACTCTGGAAAAAAAATTGAACAACACAACATAAAAACCATATTTAGGAATTAAAAATTAAATTAATTTTAGTAGTGTTAACACTGGTATTTTTCTGATAACATCAGGAATAATATGTTACTTGGAATTACATAGTTCAATGAATTAATAAAATGGATTTTTTTTGACAATATACGAACATACACTGGTCTTAATTATGAATATCCAAAAAAGACACAACAAACTGTTGTTATATTCATTTTAATAATATATTTAAAATCACTTAGAAGAAGACACATTGAAAGGTAAGATGACAACCTTTATCATTAACTGTTTTATACAATAGTCTCAGTATTCAGGAAATACATTGAGATCATGACTCTAGTTGCAGCAGACCAAGCAGTTCTTGAATTAATTACATTAAAAAAAAATTTCCATTAGCTGTGCGAAGAATCAGCTTTCAGCTTGATATAGAGATCATTACATCTTTTACTGTTGACCTCAAACTGATCTCAATTTAAGCAATACAGATGAACATCCTAAAATCAATCACATTAAAATGTTTTCTCAAACATTACTACCACGTGCTAATTCATGAAATCACAATTAAAGAATTATGTGAACTTAAGAGTCCAAAACCAAGATATCAAAATGGCAAGCACTACAACCTTTCTTTAAAAAGTATTAGTAGCAAAACTTTATTTTTGTATGCACCTAGTATTCCCAAAATATCAAACATCATTTAACTGAGAATAATTAATGACTGTAGAAGTTTAAATTATTTTGATGGTACCACAATGTGTATGTATGTACCTCCAGGATCTGTTAAAGAAAGTCACAGTACTGATACTCTTTAAGGCTTGATCATTTACATACAGTAGGTGTTGGGGAAAAAAAATGTACTTTATATTCATATGCTGCTGACTCCATCAGTCAGTATTGTTACATTTCTTGACAGTTCCTTCATAATTGTGTCTGCACTGAAACCTAAGCTGCTAAATCTGGTGACAAAATCAATCGGCAGCAATGAGGATGGAGTACTTTAAATTAAGCAGCCTGATGCATCACTTACTTCAGCTTCCAAATATGCAACTTATAAAACACAACCACACAATGGTCATTTTGAAAATACTCCAAGCACTCCTTTAGTACGGGCCACAAAACCTGCACTTGTGGTGTATATCTATGGAAATACGAGTTTCAAACCTGTATGTATGTGTTAGCCCTCCAATTGACTGGAACACTGTTCAGGGTCAATTCCTACCTCATGTGTGATGGTATCAGAACCAGCTTTGGCTTAGCAGATGATTGTCAATTTATCATTATTAAATAAAGGAAGGGATTTTTTTGCAAAAAACAAAACAAAACAAATAATGTGGTTAATATTTATTGAAATGATTAATCCAACAACTTTACAGCCATATATCAATATTTTATTTTTTCACAATTTAATGTATATCATAAAATAACAGAAACATTAACTATATTTACAGTTATGCTTTTCAATTTTCACACTAAAGAATGAATTTATTCATAAACAATATACAGTATTTTTTAAAATGGCTTGTCACATAAAACTATTTCCTTTCTTTGTTACCATGATTGCATTACTTCACAAAGGTCTTAAGTTAATTCATAAAGATATTCCCAGCTTGCTGTTGTTAACAATGCACACATGCATGCTTTTATCTTCTAGGTGGGGATTCAGAAAGATAGTGGAATGCAATCAATAGATAACTAAATCTGGTAGGATTATACAGTATCTTTGTTTTATATACATATTATACATATAAACACTTTGTTTGTTCCTTGTTCACTTTTTTGTGTTAATTGTAGTTTATCTTCCAGTCCCTTTACTAATTTCTCTGCAATTATGGCCTTAAGGTGAAACCTAAAATGCCCTATATATTTCTTCTTTTTGCATTGACTCTTGCTCATATTGTTTGGTACTTACTGTAGTCTTGGATTCTGGTTAATGTGGATTGTGTACGTTTTTGTTTTGATTTTCTGGCTCTGGTACCTCTTAAACCCTAAGTGGCCCAGTAGCGGGCTGCCAAGGATTCAAAAAATGTTTTAAAACACCTTTACCACATTATACAGACGAACTACACCACACACTGACACAAATAATACTTTGCCTGAAAGCCACAGGTGTCTACTAAGCACTCATATTGATCACATTGTTACAGTATGTACAGTTGTCTTTTAATCTGGCATGAAATCACACATGTGCTGCTACATACACCATCACACAAAAAAAAATTAAACCCAGCCTAGTAATTTTATTGTACCCTAAGTTCTTGTCAATAAGCCGCGGCTTATCTAAGGAAAAAAGTTGTGAAAATGAAAAAATAGAATATCGGCTTATACATAAGTCCGGCTTATACATCCATCGCGGGGGTTGCATTCCAGAGCCACCCGCGAAATAAGAATACAGTATCCGCGAAGTAGAAACCATATGTTTATATGGTTATTTTTATATTGTCATGCTTGGGTCACAGATTTGCGCAGAAACACAGGAGGTTGTAGAGAGACAGGAACGTTATTCAAACACTGCAAACAAACATTTGTCTCTTTTTCAAAAGTTTAAACTGTGCTCCATGACAAGACAGAGATGACAGTTCCGTCTCACAATTAAAAGAATGCAAACATATCTTCCTCTTCAAAGGAGTGAAGCAAACAAATCAATATGTCTGTTTGGCTTTTAAGTATGCGAAGCACCGCGGCACAAAGCTGTTGAAGGCGGCAGCTCACACCCCCTCCGTCAGGAGCAGACAAAGAGAGAGAGAGGGAGAGTTTGTTTTTCAGTCAAAAATCAATACGTGCCCTTCGAGCTTTTAAGTATGCGAAGCACTGTGCAGCATGTCTTTTCAGGAATCAGCTTTACAAAAGATAGCAACGTGAAGATAATCTTTCAGCATTTTTAGACGAGCGTCCGTATCGTCTAGGTGTGCGAACAGCCCCCCTGCTCAATCCCCATACGTCAGGATCACAGATAGTCAGCGCAAGAGAGAGAGAACAGTAAGCCGGGTAGCTTCTCAGCCATCTGCCAATAGCGTCCCTTGTATGAAATCAACTGGGCAAACCAACTGAGGAAGCATGTACCAGAAATTAAAAGACCCATTGTCCGCAGAAATCCGCGATATATATTTAAATATGCTTACATATAAAATCACAATTTAAATGACCGCTACGCGCTCGTGTTGACTCGGCGACGCCCAGAGCAGAAAGAACGCGCTCCGGCCGCTCCAACCGTGCCATGCGGGGAGTGAGAGAGACGGCAATATCTCACACTCTCTCCCCCCTTAAAGAAATTAAATGGGCGCGAGTGAGACCACTGACCTCCCTTCCCTTCTATTAGTTATAGGTTATAGTACGTTCGGCTTATCCATGAGTCCGGCTTATCTATGATACGATTTTATTTTAAAAATTCGTATGATTTTTGGTCTCCGGCTAATACATGAGTCCGGCTTATAGACAAGAACTTAGGGTACAAAGAATACCCAAGTGACATACAGTGCATCTGGAAAGTATTCATAGCACATCATTTTTGCCACATTTTGTTATGTTACAGCCTTATTCCAAAATGGATTAAATTCATTTTTTCCCTCAGAATTCTACACACAACACCCCATAATGACAACGTGAAAAAAGTTTACTTGAGGTTTTTGCAAATTTATTAAAAATAAAAAAAAAATTAGTAATCACATGTACATAAGTATTCACAGCCTTTGCCGTGAAGCTCGAAATTGAGCTCAGGTGCATCCTGTTTCCCCTGATCATCCTTGAGATGTTTCTGCAACTTAATTGGAGTCCACCTGTGGTAAATTCAGTTGACTGGACATGATTTGGAAAGGCACACACCTGTCTATATAAGGTCCCACAGTTGACAGTTCATGTCAGAGCACAAACCAAGCATGAAGTCAAAGGAATTGTCTGTAGACCTCCGAGACAGGATTGTCACGAGGCACAAATCTGGGGAAGGTTACAGCAAAATTTCTGCTGCTTTGAAGGTCCCAATGAGCACAGTGGCCTCTATCACCCGTAAGTGGAAGAAGTTCGAAACCACCAGGACTCTTCCTAGAGCTGGCCGGCCATCTAAACTGAGCGATCGGGGGAGAAAGGCCTTAGTCAGGGAGGTGACCAAGAACCCGATGGTCACTCTGTCAGAGCTCCAGAGGTCTTCTGTGGAGAGAGGAGAACCTTCCAGAAGGACAACCATCTCTGCAGCAATCCACCAATCAGGCCTGTATGGTAGAGTGGCCAGACGGAAGCCACTCCTTAGTAAAAGGCACGTGGCAGCCCGCCTGGAGTTTGCCAAAAAGCACCTGAAGGACTCTTAGACCATGAGAAAGAAAATTCTCTGGTCTGATGAGACAAAGATTGAACTCTTTGGTGTGAATGCCAGGCGTCACGTTTGGAGGAAACCTGGCACCATCCCTACAGTGAAGCATGGTGGTGGCAGCATCATGCTGTGGGGATGTTTTTGAGCGGCAGGAACTGGGAGACTAGTCAGGATAAAGGGAAAGATGACTGCAGCAATGTACAGAGACATCCTGGATGAAAACCTGCTCCAGAGCGCTCTTGACCTCAGACTGGGGTGACGGTTCACCTTTCACCAGGACAACGACCCTAAGCACGCAGCCAAGATATCAACGGAGTGGCTTCAGGACAACTCTGTGAATGTTCTTGAGTGGCCCAGACAGAGCCCAGACTTGAATCCAATTGAACATCTCTGGAGAGATCTTAAAATGGCTGTGCACCGACGCTTCCCATCCGACCTGATGGAGCTTGAGAGGTGCTGCAAAGAGGAATGGGCGAAACTGGCCAAGGATAGGTGTGCCAAGCTTGTGGCATCATATTCAAAAAGACTTGAGGCTGTAATTGCTGCCAAAGGTGCATCGACAAAGGCTGTGAATACTTATGTACATGTGATTTCTCAGTTTTTTTATTTTTAATAAATTTGCAAAAACCTCAAATAAACTTTTTTCACATTGTCATTATGGGGTGTTGTGTGTAGAATTCTGAGGAAAAAAATGAATTTAATCCATTTTGGAATAAGGCTGTAACATAACAAAATGTGGAAAAAGTGATGCGCTGTGAATACTTTCCGGATGCACTGTATATCAATCGAAAGGTCTTGACCAGTAGATTTCAACCAATGCCCCTGGCTCTGACTGAGTAAATGAAAATGTGTGTGTATATATGATAAATTATTTATATTTTATATAAACATTTTATATTATTTTATATAAAATTTATTTTATTTATATTTATATTTTGGGAATCCCCTGCCTGGAATGGTTCTGGAGGTGGGAAGATTGCACATGTCAAATGTTGTAACTATTTCTTTGTGGCATCACTTTGAAACATTTCACAGGAACAGTTGATATGTCTGGGAACACTTCAGAGGCAAAAAAAAATGATCTGGCATTGCTCAAACCTGAAATATACTGCATTTTATAATATAAATTTGGAAAAATCACATTGTCCACCAATTATTTTTTTGCTATTTTTTTGATCAAAGGAATGGTTAAATTTGACATAAACACAAATTTTATCACATTTGAGAAGTTACGTGTCAAGTTTTAAAATGACTGTCCTTCCTTTATTTATTGGATAATGTTCTCCCCTCAGCCAGAAATTTCTGAAAAATGCCCTTAGGGTGGTAAGGGTTTGTCGGTTTTTTTTTTTTTTTAGGACAGAGCCTAAAAGCCCAAATTACAGTTTCAGGGCCATGTATAAAATCTATAAACTCAGCAGCTGTCTTAAGGTTGAGTTAACTTTTTTTGCAACAATCTTTGTTTAAGGTTTTAAAAGAGATTCCTCGATTTACTGAAAAATGTACACGTACACCCCAATTAAAAATGGTTTATTATGTTAACCAAGTATAGGATATTGATAAAAAAATTGGTAGCTTCAGCCTTCAAAAAAAATCTGTGATTTAGATGATGACACAATTGGACGTTTTTACACAACAGTGCAATATTCCTTAAATGTATATGGTCAAGCTGTGACTAATTCACCCATAAAGTCTTAATTCCAACTGTCTCATCCAAGCCTTCAGTGTTTACTGCATCTCTACCGAGCCACCAGTTACAGTCTTCATCACAGTTTCTATGAAATCATCATTTAAAGTTTTTTTCTGCCACCTCTGTTAAAAGTTATATTCAAATATTTGCTTCTTCATTCATTGAGCCACTTTACTCTACTATTGACTGTGTAATCTGTTGATCTACCAACTGTATTCTTTGCTGATGTCTCTGTAAACCACATAATCCAGTGTATTCTGCTGTTTATGCTTAGCCACCAGTTTTTTTGGTTTTTTTTGCAAATAGCACCAGTGCATACTTATTTACTTTGCTCTGTCTGGTCTACTACATTCTGATTTCACTGCTCAGTTCTGAGAATTCAGTTACTACTATCCTCATCACGTCAGCCTGAGCTACACGTATCTGGTCCTGTAACTTAACCTGAGTTACCAATCAATGCCTTCACCACTCAGTTACAGCCTCCTGCTATCCAGCCATCTATGACCTTAAGAGAGGTGGCTTTTGCGTCTTACCAGCATCACCAAAAAGGACTGCCTTTTTGTTATTGTTTACAGTTGTGTCAAAGAACCTAAAGGTTCCTACACTGTTAGAGTGCTTCCTGACTATTTTAGCCTTCTTGGCTTCGGGGCCATTTCTAACTAGTTGCCTGAATTCCTGCCAGCAGAGGCCCCTTCTGAGCCTTTGTCTGCAGTAAAGTCAATGGGCATTCCAGTGTGGGTATTTGTGCTGAAGCCAGCACATGCTCCAGAGCGAGTATTTGTCTTACTTAGGCTATACATTTTTACACTTTCAAAATTTTGGGGTGTCAGAAATCCACTACTTAAAGGGGATTATGTTGTTTTACAGTGTTTTTAATTTATTCAAGTATTTAAATTTTTCCTTGATTAATTGTTTAATTATTTTTGTCTTTATTTTATGTGTTATTTGTAGTTTTGTCACTTCCTCACCTGTAACCTTAAGTGCCTTATAAGGTTAAGATATTAGCTTTTGCCTATACTGTTTACTGCTCATTCTTGAATTTTCAATACTGAGTTGTGTAAATTCTTGTTTTTCCACTTTCTGGGTTTAAACTCTCTGCTTTTGTCTAATGTTTTGATATGGTTTGATATGGTATATTTTTTCAGATTTGGTTATATTTTTGGATTGCTTCATTTGGAGGCAACTTTCCATATTTTGCCATTTTCATTTGAAATTTTTTGTTAATAAACTATACAATTACTAAGATACTATGTCTTTGATATGTGGGCCAGGGGGCCTTTTAGTATGTTTGAGGACTTGGTGTCAGTGCCAGACACGGTGGTATTCTTGTTTACTTATGGTGGAAGATAGTCAATGTGATATTTACTTAGAAATCTATGTTATTAGCCAAAGATTCATGCAGATTTGTTAACAAACAATATTTTGTAGCAGCTTCTGCATTGGCTAATGCTAGGAAGGATAAAGTGGTTATTCTCTTTGAATGTAACTTGCAGTCCAATGGTTTGCTGATGCTGGTAGATTCTATTACGAGGTGACAGAGATTAGAGTTAAGAAAGTTGCCTTGTATGTTATTTATTGTTGAATTTCACATATACCAGGACAAATTCCAAACAAAGGCTGTGAGATGGTCGGTATGGATGCTGTTGAAGAAAAAAACAACAGGCTCATTAAAATTGTGCCAGAAAAATAAAGATTAATTTGTAATCCTAAATGCAGCATTCAGGTATGCCTAATGTGTGTGAATTTCAATCCAAACTACAAGGGCTTTTCAGGGTTTTCTGTCCAGGCCACTCACAAAATCCCTAGTTCATACCATACCACATGTTTCTATCAAAGTTCAATTACTCGTGGCCTCTTTTCAAAATTCTGAGTTGTTAAATGTTGATCTTTATCCTGCTGTTCCTGATAGCTGCAGCTCCTTATCTATTTTCAACTGTCATTTCAAATGTTAATGCTTACCCTGCTGCCGCAGAACACAGAAAATCATTTTAACAGAGATATTAACAATTTAAAATTTATACTAAAATTAAGATTTTACTCTTCAACACTTCCACAATACCAACAACAAAATTCCAGTTCCTCTTTCTTATTGCTTTCCTCACTAGACTTGCTAACTATGCAAAATTTCCTCTTGATTTAAACATGTTCATTATTTTTGGTTGTTAAAATATTTTTTCTACTCCCAGCATTATTCCCAGTCCAGATAAGTCTACATTTTTATTTGTTAATGGCTCACTTCCATTACTTTTAACATATCTCTTGAAACAGCTGGCTATGTATTATAGGCATTCATCTGGCTTTTTCTTATCTCACTTATCCAATATAGGGAATCTATTGCAAGAAAGCACTTTGATAGGGCACCAGTACATCACATTGTACACACAATGACAGGACGGGTTTACAGTCATCAATTAATGTATCCTATAACCAGGAGAACACACAAGGAATATGTGGACTGGGCTTTGAACTGTATCACTGTTTTACCATGCTGCCCAAAAATCAAATACAATTGAACTGTACATCTAGTTTTAATAACTGGATTTGCAGTGAATATACTGTAAATGTAGCTATCAAAATCAAGTAAGATTTAAGCTTCTTCATGCCTACAGTTTAAGTAATAAAAAAAACTAACAATACAAGCTCCCCTATACAACATATAGTATATAATTAGCAGGTAAGTGGCACACAACATGATGATACAGGGCAAATCACTTTTCTCACTACTTAAAGTGCTCTGTGTGTAGGCAACATTACAGTTTGTGTATGTCTTTTTTTCTTTCCTTTTCTATTGAGCTATGAATTGTTTCTTCAGTTTGTCCCCCCAAAAACTGCTTTCCCCCACACAAATTTTTTTCACCAGCTGTCACTGACAATAACAAAAGCAACCAGTCATCACCAAACCTGTCTTTAACTGGCATGTGTTTGTATACAAATACTGCATTGATTGTCCCACCTATTTGCCTTATAAGTTCAAAGTTTATTGTCATGTGCACAGTAAGGAAACACGTTTCCCTGTACAAGGAAATTCTTTCTTGGGAAAGAAAGAGTTCTTTAGCCTGGAAGTCCTGCATTTCATACTTCTATACCTCCTGCCTGAGGGTAGAAGTGTGAACAGTTTGTGTTGGGGGTGGGGTCCCTGAGGATCGAGGCAGTTCTCCTTTGGTCTCTGCAATTGTAGATGCTCTGCAGAGAGGGCAGTGGAGTCCTGGTGATCTTCTCAGCAGTCCTTACCACTCTCTGCAAGTGTTTGCGATCCGTAGCAGTAGTGTTGTCGTACCACACGGTGATGCAGCTGGTCAAGATGCTCTCACAATGCAGCTGTAAATGTTGCAGAGGATCTTAGTCAACATACCAAACTTCCTCAGCCTCCTCAGAAAGTACAGCCGCTGTTGAGCCCTCTTGACCAACTGTGTGGTGTTAAGTGTCCAAGTGAGGTCCTCACTGATTTAGACACCCAGGTATTTAATGCTTCTCACCCTCTCCACTTCAAGCCCTTGGATAAACAGTGGCCGGTGAGGTCTCCTCTCCTTCCTCATGTCCTCTATCATCTCCTTTGTCTTATCTGTGTTGAGGGTGAGGTTGTTGTCCTCACACCATAACACCAGACTAGCCACCTCCCTCCTGTAGGCCGCCTCATCCCCACACTGTGGTGTCGTCTGCGAACTTTAGGATGATGTTATCTTTGTGGGAGGCGACACAGTCGTGGGTGAACAGGGTGTAGAGGATGGGGCTGAGGACGCATCCCTGTGGGGTGCCTGTGTTTGTGATAATGGTGGCTGAAATCCTATTACCAATCCTGACAGACTGGGGCCTGCCAGTCAGAAAGTCTAGGAGCCAGTCACAGAGGGTGGGGTGCAGGCCAAGTGCAGACAGTTTATGGGGGATAACCGTGTTAAAGGTGGAGCTGTGGTCAACAAAGAGCATCCTGATGTAGGAGTTTTAGTTCTCCAGATGGCAGAGGGAGTAAATCAGTGTGGCCGTGATGGCATCTGTGGTGGACCTGTTGGGCTGGTAGGCATACTGCAGAGGGTCTAGGGCAGGGGTGGCAAACTCCAGGCCTCAAGTGCCACAGTGGCTGCAGGTTTTCATTCTTACCATCTTCTTAATTAGTGACCAGTTGTTGCTGCTGATTACTTCTTTTAGTTAACTTGACTCAGGCCCCATAGTTGTTTCTTTTTCTTTAATTAGCAGCCAAACAATAATGAGACACAAAACAAGCCACCACATGACCAGCTGCACTGTGCCCATTACACAATATCTGAAATTAAAGCGAGGTGCTGGTCTTGGTAAGGTTGATCTCTCAGGTCACCAAAACATTTTGATGGTGCTCTTAGAAAGAACAGAAAAACAACAGTTTTTGAAATGTGTGCTGTGGCAGAATGAGAGCAGCAACAAGCCATGGAATTAAATAATGGGTTTAATTAACAGCAAGAATTGGCTTCTCATTAAGAAAGTGATTGGAGTGAAATTGGTTGGAGTTTGAAGCCCCAGTTTAGCTGGTCATCTGTTAGCTCGTTTCACATCTAATTTCTGCTTGGTTGTCATTTAATGAAGAAAGGAATCAATTCAGAGGGCTGAACTCTTCTAACAGGGTTATTAAAGTGATGGGGAAAAAGTTAATTAGCAGTGAAAACTGGTCACTGATTAGGAAAAGGGTTAGAATGAAAACCTGTAGCCACTGCGACACTCCAGGCCTGGAGTTCGCCACCCTTGGTCTAGGGTGTCCAGTATGCTGCTCTGAATGTGCGCCAGCACCACTCTCTCAAAACACTATATAGTATAACAACCCAGGAAGTAACTGAAACTATCTGTACACAATTCAAAACACTACACTTTTCCCTAGTATGACAGCCTTGACTCATCATTCTTTTCGTAACCAAGTCATCTAGTGTGGCAACAGTAAAAAAAGTAAAAAAAAAATTTGTATTACATATTCAAACCCAAAGCAAGTACTCATTTGCTAAGGTACTTGAGAAGCTTCAGGAGATATTTAAATGTTCACTACTTAAGGGCTGTCTATTCTAATGTGCATCTAGTGCCAATGTTTACTTTTCTGATGTTTTACTTTATTCCATTCAGGATCCCATGTTTATATGCAAATTATATGCAAATAAGGTGTTTACGCAGTGACTAGTGCTACTTCCTAAATACCTCAGACTCTGGGGTTCAATTTCTCACCCAGGTGGCATCTGTTAATACTGATCTTGGCCTCATATTCCAAAATCATTGCCTTATTAAGTTGTATTTTCATAAAAGCTTTTATACATATAATTAATTACTATGTTTATGTCAATTTTCTGCAAAATAAATACAACTAAACATTTAAAGTTATAAAAAGAAAATAATACTCAAAGAACTGTCCTTTCAAGGTTGAGAATCTTTCAAAGGCTATTTTGCTTTTTAATTGAATGTTTTGAGTATTTAATCCATTTTGATCAAAAACTTAAGGCACCACTGATTCCATTAAGAAACACTTCATTTAGTAAGTTAATTTCTGGAATAAAAAGATAAAAATGTGTTATTACTAATTTGGTTTCCTTACCTACAGTAGTTATACTTATGTTTCAAAGTGAGTATGTTAATGTTAATTATTATGTAGATCTCTGCATATTCACTGTACCATTAGGTAGTATTTTGTAGTACTAGGGTGTTATACGTGTTAGCCATTATGAATGTAGTGAAAAGTCAAGCAAAATGATACCTTTTATTGGCTAACTAAAAAGATTACAATATGCAAGCGTTCGAGGCAACTCGGGCCCCTTCTTCAGGCAACATGTAATACAGAAGGTGTCATTTTGCTTGACTTTTCACTAGGTAATATTTTGAAACATTATTTTTCTGAACTCCAATTTTTTAATACATAGGATAGACAAAGCCAATCCTAACATCAGGATCAAGATAAGAACCAACAAATCCATCTCCAGGTACACTTACACCCACAACAGACCAATTAAAATCAACAATCAACAAAAATAGTACATCTTTTTAATGTGTAAGGAAATGTTGTTCACAGGCTGTTAGATAATTCTGGTTGTAATTCAGAATTATGCCAAAAGAATCATTATTAGAATTAAGACTAAAATTAGAACTCCTCGGGCCTCATGTATAAACGGTGCGTACACACAAAAATGTTGCATATACCCATTTTCACATTCATAGCTCGATGTATAAAAACTAAACTTGGCATAAAGCCACGCACATTCTCACACCAGGTCCCTGCCTTGCGTACGCATATTTTCTGCTCAGTTTTGCAAACTGGTGGCACCCAGCATCAAAGCAGTGCTACTTGTCTCTGTGTGGTTTCCATTTCTTTTTTAGATTCACATCCCTGATGCGGCTTTATCAAATACACTGAAATTAATTGTAATCAACCTGTAACAATATAATGCCCCACGGAATTGCTTAACTATTCCAAATGCCATAGCTGCTTTAGCGTTGTTTCTCCTAGTGCACCTCTCAGAGTATTTTAACCCACTGTATCCAAGTGTGGAATCACATCAGTACAGCAGCTGATCTGAAAGCTCTACGGCAGGTTGTGAACACAGAGGATTATTGGGATACAGCATTGACCCTGATGAACATTTATAGCACACAATGCCTCAGCCATGCACATAGTCTACAGTGGTGTGAAAAACTATTTGCCCCCTTCCTGATTTCTTATTCTTTTGCATGTTTGTCACACAAAATGTTTCTGATCATCAAACACATTTAACCATTAGTCAAATATAACACAAGTAAACACAAAATGCAGTTTTTAAATGATGGTGTTTATTATTTAGGGAGAAAAAAAATCCAAACCTACATGGCCCTGTGTGAAAAAGTAATTGCCCCCTTGTTAAAAAATAACCTAACTGTGGTGTATCACACCTGAGTTCAATTTCCGTAGCCACCCCCAGGCCTGATTACTGCCACACCTGTTTCAATCAAGAAATCACTTAAATAGGAGCTGCCTGACACAGAGAAGTAGACCAAAAGCACCTCAAAAGATAGACATCATGCCAAGATCCAAAGAAATTCAGGAACAAATGAGAACAGAAGTAATTGAGATCTATCAGTCTGGTAAAGGTTATAAAGCCATTTCTAAAGCTTTGGGACTCCAGCGAACCACAGTGAGAGCCATTATCCACAAATGGCAAAAACATGGAACAGTGGTGAACCTTCCCAGGAGTGGCCGGCCGACCAAAATTACCCCAAGAGCGCAGAGACGACTCATCCGAGAGGTCACAAAAGACCCCAGGACAACGTCTAAAGAACTGCAGGCCTCACTTGCCTCAATTAAGGTCAGTGTTCACGACTCCACCATAAGAAAGAGACTGGGCAAAAACGGCCTGCATGGCAGATTTCCAAGACGCAAACCACTGTTAAGCAAAAAGAACATTAGGGCTCGTCTCAATTTTGCTAAGAAACATCTCAATGATTGCCAAGACTTTTGGGAAAATACCTTGTGGACTGATGAGTCAAAAGTTGAACTTTTTGGAAGGCAAATGTCCCGTTACATCTGGCGTAAAAGGAACACAGCATTTCAGAAAAAGAACATCATACCAACAGTAAAATATGGTGGTGGTAGTGTGATGGTCTGGGGTTGTTTTGCTGCTTCAGGACCTGGAAGGCTTGCTGTGATAGATGGAACCATGAATTCTACTGTCTACCAAAAAATCCTGAAGGAGAATGTCCAGCCATCTGTTCGTCAACTCAAGCTGAAGCGATCTTGGGTGCTGCAACAAGACAATGACCCAAAACACACCAGCAAATCCACCTCTGAATGGCTGAAGAAAAACAAAATGAAGACTTTGGAGTGGCCTAGTCCAAGTCCTGACCTGAATCCAATTGAGATGCTATGGCATGACCTTAAAAAGGCGGTTCATGCTAGAAAACCCTCAAATAAAGCTGAATTACAACAATTTTGCAAAGATGGGTGGGCCAAAATTCCTCCAGAGCGCTGTAAAAGACTCATTGCAAGTTATCGCAAACGCTTGATTGCAGTTATTGCTGCTAAGGGTGGCCCAACCAGTTATTAGGTTCAGGGGGCAATTACTTTTTCACACAGGGCCATGTAGGTTTGGATTTTTTTTCTCCCTAAATAATAAAAACCACCATTTACAAACTGCATTTTGTGTTTACTTGTGTTATATTTGACTAATGGTTAAATGTGTTTGATGATCAGAAACATTTTGTGTGACAAACATGCAAAAGAATAAGAAATCAGGAAGGGGGCAAATAGTTTTTCACACCACTGTATATAAACTTCTCCCATTCTGCTAATGTTTCAGAGCCTTTTACTGCATGAACCTCGAGGTTCAGAAACAGCTTCATCCCAAGAGCTATAAATGCACTCAATCAGTTCTTCTAGTGCTCCTGGTAGAACTATTTGTACTTAGAATTACAATTACCTCACTGTAAACATGTACTACAGTTCATAATATTGCAGAACATGAGCCAAATTATGAACCATTTGCATATATTGTACTTATGCTTTCATATTGTATATTAATTCATTGTTTTTTATCATATTATTATTATTATTTTGCTATTTTATAGGAAAAAAGTTTATGGAGGATTTGCATATTGAAACTCATTGTACCATACAATAACAATAAAGGAATTCAATTCAATGCATTAGAAGAGAGCCCATATTTACAGATGATGACAACTGACTTCTAAGTCAATTTAGATTGCCAAGAACTTGCTGGGATTGAATGGATAGATGGATGGAATAATTAAAAATGAGCTACAAAGATATTTCAATGTTCCTTAAAAGTTTTGAAGAATCAGCATTCTAAGCTTACAGATGGTCTGACATTTATTAAAGAGCTTATTGTGAGGCAATTTGTTACGTGGAGAAAGAAAAGGAAGGACAGGAATTGGGGGTTGGTTGTTTGAAAGAGACAGTACTGCTACATTAAATTATTTCATTGAGTGTCACGCATGTCCCAGCAAGCATCTTGCAGGAGGTAGGGACAATTTCTCCCATGTTTAATACATGCTTCAATTCATTTAATCATGAAAATGATATCAAGCATACATCTTAGCATTTAAATTGTTCAGAGAGCTGTACTATCACGAATTTAATGCATTGAATGATCTGTCGGCGTAAGAGAAAGCATGTTTAAGAAGCACAAAGCGAATCACACACAAAGAGCACATAGAAGAACACATACAATACAAAGCTTTTAACGTGCTACTTTGATTACAATGAGATTGGAGAAGTTCTAGTAAATTTTACATTGATTTTAAGATTAACTTTACAATGTTCTACTTTAATGACAAAATAAACTATAAGATTAAAGTGGACATTTTTTTCACTGTGTCCCTATTTTTTTTTCTTTTCTCTGTACACTAATACACTTCTGTATAACACTCAGACAGTGGGCTAAGACTCGCCTTTTCAATACGAATTTGATACCTAAACATTTCTTATTTATTTCGGGTACTGTGCGACTTTCTGAAATTGAACTTCTGAGTTTCTCCACCACTCTGTATCACTTGTTCAACTTACTTTTGTTGTTTATACCACTGCTTAAGCTAACAATAGTACTTTTTCCTTGCCTCCACTTTGCATTTGTTGAAATTCTTTTTTACATGTGCTTTTGTCATTGTCTTTTAACCAAACAATGAATGGGGAAGGTGATATATATATATTGATTTGCATATTAAAATATTCAAAATTCTGGGAGAAGTTGGGGTGGGAGGGCAGGCACGTGCATTACTTTTCACGCTGACCGGGATTTATGGAACGGAAGTGTGTGGAAACTGGCTAATGCACAGTTTGGTGCATCTAAATATAATCTTATTATTTCTGTGTAAAATGATTCCCTATCAGAAGCTGCAATAATAGGCAGGCAAAAGGCAATTGACCTTTGAAACAAAAGTTGATAACAGATAAAGAAACTGCATCTATCTTGTATAAATAACTATATAAAGTTCAGCTCTTTAACAACTCAGCAGAATTTTGAGACTAAATATATGTAATTGAACTTTGATAGGGACATGTAATGGCACAATATAAGCTGGTTATTCTGTGGGTTGCCTGGTCAGTTAGAGAACCCTAACTGGGCTAAAATCCAGACACACAGGCATACTTCAAGCTCTGTCCAGTGTCTCAATTCTGTATGTAGAATTACAAACAAAATGCTTGTTTCTGTGACCTAAATTATTGAGCCTATTGTTTTTTTTTCCTTCAACAGTCCTTTAAGTGCCCAAAGCTGTGAAATAATCTGTTTGCTTGCTTATGAGATTCCCCATCTACATTAAAATTTATTCTTAAATCATTACTTTAGTCTGATTTACACAGGTAACAGCTTTTAATTAGCTGTTTATTGAAGGTTTGTTGATTTGTCTTTTGCACATGAATAAAATCTTCACCCTTCACTGTTTAGTTTCTCTCCTTGCTGCACTACAATGGCATTTGGTGCTACTGTTCCATTTCCAAGCTATTACTCCAGCTCAAAGAAAGTAAAACCAATAAAATGAATTTGTTTTTACATTTTTATTGAATTTATTAAAAGCAAGTAACATTCCATACAAGCAAGTCAAACTTTACAAAATTAAGTTCAAATCAACCCCCTTTACTTTAAGAGTGGGAAAAAAAAACCTTTTGCCCAGTTTAAATGCTTCTTCTAAAATTGTATTGATTAGATCCTGCCATGATTTTAAATAAATTGCACAAATCCTCTAAGAGAGAATTTATTTTTTTTCCAATTTCAGATAGTATATAACATCATTTACTCACTGACTTAAAAGCGATCAGTTAGGATTCTTCCAGTTGAGCAAGAGAAGTCTATGTGACAATAGTGAAGTAAAGGCAATTACAGTTTGTCCTTCTCTACTTTAAGCCCATCTGGGAGTACACCAAACACAGCTGTTAATGGATTAGGAGAGATTGTGGCACTAAGGCTGTCTCAAAGGCACTGAAAGATTTCGGTCCAGAATTATGTTAATTTGGTGCATGCACAAAACATATGGCCCAATGAAGCTGGAACTTGATTGCAACTTCGCATGTTGGATCTTGCCTTGAAAACATTTTGGACATTTTTAAATGAGACAGATGTACTCGATAAAAGATTTTAAGTCGAATAATTGTATACTTTGCACATATGGAGCTAGAGTGAATTATGTACATGGATGCCTTCCACTCCTCTTTTGAAATGTTGAGTAAGAGATCCTTTCCCACTATACTCCGGGATCTTTGAAAGGCAGGGACTTTAAAATGTTTTATATATTACAGAAATGCTGTCAGAGTCCTCAAGACTGATAAATATTTCTTCCAGAACAGAAGTAGGTGGGATATGAAGATAATTGGGCAGATTTTGTTTAACAAAGTTTCTAATTTGAAGGTAGTAAAAGAACTGTGTTGATGGAAAGTTAAATTTGGAGTGTAATTGTATGAAGGATGCAAAGATGTTATCTATGTACAAATCTCTAAGTGATTTAATCCTGTATGTTTTCCAAACATTAAAAACTGTGTACGTTTGAGAGGGTGGAAAAAGGTGGTTCTCGTGCAGAGGTGCCACAGATAAAAGCTTCTCTGTCTTAAAATACTTCCTACATTGGTTCCATATTCTGAGTGAATGAAGCCCAATTGAATTGTTAGTATATTGGCGATAACTTGTATTTACTGGTGTACAAAGCAAGGAATATAAAGAAGTACTGCAGGATTTTATTTCAATTGTGGACCAAACCTGTTTATTTTCATCTATTTGTGGCAATGTCCAAGTTTTTATAGCTTGTATATTTGCCACCCAGCAATAAAACTGAAAGTTAGGTAAAGCCATGCCACCTTCTGCCTTAGGTTTTTGTAGGGTCGTCCTTTGAATGCGTGGATATTTTGAATTCCATTTAAAAAAATTAAAGGAACACTTTTTAATCAGAGTATAGCATCAAGTCAATGAAACTTCTGTGATATTGATCTGGTCAGTTAAGTAGCAGAGGGGGTTGTTAATCAGTTTCAGCTGCTTTGGTGTTAATGAAATTAACGACAGGTGCACTAGAGGGGCAAAAATGAGATGACCCCCAAAACAGAAATGGTTTAACAGGTGGAGGCCACTGACATTTTTCCCTCCTCATCTTTTCTGACTGTTTTTTCACTAGTTTTGCATTTGGCCACAGTCAGTGTCACTACTGGTAGCATGAGGCGATACCTGGACCCTACAGAGGTTGCACAGGTAGTCCAACTTCTCCAGGATGGCACATCAATATGTGCCATTGGCAGAAGGTTTGCTGTGTCTCCCTGCACAGTCTCAAGGGCATGGAGGAGATTCCAGGAGACAGGCAGTTACTCTAGGAGAGCTGGATAGGGCCGTAGAAGGTCCTTAACCCATCAGCAGGACCATTATCTGCTCCTTT
Organism: Erpetoichthys calabaricus; assembly: GCF_900747795.2. Classification (NCBI taxonomy): domain Eukaryota; kingdom Metazoa; phylum Chordata; class Cladistia; order Polypteriformes; family Polypteridae; genus Erpetoichthys; species Erpetoichthys calabaricus. The sequence continues at coordinate 119,969,643 of NC_041399.2, read as the reverse complement.
AGGCAAGGAATAGAATGAGCACTGCCAGAGCCCTACAAAATGACCCCCAGCAAGCCACTGGTGTGAATGTCTCTGACCAAATAATCAGAAACAGACATCATGATGGTGGACTGAGGGACCGACGTCCTCTAGTGGACCCTGTGCTCACTGCCCGGCACCATGGAGCTTGATTGACATTTGCCATAGAATACCAGAATTGGCAGGTCCACCACTGGTGCCCTGTGCTTTTCACAGATGAGAACTGGTTCACCCTGAGCACATGTGAAAGACTTGAAAGGGTCTGGAGAAGCCGTGGAGAATATTAATGCTGCCTGTAACATCATTCAGCATGACCGGTTTGGTGGTGGGTCAGTGATGGTCTGGGGAGGTATATCCTTGGAGGGACCCACAGACCTCTACAGGCTAGACAATGGCACTTTGACTGACATTAGGTATTGGGATGAAATCCTTGGACCAATTGTCAGACCATATGCTGGTGCAGTGGGTCCCAGGTTCATCCTAGTGCACGACATTGCCCGGCCTCATGTGGCGAGAGTATGCAGGGAGTTCCTGGAGAATGAAGGAATTGATACCATTGACTGGCCCCCATGCTCGCCTGACCTAAATCCAATAGAACACCTCTGGGACATTATGTTTTGGGCCATCCTATGCCACCAGGTTGCACCTCAGACTGTCCAGGAGCTCAGTGATGCCCTGGTCCAGATCTGGGAGGAGATTCCCCAGGACACCATCTGTCGTCTCATTAGGAGCATGCCCCGATGTTGTCAGGCATGCATACAAGCACGTGGGGGCCATAAAAACTACTAAGTACGATTTTGAGTTGCTGCAATGAAATTTCAGCAAAATGGACTAGCCTGCCACATCATTTTTTCACTATGATTTTCGGGGTGTCTTTGAATTCAGCCCTCTGTAGGTTGATAATTTCCATTTCCATCAAACGATGTGGCATCATTCCGTTCCTAACACATTACCCAGTCCGCATCAATATAGATATCCAGCATGATTTTTTTTCCCATTGAGATCTGATGTGTTTTCAAAGTGTTCCTTTATTTTTTGAGCAGTTTACATACATGCATATAATTGTAATTAAAACATGAACAAAAAAAAAAAGTGGTTGAGAAGGAAATAGAATGTATAATTATGGCACAAGTCTCATTGTGAGTGGATCAAGCAGCAGGTAAGATCTTCTTTGCCTTTCCAGGACATGATGCGAATCATGATTGTATTTCAAAAAGTGTTGGGATTAGTTTTCTTAGCTCTTTTTCTGCTTCCTTCGGAGAAGTAAAAATGTAGAACTTGCCTTGGATGTCCACTTTCAGTTTGGCAGCGCTGTTTAATGCTATAAAATGCAGCACATTTAGCAGCTGTTGAAGGTGAGAAATCAGGGAAAATATAAATGCAGTTATTTTCAGATATAATCTCTTGTTTCTGTCTGAGAAGTAACATTATATTTCATTTAAATTGTAATTTATTAAAATGCACAATGAAGCTCCTAGGTTTTGAGGCATTCGATCCACGTATGCGGTAAGCTGCAACTATCGTAACCTTCAGTTCGGACAGAACATTTTGTGTTTTTCCGTGTTCCGCGGTTGAAGTAGCAAGCCCAGCTGGACTGTTGCTGGCTTGTGAGGGGTAGTTGACAGTGTGGGAGGTAAGGCTATTTTCAGTTTCAATGAACCTTCTGGAATTGGCGAGTACTCCTGGCCTGACTAACTTGCACATTTGCTCCCACTTTCACTCTTGGCTGGAGATGATGCAGCATTGTCAGGTCCCGGGAGATCTGTGCTTTCACCTATCTGTTCCAGGTCAGTCTCTGGAAGGCCGTACCTTGAGCTTGAAATTGAGGCTTGTTTATGCTTGGAAGAAGCTTTAGCTGTCTTTTCTGTTTCTTTCTGAACCTTTTCTGTGCCAGTCATGCTTATATATGCTTGAATATACTGTTATGGAAGCTCCTTATGTAATTATATAAAGCACTTTGAGCTACATTTTGTATGAAAATGTGCTATATAAATAAATGTTGTTGTTGTCCTCGGGTTTAGTAAATACAGGATACCTCGGGATGAAAAAAAAGGAAAAATAACACCACTGCTAATGGAGTTCCGTCTCGAACGTCCATCTCCTGAAATGGACAAGACCATCAATAAAAATAAAATGAATTATTCTGCTTCTTATTACATTGTCCTGAATGCATTTACATAAAAATCCAGGAGGCAGAGGACAACCACTTGGCCACGCTGACCAGAACATACATTTTTTCTGTGTTTGTTAGTTATAATTGACCATGAATCCCTTCAAAAGTTTATTTTCACCATGAATATTGTTTTGAGTTTTTGTCTTCCTGTCTTCCATTATCAACTGGCCATTTCTCAATTACGTTAACAAATTTTAGATAATTATGATTTTCTTTAATCATCAAAATTGCTTAGTTATACTGTTTAATGTGATTTGTATGTTTATGTTAAGTAAATCTATGTTTTATAGTTTGTAATTTACTAATAATACATTAATAATTCTTTGCATTTCTATAGCGCTTTTCTCACTACTCAAAGCGCTCAGCAATTGCAGGTTAAGGGCCTTGTTTAAGGGCCCAACGGAGCAGAGTCCCTTTTTGGCATTTACAGGAATCGAACCGGCAACCTTCCAATTGCCAGTGCAGATCCCTAGCCTCAGAGCCACAACTCACTTAGTGACAAATGTTGTGCAAAAATAAATTCTGTTAAAAAATGTAAATAACCAGTTAAGGCCTACATGAAAATGAAGAGCAAACTGACACAGAAAGTGCAAGTGCTAAAATCTGAAACTAATATTCTGAATATAACAAGACATGGTGCTAACTGTGTCACCCAACCCCCTTAGATAATACAGTATATAGGTTTTAGTATTTCATGAATTTCAATTTATTACCTTTTAGTTCAAAGAATAAACTTAACTAGTTTTGGAAATATAAAAACAATTATTGAAATCGATAATGCATCATTTGCTCCATTATCTTTTTTGTTTAAAACAAAAAGTGTTCATAGTGGGTTGCTGCATACTGTATTCTATATCTGCATTAGGCCATGATCAATTAAGACCATTTTACTAAATAAGAACATAAGAAATTTTTGATCAGAACAAGCCACTCAGTTCACAGCAATTAATTAATTTGTTTCATGCAGTATTGCTAAATCTATTGCTTCAAAAATTTGAGATCCCCAGTTTACTTTTCTGCACCATACTCTGTATTAATTAAAATTTGGTCTTGCCAACAATCAGTATCGATACAGGGCAATTCCTGAATATGTCATTTACTTTACAATATCATATGTAAACAACTATATCTAGTATGTCTAAAGATCTTCTGTACTTTTGCTTTATTTATTTGTTAGATTTGGTTTTCCCAGGCTGAATTTTCATTCTCTCAGGATGACTTTAATATTCAAAGTTTGAGGATGTGGAGACCAAATATACACATACTTTGCACTACATTGCAGTATAAGTTTAATCTTTTGAGTGCAAATATGTAATCTAGCTTCCTATGTCCCTATTTAATTTCTTCACTATATTGCCAATCATGCAATATTCAACCATTTTACAAATATGGATTTCTTTCTTTCAGGTAACTTTACATTACTCCTATTTTTTATATAGCAGAAAATATCTTTTGTTGATCAAGTTTGGGGAATATGATATTTACAAGGTATTTTGCATAGGGCAGCGTCATAATTTTCCTTTACCACCTCGTTCAGCATCCAACAGGTTGATATCAATGCAATTGATAATTATGGCTCTGGAATAAAAGTGGTCAATTGTCCAGGTACTAGTTACAGACAGGAAAAGCAAGCACTTGGCAAATGACTGTTGCATATCCTATGAACTAGATGCTTAGCTCACTGAATTATATTACAGCCAAGTTATTAGGTGAGGGCTATGTAAATTTGTCTTATTTCAAGTGTGTCCTGCAGATGTCCTTTGCAGTGGCAACAGGAAAGGAAAGCTGATATGAAGAAGAGTGCTGAGTAGTAACAGTCAGACTATCAGGTAGATTTATGCCCTATTGTCCTTCAAAGCAACCATAACACTGATTTAACTGATTAGCCACACTGGGATCAGCAGAACTGTTTGGTGTTTGTTTCTTATACTTAGTGACCTTTTTAAGGAGTCTCCAGACTTATGTGCTGTCATTTGCAAACAATTGTTCCTGCAACTTATCTGAGTACTTTCTTTTGGTACCTTTAATCCTGTTCTCCAAGATATACTTGGCTTTCCAGTATTCCTCATAATTGGCAGATCTGAAAGCACACTCTGTTCTGGTGCAGTTGTCTGAGTTCTCAGGGGAACTAAGGCTTATTACTGCTAAACCTCACAATTGTTTTTGTTGGAATGCAAATATCTGCACAAAAACTAATATACGGGCTTACAGCATCAATGTATTCATGTATGTTGGAGGTGGTAGTTTTGACGGCACACCAGTCTGTACAGGCAAAGCAGTCCTGAAGCTTCTCTATTGTCTGGCTGGTCCACTTTTTACTGTTCTTTTGGCTGGCTTTACAGTTTTCAGCTTTTAAGCAGGAATAAGGTGAATCAGAGAATGGTCAGAATTACCAAGGTGGGTATGGGAGAGGGCATAATAATCATCTTGAATAGCTGCATAGCAGTGCTCTAGAATATCTTCATCTCTAGTAGGACATGTTATTTGCTATTAATATTTAGGAAGGACATGGTTAAAATCACCCAAAATAATGACTTGTGAGTCTGGGTTGTTTTTTGAAATTTCAGTCATTACATCTGCAAGTCACCACTGCACTTCAAGAGCAATAGCGCAAGGGCAAATGTAAACACGGACCAAAATCAATGAAAGGAACTTGCATGATAAATAAAACGGCATACAGTTTATAATAAACAGTTCTAGGTTGGGACAGAATAATTTAAAAAGAACTGTCACATCGAGGATGGGAGAGCATCATTTAAACCAAACTCATGATTTTGTAAATCATTTTAGAAATCTCTTCCTCGCATTAACATCTGGGTTTATGAGCTATAATCTTTTCACTCTTTTTGTTGAGGTAAAAAGAACAACATTTATTTCTACATCACATTTTCATACATAAAACAGATACAGTATATAAATAATAGAAATATAGAGTCCTTATTTACAGTACAGTATCATTTTTTGTCTATAAAGATGAGTCCAATAAGCTCAGAATGCAATGGAGGACACAAAAAATATAAAAAAAAACCTCAGATAAGACAAAGAGAAAAACAAAATCTGCAGGGATTTCAAGGCAATAAAAACTCCAAAAAACTGAGAATTCTGCCTAACATAAATGTAATTAAGTCATATCTTATTCTTTGTCTAGCTTCATACTACAGGATTCAATGCAGTGTGTCTCATTTATAACAGTTCTAAAGACATGGGTAACCAATGTAATGATGCTAAAACTAGTGAGATGTGTACTTAGATTTTCTTTTTCTAGTTAAGATTCTTGTTGTTTTATTCTGAACTAATGTGACCTCTTTTAAATGAGAATAAATTATGTTACAGAAATTCCAACCACCCAACCATCATCCCAGTTTAATTCAAAAAGATTCTTCAGTTATATCTAAGTCCTTGGAAATGATAAACTCTACCATCAGAGCTGCCCCAAACCCTAGTGCCCTCCTTAGAAAATAGGATCTTTCTTACATATGTTGTGGTCCTGCACTAATGTTATTACCATGTTTTCTGTTGGGTTACTTATTGCCTTTAGATTACTGGTTTCCTCTTTTTTCTTGTATTGTTTATACTGCAACATATCCTCTTGTCTTGTGTTCTCCCATTCCTCCAATCCGAACACATCTCTCCAGTTCTGATGTCACTACATTGGTTACCTATGTCATTTAGAATTTACTTTAAAATACTGCTTATGGCTTACAAAGCCTTACATAATCTCACTCCATTCTATATTTCAAAATGTCTTTCACCTTACACTACAAACCGTAACCTTAGATCTTCAAATGAGTGTCTGCTGATTATTCCAAGAGCTAAACTTAAAAGAAGTGGTAAGGCAGCCTTCTGCTGTTATGCACCTAAAATCTGGAATAGCTTGCCAATAGAAATTCGCTAGGCTAATACAGTGGAGCAATTTAAAAAACTGCTAAAAACACATCATTTTAACATGGCTTTCTCATAGCTTCATTTTTGTTTAATCCTGATGCTCTGTATATTCAATTAATTATCATTACTATTCATGGTGGCTCCAAAATCCATACTAACCCCTACTTTCTCTTCTGTTCTTTTCCCCGTTTTCTGTGGTGGCGCCACCTGTTTTCTGTGTTGTTGATCTGCGCCACCACCACCCGATCAAAGCACTGTGATGTCCCTACATTGATGGATTAAAAGCCAGAAGTCCACATGACAGTCATCATCAAGTTCTTCCATGTGAACCCTGAATACAATGAGTACTGATTGAGGTCATTTATGTTAGGTAAAATGCCTAGAGGGGGCTGGGCGTCTGGAGTTTTTTTCTGTCATCCCTGGGCATTGGACTTTACTTTTATTCTATGTTAATTAGTGTTCCCTAATTTTATTTTCTTATTTATTTTGTCTTTTTTTCTTTCTTCATCATGTAAAGCACTTTGAGCTACATCATTTGTATGAAAATGTACTATATAAATAAATGTTGTTGTTTTTGTTCTCTGCCAGAGTTTCTTTGATCAGCAGATTGAAATATCTGACACTGGTTTACTTGTTTATTTGGTTGTCCACTTTTTAAACTTTTTACCATATACAATACATGGCTATCTAATTAAAACAACTGTATCTAGTGTTAAATACTGTACTTCACCATTTTAGATGCAGTTGCTAGTGTGGTTATAGTGCTATGAAGTGAAACAACAGCATCTTCCTTTTGTTGGATGTTAACAGGAAATCTGTTTACTAATATTGAGCATCTCCATACGTTTTTATGTTTTCTAACATTACTTCAGCTCTTTCCCAGCTTCCTGGCCACATTTTTATTTGTTTGCTTTCTGTCTACTATAGTTGATTTTAAACAGGACTCCATTTTTGGGTTTATGCAATAATGCACTGTTGCTGCTGCTTATTGAAAGATGGATGGGTAATATGTAATATCAAGTTCATTGTTTAGTAACTAACTTATCTATTCTGTTTTACTACATTTGTTACTTTTATATTTTTTAAATTTGTCTCATCAATAAATAATTGATCAAAAGAGAGAGAAGTTTGGCAAGGTTTCTTTTTTGAGAAAATCTGTAATTTACATGTATTGGAAAGTTTAACTGGAAGATTCTATTTGAGGCAGGTTTATGAAAAAACGTAATATATTACAAATAAGTAGGGGTCAATACCAAATATTGTCCATATTATAAATATTGCATACATTCAGGGAAGCAGAAATATAGTATTGTCTTGTACAAAAGCCAATGACAGTAATATGTCTTACTTTAAATATCTCCTTGCTGATACCATATTGTTGAACAATTGGATTCTACTTGACAGAATCAAGTACAAAAGACTGTGCATAGACATAAGTGGAATAGGATTTTTTCTCATAGCTAGCCATGCATTACTGCTGCTATATGATTATTTCCATAATTTTATATCCAGTAGCAGAATTAAAAATTAGTTAAATAATTGTATGTTATAATGAACAAGAACCTGAACTAATGGTCAAAAGGAACAAGAGAACATTTGTCTTTAAGAAGATATCAGCAACACCTATTCCTAGTGAAAGAAGATTGATAATCCTAACATAAGCAGAGAAGATTAAGTTAAAAAAATGGCAGCAGTATGACTTCACTTACTGTGCGTAAAAATTTCTTTTATAGAGGTTTTTATATAGATTACAATTTTTTACTTCACATATTTTGTTTATTCTTCCTGTCTGAATATTTCTTGAGATGTCTAGAATAATTCTTGAATATGTCATTTTCTAAATGCAAATGTTTTCATAAACTAAATATCTGATTTAAGTGGCTTATTGTGTATATAATTAATAAAACTAGTTAGGAAAAAAAACATGCTGAGCCCATGAGTGGTGACACTATCAACTGTGCCACCATGCTGCTTCATTTAAATTAATCTTACATTTATTTAAAAACTGTTAGAGTACATTTTGTATATATTACATCATCTGTTTTGTGCTCCTGGTCTATTGTCTGCAGATGTTTTAGAGTATTTGAGTTTTTTTTTCAATTTATTGTTTTTGATTTGTTTGAATAGGTTTCCAGCAATAACACTTTAAACTATAAACCATTTACATAAATGAACACACAAATTAGGTTAATTATTCAATGAACAGAGGAAATTTCAATTTGATTAACATAAAATCATGATAATGAAAATCCATGGACATTGTTTGTAACTGAGGTATGACTAGTTGACTTTGGCAGGAAAGGAAAGCAAAAATTTCAGACAACAGCATTTATTAGAAAACAAACAAGCAAACCAAAAGAAAGCATATGGCTTGCGGTGAGTTTTAACTGATAAGGTCACAAACAGTTCTTGTGGCCACTGGTATAACTGGGGGCCTCCAGAACCAAAGAGCTGTCTTGCCAGACTTCCACAAAGTCAGCCACAAAAATATATTTAATATATAAAATAATTTTAACTTTTACAAAAAAGAAAAAACATTTTAGGTATTTGGCTAAACAAAACAGTGAAAAAGTGGTGTGGCACATTGCTTGACAATACTGGCAACATACAGGCGATTATGAGAAAATATATCATGATAAGAAAAATAAAATAACTAAATGGTGCCTAAATCAAGCAACTAGCACAACAGGCCATTGCCAAACTATCAAAGATAAAATCTATACTTAAAGAATCAGTGTAAGAGGGAATTGGTGAAATGCTGCCTCTGTTATAAACAGAGCAGATTGCTGTACGTCAGGTGAATTATTTTTGTTGTTTTCTATTGTTATTCCTTTTAATGAATGCCACCATGTTGTTGAGAGCAACTGCACCCTGTTATGAACCACCACATACAATATTTGATTTTTGAAACCAAAAAAGACTACATTCACAATATAGCTCAATTCCCATTTTTTCACTCATACAGTATACTGTATAAAAAAAATCTGATTTCTTAGAGAAGTAAGATGAGAAAAAAAAATGTTGTGGAATCAAATGTGTGTATTTCAGGATGTATTTACACTGTTCTTGTAACAACTGTTTTGCAACAAAGCCATCTGCTTCAGTGTCACTAGTCATGTCTCCTTTTCTTTGGTCCACTTGTTTCTAGGTGCAAAAATACCAGTATGGATAAATGCACTCAGACCAACAGCTTTGATTTTTTATTTCTTGATTCTCTTCCTTGTCACGAGGGATGCACAAACTAGTGTTTCTTCATGCCAGTCCAAAGCCTGGATAAATGGGGAGGGTTACATCAGGAAGGGCATCCAGTGTAAAAGTTTGCCAGATCACTACGCGGAGAACAATACAGATTTCCATATCGGATTGGTCTAGGCCCAGGTTTAACAATGGCTGCCACCAATACTGTTAACTAACAGGGTGCTGGGAAAAATTGGGCTATGGTTGGCCAAAGGAGAAGAAGACGGGGAAGGCAAGTCTGAAGAAAGGAGGAGAGAAGGAAGGTGGAAGGAGAGTGGAATTAAGGGTCAAAACTTTGAATGTTGTCAGTATGACTGGTAAAGGGAGAAGGTTAGCCAAATATGATGGCGAGAAGGAAGGTTGATATATTGTGCGTGCAAGAGATCAGATGGAAGGGGAATAAGGCCAGGTGTATCAGAGGTGGTTTCAAATTGTTCCACCATGGTGTGGATGGGAGGAGAAATAGGGTAGGGGTTATCCTGAAGGAAAATAATGTCAAGGGAGTTTTGGATATGAAAAGAGTGTCAGACAGAGTCATGATTATGAAGCTGGAAATTGAGATGTGATGATGAATGTTGTTAGTGCATATGCCCTGCAAGTTGGGTGTGCAATGGATGAGAATGAGGATTTCTATGGTGAGCTGGATGAAGTGGTGGAGAGTGTACCCAACGGGGAGAGAGTGGTGATTGATGTGGATTTCAATGGACATTTTGGTGAAGGGAACAGAGGAGATGAGGAGGTGTCAAGGAGAGGAATAAAGAAGGACACAAGGCAGTGGATTTTCCGATAAGGATGAACATGGCTGTGCTGAATAAGTATTTTAAGAAGGGGAGGAACATAGGGTGACATACAAGCGTGGACGAAGATGCAAACAGGTGGATTATATCCAATGCAGAAGGGTCCCAACTGAAGGAGATTGGAAAATGTAAAGTGCTGGCAGGGGAAAACGCAGTTAGGCAGCATAGGATGGATGTCTGTAGGATGACATTGGAGACAGCAAAAACAGGAAAGGAGTGAGGGCAGAGCCAAGGATCAAATGATGAAAGTTAAAAAAGGAAGAGTGTAAGATGGAGATCAAAGAGGAGGCAAGACAAACACTAGGTGGCAGTGAAGAGTTACCAGTTAGCAAGTCAACTACAGCAGAAGTGATAAGTGAGACAGCTAGAAGGGTGCTTGGTGTGAAATCTGGAAAGAGGAAGGAGTACAAAGATACCTGGTGGTGGAATGGAGAAGTACAGGAGAGTATACAGAGGCAGAGGTTTGCGAAGAAGTGGGATAGTCAGAGAGATGAAGTAAGTAGACTGGAGTACAAGGAGATAAGGAGTATGGTGAAGAGAGAGGTGGCAAAGTATAAATAAAAAGTGTATGATGAGTTTTATGAGATGTTGGACACCAAGGATTGAGAAAAGGACCTGTACTGATTGACTAGACAGAGGTACCAAGCTAGGAAAGAAGAGCAATAGGTTATTGTTATAAAGGATAATGTTGGAAACGTACTCACGATTGAGGAAAGTGTGTTGAGCAGATGGGAAGAATACTTTGAGAGGTTAATGAATGTTTATTGAATGAGAGAGAGACAGTTGGGTGATGTGGAGATAGTGAAGCAGGAATTGCAGCAGATTAGCAAGGAGAATAGTTATGAAGAGGATGAGGAATGGGAAGGCTGTTGGTCCAGATGACATACCTCTGGAAGCACAGAGGTGTTTAGGAGAAATGGCAGTGGAGTTTTTAACCAGATTGTTTGCTGCAATCTTGGAAAGTGAGAGAATGCCTGAGGAGTCGAGAAGAAGCATACTGGTACCGAATTTTAAAAATAAGGGTGTAGTAACTATAGAGGGATAAAATTGATCAGCCACAGCATGAAGTTATGGGAAAGAGTAATGGAAGCTAGGTTAAGAAGGGAGATGATGATTAGTGAGCAGTAGTATGGTTCCATGCCGGGAAAGAGCACTACAGATGCAATGTTTGCTCTGAGGGTGTTGATGGAATAGTATAGAGAAAGTCAGAAGGAATTGCATTGTGTCTTTGTGAACATAGAGACAGCATATGACAGGGTGCCTAGAGAGGAGTTTTGGTATTGTATGAGGAATTTGGGAGTGATAGAGAAATATTGTACACTATTACTGTTACAATGTGTTCTTGGCAGTCTAATAAGGATAATTAAAGATTAAGTCCTTGCATCCTTCGATTTGAAGGCTCCTACTATAATTATGTCATCTACCATGTAAAGGAGTAACAGATTAGTAATGCTGCAGTGGACACAGCGTGCTCCAACAGAATACCAAGAAGAGAAACATAATAAAGGAGGGTCAATAACAATTGTTTATTAATCTTTGGAATGTTAAATATACAAGCATCTTCAGATAGAAAATTTTTGCATTGATAAGTTTAACTAAGAAAATATTTTTAGCAAATCAAAAGATGAGTTTCTCTGTGCAGCTCAGTATGAAGGATCTATATGATATGTTTTTATCAATTGCATCAAATGACACATGATACAGTATGTGAGACAGGCTGCTTTTACAAATTTAATTTTATAAGACCTTTATTTATCACATTTAGCGCATAATGACCCTGATGCTCTTGGCTCTCTGATTCAGTGTCTTAGCAGTATTATAGATCATATCTGACTGGATGAGTACAAACATTCTCAAACTAAATAAGGAAAGAAAAGAAGTCTAGTATAAGAGTATTAGAAATAAACTATATCCCTTAGGTTTAAAAATCAAATGAGAGGTAAAACATTTAGGGGTAATCATTGACTCTGACCTAAACTTTAAATCGCACATTAACCAGATTGCTAGGACTATACTTTTTTACATAAGGAAGATAGCAAAAGTTAGACCTCTTATAATTTTAGAAGATGCTGAAAAATTAGTTCACACTTTTGTTTTTAGTTGACTAAATTACTGTAATGCACTCCTAACAGGACTATCTAAGAAAGACATCAATCGGTTGCAATTAGTGTAGAATGCAGCAGCCAGAATCTTAACTAGATAAAGAAAATCTGAGCACATCTCACCAGTTGTAGCGTTGTTACATTGGTTACCCATGTCATTTAGGATTGACTTTAAAATACTACTAATGGTGTGCAAAGCCTTAAGAAATCTCGCTCCATCCTATATTTTGGAATGCCTGGCCCCCTACACTCCAAGTTATAACCTTAGATCTTCTAATGGTGATCTGCTTATAATTCCAAGAGCTAGGCTTAAAAGAAGTGGTGAGGCCACCTTTTGCTGTTATGCACCTAACATCTGGAATACTTTACCAATAGAAATTCACCAATCTAATACTGTGGAATATTTTAATAAACTGCTTGTGGTATAGCGGGTTCACAGCTCCCGTTAAAAAGGCCAGTTTTAATAAATAATCACCGTACTCGCGGCTTAGTGAGGAGGCGTGGTGGTGTGTGGCCAAAGTGGTTCTTGAGGAGTTTGTGGTGTGGGCATTTCTCACCCAAGTGTACAGGTGAGAGGCGGTCCATCTCCGTAATTGTTCCCAGGAGCTGCTGATTGCCGCGACTATCACGTTCCCTTCATAAATAAGAAGAGTGAGTTGGCTAGTGAAGAAAAAAAGAAAGGAAAGAGGGAGAAAGACAGAGGTTGCAGGAGAGCAGTGTGGCGAGGGTGCCGGTGTGAGCGAGTGAGTGCAGGCTCGCAGGTAGGCAGCTGGAAGGTGAGCCCCAAGAAGGGTGTCTGGCCAACACTCTATGGCAGAAGGGAGCGGTCGCTCCAGCTGAGCGAGCAAGGAGCTGGAGTGACCAGTTGAAGGACGGCTGGCTGCTTAAGGCCGTGAAGGCAGCGGGAGTCGGGAGGCTTGGTGGGTGAAGTCCTTGATGTAAGTGCCCTGGTCGTCAAGGAAACCAAGTCTCAGTTTGGGTTGAGTGCGCGACCAAAGCCAGGGATCAGGAGGCCTCCAGACCAGTCGAGCAGAGAAAAGTTAAGCTGCTGAGAGGGCGACTCTCCTGTTGCGGGGCCCAGACGGGTGAAGCAGGAGAGACGCCAGGTTAAAGTCACCGGGCTCTGAATTGTGTTTTAAAGGACTGCTTCCAGCATTGTGTTTTAACCTCGTTTTTAAAGGAGTGTTTTTTGTATTTATTGGTTTTTACCTCCATTTCACAACTGTTTTAATGGATTATTTATTTGGAGACTTTTGGAGAGCACTCCACTTTATTTAATTTGAACACTGTTTTTGATTGATTGTGTTTTAATAAAAGCACTTTGCACTTTTTATACCATCCCCTTGCTCGATTGTTGTGCCTCACTGCAAGCTCATCAGTGACATTACCGACGGTGCAGGGTTCAAGGGCTCCCAGACAGAAGATTGGAGCATGGAGTCGATCCCGCATCATCACACTGCTAAAAACCCATTTTATTAATTTAGCTTTTTCATAGCTACATTTTAGTTGTACTTGTAATAGACTATATAGGCATAGAATTATCTTATTCTTCAGGGATTTGCAGTTTTTATTAATCTACTTTTCTCTTCTATCTTTTGCGGTTCTTTTGTGGAAGCGATTTGTGCTAACACCACTTAATCAAGGCTCCATGCAGATTCATCCTTATAGACTTACAGTACATCATGACATTATATATAAGGACACTACTCTTCTATTGATATATATCTGTTTCTTGATCGTTTAGATTTATTTGTTTTTTTCTTTCTTTGTTACTTGTTCTTTAATATTATTGTCTAATCTTTGTTTTTCTTTTCTTTGTAGTTTGTGTTTGATATCTTGTAAAGCTCTTTGAGCAACATTGTACAAAAATGTGCTATATAAATAAATGGTGTTGTTTTTGTTTATTTATTGAAAAGTGGTCTATCACTTCCCAACCACAAATGGAGAAAGTGAAGTGAAGGTTGATGTGTGTGTTCCTTTGCTGATGTATTATCTTTTTTCATAAACTGAAATTTATCTCTTCATATTTCTGGCTACTTGACTTAAATATGAAAAAAAAAATTCCACAAGGGCCTATTTAAATATTTTATATGTAAAAAGGACTTTGAAATCAGCTCTAACCTTAGCCTCCAAAGCTAATATAAAGACTTAAGAGCAGGAATTATGTGGTCATGACTTCTAGTTCTGCTCATGGCTCTTGGAGGAGCATTTTAAATTAATGTAAAGTTAAAAGTAAAACAATTTGAACTGTATTACAGTTGTCGGTTCTGCCAGAAATAAATGCGTGAAGTAATCTTTTTGTTCTGCTGTTTGTTGTTCAAAGAAATACTGACATAACCTTATGAATATTCATGTAAATGGTTGTAAGGAAGTGGAAATAGAATTGGAGGAAGTCAGTAGTTAGCATGTTTCACGATTAATCAGTGTTTGTTATCCCCATCGAAGCAAAGACTGTTAGTATTATTTTAAGTTAATTGGATAAGTATATAGCAAAGTATATATTTTAATTAAATTATTTGTAATTTGCTTCTTTTCAGTTTCACTCTAACTTCATAAAATGAAAATAAAATTGACTCTATGAATCTTTTGTGAAGTAGAATCTGGCTGCTGTTTAGTTTCTGGTTTAAACACCACAGACGAGAACAGTACAGTAAATAGGCTCTCAGCAGTCGGGATTCTGTTTTGGTAGCAAGTAGGATTGTGTTATGAGCGACATCGACAAACTCTCCCATGCCGACTCTGCAAGCGCACGGATGTTCGCATCATCTGTCAGCACAGCAGGGAGGGAGGACATACAGGTTTGCACTCAGGTGTCCACTCTGAAGATGATCTTATCACTTGGGGAACACCATTTTCCCTCAAAATTCCTGTGCCTAGAAAACAAAAGCAGTCAGGGTTAATAGAAGATCGTGATGCCATCTTTGACTGTTATCTCACATTTGACGATTATATTCCAAATATAAATGCACTGGAACAAAGAGATCACTGCATAGATGCTCAGCCATGCCTTGATTTTTTTTCAATCCGCCGTCTCAGCACTATGCACAACCTCATAATCAAACCACAGTGAATCAAACTCAGATACTTTCAATAACATACTTTGCTAGGTACCTAGCACGCTGTGAGTTGGTAAATTTAGGACAGCCAGTTTGATGATCGGCCTGAGAGGTTCTGGGCTTGGAAGTCTTCATTCACTAATGCTACTGGAGGCTTGTGGCTCTTGGCATGGAAATGGACCTGCTAACAAAGTGTTTGGGAAAGGAATCATCTGAGCATGAAAAGAGAATCCGTCAAGTGCACATCAATAATCCAGCAGTAGCCCTCAGGACAAATTGAATGAGTGCTATGCTGCACCAAAAGTAATTGAAGGTGCTCTCTTTAAAAGGCTAGACATTTTTCCAAGAATCTCTAGCAAAGACTATAGCAAGCTTGCCAGAGCTAGGAGATATTTTAATGGAATTTAAGTCAGCAAAAGAAGATGGCTACTTACCCAGACTTGCCTTCTTAGATACTGCCGGTGGTGTAAATCCCATTGTAGAGAAGCGTCCACACGCTTTGCAAGAGAAATGGATGTCCCGTGGTTCTAAGTATAAAGCCAATAATAAGGGACACTTTGCCCCCTTTTCTTTTTTCACTGGATTATATGCCAAGAAGCACGAGCCAGGAATGACCCTAGTTTCATCCTCTTCAGTAACCACAGCATTCCAGCAAGAGAAAAATCATTTTACCAGCGCTCACACTCAAGAATTTCCATATCTGCACATAAAACAGATGTTGACACAAAAGTTGATTCACCGGCAAATGTTCTCTCAGTGCAGAATGACAACTCAGACAAAAGATGCCCTATTCGCAAGAAACCACACCCACTTAAAAACTGAATAGGATTTAGGGCAAAGTCTTTGGAAGAAAGAAAGGTCTTTAATAAGACAACAGAATCTGCTACAAATGGTATGTATCCACTTCTCATCAAGCTAGGGACTGTAAAGTGCCAGTTAAATGTGTAGAGTGTGACAGTGACTGTCATGTCTCAGCAATGCACCCTGGTCCAGCCCCTCAAGATTCAGAAGCTACAGTCTCAGCAGCAGATAATGGACCAAAGCCTGTGATGAAGCCCTGTTACTCAGGTCATGTGCCAAGATTTAGTCTGGGTCCTTGTTGGTGAGGTATGTCTTCGAGGTGCACACAAGCCAAATGTAAGCTCATTTAAGAATAATGTTTTATTCTATGGGCAACTAACTTACCTCGCTTCATGTGAAAGTTTCATTCATCTGCAGGAAGGGAAGCTCCATGGTGGGGAGAAATAAAACACCAGCAGTATATATGGAAAAAATACTTCAGAGTACAGCATTGGGTGCACAGTGTTCAATCATATGTTAAATGACAATGATCTGGCTCCATTAATTGAAGATTCAATGTTTTTAAATATTATGGACTGTGAAATGCATAGGGTTGAAGTCAACAGTTGGGTAGCCTCACTCCCATTTAAAGTGTCCAGACAATGACTCCCTAATAACCATGAACAAGCTATGACTCAGATTGCCTCTCTGAGCCACACACTGAATTGCAAACCTGAGATGAGAGATCAGTTCCTGACTTTTATGTGTAAAATTCTTGAAAATGATCATTCAGAGCTAGCACCAACTCTGATGAACAATGAAGAATGCTCATATTTTATATTTTTTGGGGTTCATCATTCTTAGAAATCAAATCAAATTAGGGTTGTCTTTGAGTCGAGCTTTAGAAGGGAGCGAGTAGCATTTGTAGCAGACATTCAACAAATGTTGCACTGTTTCATTGTGAGAGAAGACCATAGAAATTTCTTAAGATTCCTGTGGTATAGAGATAACAACATGTCTAAAGACATTGTGGAGTACAAGATGAAAGTTCATGTCTTTGGCAACAGTCCTTCACCAGCAGTTGCCATTTATGGACTTAGAAGGGCAGCTGAAGCAGGTGAACAGGAACATGGCACAGACGTACGGCAGTTTGTTGAGAGACACTTTTATGTGGATGATGGACTTATGTCCTTGTCTTCAGATGAAGAAGCTATTAACCTCTTAAAAAGAACTAAAGATTCACTTGCCGATTCAAATAATCATTTGTACAAAATCGCTTCTAATAGTCCAGTTGTCATGAAAGCCTTTTCCTCAGAGGATCATGCTGAAGGCATAAAGGACTTAGACTTCAGGGAAGATACAGAGCCCAGTCAGTGCAGTTTGGGAATTTGCTGGGAAATAGTAGCAGATACCTTTACATTCAAAATGTCAACAAGTGATAAGATATTCACACTGCGAGGTGTTTTATCCATGGTTAATAGCCTTTTTGACCCCCTTGGTTTGGTTGCTCCAGTGACCACACAGGGTATGGCTTTAATGCGCGAACTTTGCTGCAATGTCTATGAATGGGACAGACCATTTCCAGAACAAAAGCGACAGGAATAGGAAACTTGGAGGAATTCACTGCAATATTTGCAATATCTGCATATTCCATGTATGTATACTACCAGCTCTATATTTAATGCATCATGCAAGAAGCTTTGTGTGTTTTCTGATGTGTCTGCTAAAGCCATTGGGGCTGTGACCTACATTAGAAATATTAGCAAAGAAGGGAAAATTGATGTGGGCTTTGTCTTTGGAAAAGCCAGGCTGGCTCCTCTATATGAGCCTACTATTTGATGGCTCGAGCTGTGTGCTGCAGTAACGGCAGTGGAAATTGCAGATCTCATCCTCCGTGAAATAGACTTACAGCTGAACACAGCTAAGTTTCACTGTGACAGCAAAGTTGTCTTAGGCTACATACACAATCAGGCTAGACACTTCTATGTGTTTGTGCACAATAGAATTCAGTGCATTCGTCAGTCAACAAAGCCTGAGCAGTGATTCTGCATACCTTTGAACAAAAACCCAGTGGATTATGCATCTAGGTCCATCAGTGCGTCATATCTGGCAGAGGCAATATGGTTTACTGGACCAGCTTTCCTCTATAAGCACCATGAAAATCAACAAGAGACATCAGTATTTTTTGAGCTTGTGAACTCTGACAAAGATGCTGAAATACGGCAAATAGTTACAAACTGTGCTACTCACATTTGAGTAAAAGAAGGGCTGACCACTGACCGCTTTAAAAGATTCTCTACCTGGGACTCATTAGTTAGAGCTATAGCCCTCCTTATCCACATTGTTCGCTCCTACAAGGCAGCTCAAAACATCACTGAATGCAGAGGCTGGCACTACTACTTTAAACCACGTACACCTGACGAACTTTCTCAGGCTTCAAATATCATCATTAAGTCTGTCCAGACAGAAGCATATGTGACGGAGCTAAATTTACTTGATAATGGGAAAACTGTAGATAAAAAGAGTTTACTTTTTAAACTCAACCCCAAAGTGGATGAAGGACTTATCAGGATTGGAGGTAGGCTTAAAAATGTGCAACTGGAGGTTGAGTATCCACTCATCTTGCCTGGACACCATCATATTTTTGTGTTGTTAGTACACTACTATCATCAACATGTAAAACATCAGGGCCGTCACTTTACAGAGGGAGCTCTTAGAGCCGCAGGCCTGTGGATAATTGGAGGCAACAGACTTGTCAGCACTATCTTACATATGTGTGTCACTTGCTGAAAACTCTGTGGAAAGGTGACAGAACAGCAAATGGCAGACCTGTCTCTTGAACATGTCACTGCAGCTCCTCCATTCACTTATGTAGGAATGGATGTTTTTGGCCCTTGGACAGTGAATGTCAGGCATATTAGAGGAGGATCAGCAGAAGATAAACGATGGGCAATTTTTATTAAATGTCATCAGAACCTTCAAAAAGGAGATATTGTTTTTCTAAAAAATTAATAAACCGCACAAATGGCAGTGGTCAAAACAGTCTATCCCACCACAGATGGGAAACTGTGGAAAGTAGAACTTAAAACTGCAGACCATGTGTTATGGTGTATAAAATCTGTACATTTTAATTTAATTTTCCATTATATTTTGATCAAGATAAAACAACAGATGAACTACATTAAAGACAAATCAAAGCAGGTTTTCTTACATCTCACTTTTAAAACAGCTGTTTCCAACATTGAAAGGAAGACATTTCTGGTGGTTCAATTACTTTATAACCTGGGAAAGGATGCTGTGCTGACACCCCAGGCTATTGATTACTTTATGGATGGACATTTGGGATAAGAATGTAGTTTACAGCCTGGGAAAAGGGAAACTGAGGCAATATAAAATAACTTTATTATCTGGGAAAGAGTTTGAGCAAAATTCATCAATCACATTGACAGCCAGCCAATCAGGTGCATGTGTTGTGAAACCAAGGCATGACATTTCATAATAAATATGCCTTGGTTTGAAAGAGGAAGGAGAGAAGAGGAGGAGAAGGAAAAGAAGCAAAGAGAAGGAGGAGAAGAAGAGGAACAGACGAAGACAGCATTGGTCGTCAGAAAGGCGTCATGAACATCGATTGCTAAATCAAATGCCTCCCTGGGACATTCATCCTTGTCATCTGTAACTTTTTCATAAGCTTTTCCTAAAGACTATATATATTCAGACTTTCCTATCAGTACCTATTTTCTATTATTCTTTGTTCCAGTGGTATTATTATTATTCTTGTAATAAATACCATGCTGCTTTTAACTTTCTGTGCTTTGTCTTAATGTCTAGAGTGATTGAATTAATAAGTTAGATTTCTTTGAGCACCTGGTGTAGCCAGATTTTTTGCCATTATTTCTGTGCTGCGAGGTTTATAAGGTTGAGAGTGAGGGCGCCACTCAAAAGAAGGGACAGTACGATAAGAAGAAGGTATTCTTGGCTGATAAATGGCCTATAGTCAAGAGTGCTGAGTCTTTGTATGTTTAAATGTATTCTTGTACACCAAAAGTAATATTTAGGTCTGAGATATCACTAAAACATCGTATGTTGTTCGTGCCGATAATAAGTAAGTCTCTTGAAGTGCTGAGTGACAGGCTGATGTGTGGTTTAAAGTGCTAAGTGTTAAACAGCGTGTGTGTGTCATTCATGGGGCACTGTTGTGGTTAGGGTCTGTGTGTGTGTTTATCTATGTGTGTGTGTGTTCATTTTAAAGTGCAACAGTAGACCAACCCGATAACGAACCTGACGAGAACATTTACCCTTGAGAAACAGGTAAAGGGTAAGTAGAGGGAAATACTACGATAATACACCATGATATTTCAAAAACATTACTGAGACCTGCATCAGATGTTTTCTTGCTTTTGTCAAAAAACAATTAAGAATGAAATAAGCTATAATTTGTTCAGTCTAGATTTAATAGTGGCGTCACAGAAGCCAGGCAGGGAGTGTTCTGCCGTGCAGAAAAGCTGTTTGTTGTTCAAAGAAATATTAACATAACCTTATGAACATTCATGTAAATAGTTGTAAGGAAGCAGAAATAGAATTACAGGAAGTCAGTAGTTAGACAGCATGTTTCAGTGTTTGTTAGTCCCATCAAAGCAAAGCCTGTAAGCATTATTTTATGTTAATTGGATAAGTATATAGCAAAGTTATTTTGTTTATTTTAAATCAGTAATTATTTCTAATTTGCTTCTTTTCAGTTTCACTATAACTTCATAAAATCAAAATAAAATTGGAGCAAGGCCCTATCTCCTGACTCTATGAATCTTTTGTGAAATAGAGTTTGGGTGCTGTTTAGTTTCTGGTTCAAACACCACAGACAAGAACAGTGCACTTTCTTGGTTCAGCACATTTATGCACTGTTAATTTTACATATATTTTAGGTGAAAAAAGCATGTTTTACACAGTGGTTTAATATGTTTAACAAAAGATAAACTGGTTAAAAAATGTTTAAGTATAATAAGTTAAAAAGTGACAGGGCTATGTGACTCTCTGTATCATTTCTAACAATTTATAACATTTAAGCTTTTTCCTGTATCTAAAGATAAGTAATCATCTCTCATCCAAACATGTATTTGATTGATGCAGTTAAGGACATAATAGAAGAAATGTCGTTCAGAAACAGCTGTACAGTATATTATCTGTATTGACATTCTCTCATGAGGCTCAGATCCGATTTAAGGCTTTTCGGAGGGTATGCCCTACAATTAGTTTTAGTGTTAATTTCCTATGAGGCCATGTGCTGACCCATGCTAAACTGTATTTTATTTTCATCAGTTACCTATTTGTGAATAACTTTCATGTCTTTCTAGCTATGTTAATGTACAAGATATGCATTTCACAAGTGATGTATGAATTGTGCCTGATTGAAAATGGTTGTCAGCTGTGCCACATTACAACATTTACTTAACCATGATGAAACATTTGTTCAATAAATACTGGAAGCATGCTATTAAGTTATCTTTATTATATTTTGTTGCATGATACTTCCTGCCCACAGCGAGCATTAAAATCTACAAGCCAGTTTACTGTACTATCCTTTTAAAATTATCATCATACATCTTTAGTGGAATTAATCTCAAATACTATCAAAATACATTTTCTGTGTGCCATGCAATGCCTTCTTTTACTACAAACAAATGGAATATGTTATATTAGTGTTGTTAATTTTAAAAACAATACCAAACATGTATTTCAGTTGAATGCTAACTACTTAGCCTAACACCTCCTAGGACATGTCAAAACCTTTGCAAAAATTACACTTATGTTAGAGGGAAACAATAAGATCTTTTGTGCATTTACACCACATATACACCCTGTTCTAATACAGGCAGATGTATCTCTATAGATCAAAAAACGCTGTCACTTATATTTCATTTACTCTTAGGGTAGGTTCAGGATCCAAAAATAATCTAGTATCTTCCATTGGTCCATTTTTTGAAACGTATTCCACTCTCATGGGAAGTCTGGCCTTTCCTCTCAACATAAACTGCATAACAGGATCCAATCCTAAATGAGACACCTTTCCATGACAGTCGTTAATCAAGATTTATACTGAGCCAGTTCAGAAGTCAATCTGACACATTTTTTTCAGATCAACAAAGAAGTCAGAATAAATGTTGAAAGCCCCTGAAGACCAGGTTGGAATGTATAAACTTTTCACAGAGAGAATGGCTGGACAGGGAAGTTAACCCATGCCTCTATAATTTTGAACTATTAGATTAGCACCATGCAGTGCTAACCTAATACCCATAGGGCTGCCACCTTTCCTAAACTAAAATAAGGAAAGCCCAACAACGGTAGAGAAATTTGACCTGTGGAGGGTGGTGTGTGGTACAAGGGTTTGGGGATAGGAGTGTGTGTTTATAATAAACCTCGTCCCCATCATGTTTTGCAAAAAGTATTCACTTTACAAAATGTGTTAATGTTTAAAGTGCATTGACTATATTCATTGACAGTACAAAAAATAAAATCTCACAGCAAAAAACATAGCTCCTAAACATTACAATAGCTTCAGCAACAGCAAGTACATTCTGTTGCAGCAACATCTGTCTTTACTTTTTCTTTTTCCATGCTTATTTTAAGTTGCTTTGACAGACAGAATTTTTTAGTCAGAGAAAGTTTTGAGGTTTAATTTCAGAGCACAAGCTACACCATTAAAGCTTAGATTGTTCTTCACTGTGCGGTAAATATGAGCCATCTCAGCTGTTGTCACCTATAATAAAGATAATCATAAGTAGTAGGCTATTTTATTACATAATATTATATTAAAAGAAATGAAATCGATATTTCTCCAATTAGCTATCATTTTTACATGGCCCTTACACTAGCCATGATTTTGGATATATGTAGTTCTGCCTGAATTATACTCTATATATTTATTAATATTCAAATAAGAATATTCAGAATATAACTGCCTCATTACCATGTCTGCATGAGTAATTGTGGCATACTATGGATGCTTCCTCTCTTGTTAACAGCATGCCTCCTTAAGAAAATAAATATTTCTAAATATTTCTGCAGCCCAGGAGGGCCAAGTAGATAGATCTGACTCCAAAGGGAGCCAATGGATTCTAGCTGCAGACCTCCAGAGATCTGTATGGTTACATGATGGTTAAGATTAAAGTTGTGGGAGAGTTATCTGACTCAAATAGTGCAACAGAGTGTCCACTAAGTCAGCTTCACTCTGCTTCTTTCCAGGAGCTTGCTGCTTGACATCCAGACACTTCCATGTGCAACAGAAAATGCCCCAAGGCCCATTTTACAGTGTGCCTTGTATGCATCTTCTTTAACAAACTCTAGCCATGGATAATGGCATTCGCAGTTGAAGTGATAATGCTGTAAATGCCTCTGTTTTGCGGTAGGACTTGGAGTCATGTTAGAAGCAGAAGCCATTCCCTCCCATACTAGTGCTAACTACTGTAACTGGCTTGTGCAGTTGACCACTGCTTATCTGGCAACAATCATATCCTAAATTAAGCAAATGGAAAGAGAGCTCTATTTATTTAACTAATACACCTTTATATGTTTTATTTTAAAAAATTGATTATAGTTGCTGAATGTAATATAGTTTATTTTCATACTCTTTGAGCCATGTATAATATGTAGAACAAATAGCATTCTATATTGATTTGTTAAGCAACACAAAATATCAGTTTAGAATACAGAACAATTCTGTGCAAACAAAGAATGGGTGGAAACCCTAAATATCCAGACAATTAGATGCTAACTACTGCAGTGCTTAATGATTTGGTATAAATAAATCTATCACCAGCATCATCAAATGTCAAAATGCTTTTGACACAAATACACAATGTCTATATAATACACATTGTCTACATAATTACAGATGAATTTCAAATATGCACTTTTAAAAGTATTTCAAAAAATAGTCTCACAATAAATATTTTGTTTCACCTTGTGTTTTTCACTTTTAATGCACAGAAATAGCTTTAATGTATATTGTAAATAACATGCTAATATCTTAAGCTAGTAGAAATTCTACAACTTTTATATTAGCGTTTTGTGCAGCTTTGGACACTGATGACGACATTACTCTTTTACACAGACTTAAATATTGGACAGAGATGATGATATACATGAACACTGTATTTTAAGGTAGGTTTGTTGTCACTCTGTGCTCTGTCCCAGTGAGTGTTATGGTTTTCACTTAAGATGTAATTTAAAAACTTCACTCATCTATGTGTGGTTCTCAGTTAAATTTATCAATCAAACCTAATGATTTTGTTGTTGTCTTTAATTGTTTCACCAAATTAACACTAGAATTTCTGACTGCAATTGGCATTGTGTTTTTAAATCTTCAGTTATTTCATGAGTGAGAATGCCACTCTCCTGTCCTTCCTTGGTTTTTCCTAAACTGCTGCACTGCAAATACCTATGTTGTTGTAACTTTGAGATTCTATTCAGAAAACAGGACTGATTATATTTTCCTTTGTTTTATTAATATGCAAGACCCCTTATTACCAGAATAAGCAATGCCATTTAACATTGGTAATCTTGTACAAACTGCTGCTTATCTTGTCCGGCACTCATTTGACCAAATTTGCATATCTTTTTCTCCATAACAAATCTTCTTCTGCTGCTGTTATAAACATTGTGGATCATTGTTTCCGAAATGTAAACTTGCTGTCCATTTTCAGAAGCGAACTAGAAAATAATTATCAAAGAAATATCACACATGATTCACATTGATGAAATAAATACTAGACAAATCTAAGAACTGTCAGGAGTCCATTTATTTCAGTTGGATAAAAACAAACTACAAACTCACTTGAAGCAGAATCTCAATGCTTTTTACCCAACTTAGAATACCAAATACGCAATCAGCATTAATTTCATGTGAATAAATGAGAGAAGACACATTTTGGAAGAAGCAAGCTGTAAGTGAAGAACACAACACTGGAAGATGATTCATTCAATGTTTTCACAGACACAGCAGACTCAGCAATGTATGCAAATGTGAGAATTAGCAGTGAGCTTTCTTAATGCAGATGGAAGAACTGATGCAATGTGGCAATTGGACATATATGAACTGCCTTTAAGAAAAAAGTTGATTTAAGTATAACAATATCAAAGTGCTGGTGCTCATATTGAAAGAAATACATACACAATAGCATATAGTGAATCACATACATGGTTTACAACAGATGCATACACAAGAAAAGGAAATTGACTGTTAATTTTTGTAGTTTCATAAATTGTCAGGTCTGCCATGTCTGTAAAACATTGTGCTGTGGACTATGAGTACAGTATGTCCCAATAAGCACTTGCAAAAAATGCCACGTAGAGCAGGATACCACTGTCAAACCTCATCTAATAATAAGGGAAAGCACCAGATCTTTATATAAAACATTTATTCTCACAAAATGTTCTTCAATAACAGTGACATAATGTGGAATACAAGAATACTATAGTAATCCAATGGAAACAAATTCCCAATACAGTAATCCAAAAATGTAGTCAAACACAGAGCATGAAGATCAAATTTTCAAAATATACCAAAGGCACAAGCACAGCAACAATTCACTTAACTCAGCAACACCAGAGTGCATTCATAATGAATCACCAGGAACTGTGGGAGACTCTCTGGATTTATTTGATGGAGGGCAGTTCCACCCACAAAATACACAGAACATAACAAAGGCAGTTTATATACATAAACAAAACCAAAAATAAAGAAAGATGTACATAATGAACATAAAAAGAATAAAAAAATGAACAAAAGAGACACAAAACATGAATCTGAACTCCAGCAAAAGAAGTTCCCTGGCTGAAACATGACAGATTGCAAGTGAGCTGCCTTCCAGCACTGTGCTCTTCACTTTTGGCTTGCTCATTCCAAAATGTGCCAACTTGCCTGTTCTACTTTCCCCATATGCAATTGTTTCTTGCTGTGTACTTTGTATGCTGACATTTTCCCTGTTATATCAGGAACTTTGCACACTGTGGTAATGCATCTGCCAGGCATTACCAGTTTAAAGAAAAAAAGTTTTAAGATTAGTGTATAATACTCAAAACAATAAAGCTTTCTAAAGAGCTGAATTACCGTGAATGTTTAATTTTGCTCCAGCAGGACTGCACTGTGTGACATCAGCGGCTAAGCATTGTATACAGTGAGTAAAGGATTTAAAAAAAAAAGGCCCACTGGACTTCACATGTGCCTGGTCAACGCACATATCTTTATAGCTACCTGCCACTGCAGAATAAGAATTGTGGAGCGTTAGTTAAACGCATACATTATTTCAGTGAAGGGGATCCTGAGTAAAATTATGAAAAAAACAGCTTACTATATAAAATTGGAGAAAGGGTCACCTTGGACAGCTGAAGCATGTCATGGGTACACTCTCGCACACATGCAAGGCTGCCATGTAATTTAATTAAGGCCTTGCAGGGGTGGGGCATAGAACACAATTGGAGCATGCCCATGCCAGCCGCAATTGGAGGACACAGGATTGATTGCAGTAACGCTGCCCAGTATAAAAGGCACTTCCTGCCTCTAAGGGGTTGTCTTTCTTTAGTTTGGTTCTGCCTTTAACTGATCTGAGAGAGTGAGGTGGCAACATTGCACAGCATTTCAGTATGCAATACTTGCTGATGGTTTATGCCTATGTTTGTATATATTTTCTTTTTGCTTATTATATGTATCTCCTAGTCATAGAAAAGGTTTCGTGGAGGTATTTATGTTTGAGTTTTCATGCACTTTCTGTATATACACTTGATTTTTCTTTTTGTACATATTTTGTGGATTATTTTTGGGATGGATAATTGTTTTTGTGCTTTAAGGAACAACTTTCTGAACTGCATATATTAATAGAGGAAGACTGCCTTTCATAGTGCATATACATTTTTCTTTTGATTTGAAGACATTGGATAACACTGTAATTATTGTAAATAATCACATTTTTTTTTTTATTGATTTTTTTTTGTGTTTCATTGCCTATGAACCATCTGACAAAGCCTGTATGACACTGTTTTGTCCCTACACCTGTAAATAAAATTGAGCCTTTTTGTTGAAACCCAATATTTTTGTTGGTCGTCCCAAACAACAACGCTCAGTGTGTAGTTTGGTGTCCACATTCCCACTACACGGGGTGTCATACACACTTTGTACAGAAGTACATTATGCGTCACAACTAAGAGCAGAACATAACCATTGATGATCAGTTATTGTTGATTATATGTTGATGTCCTTTTATGCAATGCAAAGCAAGCAAACCTGATCCAATTTGGGATAGTTGCTATTTTATACTGACACATACGCATTCACTCACAAATTCACAGGCGAATTAACCTAGAGCAGCGTTTCTCAACC
This sequence comes from Erpetoichthys calabaricus, assembly GCF_900747795.2. Classification (NCBI taxonomy): domain Eukaryota; kingdom Metazoa; phylum Chordata; class Cladistia; order Polypteriformes; family Polypteridae; genus Erpetoichthys; species Erpetoichthys calabaricus. The sequence goes on along the minus strand of NC_041399.2, from coordinate 119,942,227 downwards.
TTTAAGTATTTGCAACCCGAGTTTTCATAACGGTTTTAATCGCGCCCCCCTAACGTTTTTTTGAATCCCTAATAAAATTTATTCCTATATTTTTTGCTGCCGATACACCACTACAAGTTTAAAATTTCCCTACGAATAGCGAAATTACGGCACATAGAGCAACATTCGCGCCCTCTTTTTTTTGTTACTAGGGGGGCGCGACCCACAGTTTGAGAACCGCTGACCTAGAGCTTGAATCCAGACAGCAGTGCTATGCATGTGACTTCAACATATGCTGTAGCTATAAAATTGCAGGACTTCAGAAAGTGGAAGGGAACCATTTGGCCTACATCAACAGAATTATTTTTCATGTTCCAAAGGACCCAAACAGAGCTTTATTTTCTTCATAATGCTTGAGGATGCTGTTAACTTTATATTTTATTTTCCTTTTCTGCACTGTCAACAGGCCATATCTTTTGTAAACATGAACAAATAATAGAATAATGTTATCATATTCTAACACAAGGCCCTGAGTGACCTTAGTATTAATGTTTACTTACCAAGAAATATGTCTTTGTATATGCAAATTGCGTATGTTTACGTACTTTACATTTTCTATATTTGTATGTCTTCTGAGCTTATACTCAGTGAAAATTACTTTATGAGAATAAACTGAATTAAATCCAATATTTTCAACAAAAATAATAAAATAATAAAACAATAATTTAAAAAGAGATACATTTATACAGACAAATGTGTATTTGCATTGTTTTGATGTTAGTTGTGATTTTACATTAAGTCTGGAATTATACAACTGAAATATTTTGCTGTTTTCATCTTGTCTCTCTCACATATTTGATGTGTGTTTTTCAGTCCCTGATGTTATTTTAGATTATCATTTTCTACAAGAGGGAAAAAAAGATTAGCCAACACATGTAGAGTGAAGATATCCCAGGAGGTGGTATTCTCAGCACAGAGACAAATGTAAAATGCCAGAACAGTTAAGAAATGATACATTATAAACAACTGGGTTCATGAAAAGATCACCAATGTCCGTTTTATGTGCAATAGATGGTTCGTTCATTATTACTGATAGCATTCCCAAGAGCTACACCTTGAGAAAAAAACAATTTAAGAGGTTTGACTTTTTGTTCATTTAGTACTGTAAATTTCATTCAAGAATGTTTTTGAGTTTATCCAGCATATCATATACACTGAAAAGCACATGGAATAAATAGCCAAAATGTAAATAAGTCACACTTATGTGATATGTGAATATAATGTATAAATTAATATTGTTAATTATTATAATAAGTGGCTCTATACATTTTCCTAGGTTGTAGGAGTTACCTGGATATTATAGTTATGCACAAGAAAGTTAACAAAAAGATATGTGGAAACATGTAAGTTTCACACACGGAGGGAAGCAGAATTGTAGAATGAAAGGCAGACATACGGTTGGTAGTATATTGTGCTGTATAATTTAACTTAGCCTAAAAATACAGAGGTGTTTATTCCACATCCACCTGCTTATTATTCTTTGATTTATGTTATGATACAATATATTTTGGTAACAGGAAAGAAGGTTAATATGTAAATCTAGACATTTCAGATGAGAGCAGTGGCTTTTAACAACCAAAATCACCAATCAAGACAGACAACAGGAACTGGTTGTACAGTTTTCATTTGAAAATTTTCATTTTCATTTGGCCAATGGAAAGAAGTAAGAGAACAATAACTGGGGTGCTGCATTTGATCAGAACGTTAAAACACGGGAAATGTACTTTGTTAATACTGGAGTGTTTATTTATTAAAAACAGAACAGTGGCTGACGTTAACAAAAAAGGAAATCCTCAGTCAGTAAACAGTTGTCAGTGAACAGATGTTGAGTTAGGTGAGAAATATTGTAAGATGCAGTAAGCCAGGAAGCTAATTGCATGAAGTGCTAGTTATAATAAAGAAACACCATTTTAACCCCAAACCCAGTGAATATAGATAGATAGATAGATAGATAGATAGATAGATAGATAGATAGATAGATAGATAGATAGATAGATAGATAGATAGATAGATAGATAGATAGATAGATAGATAGATAGATAGATAGATAGATAGATAGATAGATAGAATATATACAAGGATTTAAATTTATTCGCTCCTAAACAGGCCAAATAAAACTGCAGCCAAGTATGTGGCAAAGCTCCATAAATTAGAAGTGAAAGCTAACATTTATAAACACTTGTTTGTACTCCATGATTTTATCACCCAGTATCATTTTTTTATTTTTGCAATTTGCCCCAAATTACAAGGTTATTTAAAAAGAATGTCCCTGCTTTAAATTATATTAATTCTGGTTATTCAACTCACCAAAAAGTGGTTTGCACCAAGTGAAAAGCTCTCTGAGATTCATCTGTCATCATTATTTCTCAGCCAGGGTTTTCTCTTTATTTAATCTTTTTGTTATCTTTCAAATTTGATTTTGTCTATCATGTTTTAAATTCTGTTGCTGATTTTGTCCTTTCTGTGTTTCATCTATTTAGTATTGTACTGGTTATTATTTTTTTGCTGTTTTCTGTTATGTCATCAAAATATATATTTGTTTATCATGTTTTCAACCCTATTTCTTTTATGTGAAGTCCAAGGGGGCTGAGCCACCTAATGATGCGGATGGGGGACTGCTACAAACAGTATATAGCAAGAAACTCAGATACATTATAGCTTCACCACTGAGATTTTATTTCTGGCTTGTCAAATTATGCTTTTTCCAATTGTGGATGTCCTGGTTTGGAATCTCTGTTCTCAAATTAAAATATTGTTTTCTGGTTTTTGGGTCTGTGCAGGCTGAAAGCTCTTTGGGTTCAGACTGGTGTTGCAGTGCAGCATATATTTATATTTTCTATGTTTATAGATATATTTGAACCACACCTGATTTTCTAACGATGTCTAGTCTAATATAAACATCCTAACTAGAGCTGTGGTTCACCATCTAATTGAAGAAACCTTGCATTAAGTTCTGTTTTACATACCTGTAAATGCCGACTCTCCCACATTTTCGGTTCTGCCTGTGTTTCATAAATGTCATACTCTTGCCCATTTCTAATATTTAGACAGTTTTCTGTTATTTCTATTTCATCAAAGTTATGTGCAGCTACATAGAATTTTGACTCATTTGTTTTATTTTTAATACTCCTAGCATTAAGGCAAGCGATTTTTACTGTATTACCTATTCTACTATGGCACTTTAGACCAGAAATTAAGCTACTATGTGTATTTGATATTACACTACTGTTGTTCCTTCACGTACAATTTTAAAACTGGCCTGTCCTAAACTCTCAAAATTCCCTTGTTTAAATGATCCTCAAATAACCTACTCATACACTTTCCCAACACATTGGTACCAATTCTGTTCAAATGTAACAGGTCTCCTACCTGTGCACCAGGAAGGCAACATGTTGTACAAGATTCTATATCTCTGGAGCAAACGTGTGTTTCAATCCCCCTATGGACCGAGTCCCCCACTATCACTATATGTATCTTTCTGGGAACTGTTTTGAGATGACCTTTTGGGGCTCCATGTCCCTGCCTATCACCTCAGAGTAATCAGAAACATCATCCAACTTTACAAGGTCCTGAAAATTGTTGGCAACCTCAGACACTGTCCTTGTTGCACCTAGATAGTGTGTACCTGTTCCCTTGCGCCTACATCTGATTATGGACCATCTATTTTTATCTCTCTGATGCGAAGTCTCCTCCTGTGCCACTATGGAATTGCATACTATCTCCATAAAGGACTTCTGGGAAAGCTCCACCAATTCTTTACTACACTGCAGGCTAGCCACCTAATGAGAAACAATTTTCAGTTGTTGCAAAGTTTTAGTAACCTTGGATTACCACAAAAAAAGTGACAGATAATGGCATGTATTTCACAAGTTCATAGTTTAATGAATTCATTAATCAAAGAAAATAATGAACATGTAACACTCTCACTCTTCACGCCCTCTTAACAGAGAAAAAAGTTGTTCAGATTTTCAAGATGGATGATACAAATGCAAGAAGATGGCATGGGGACAAGAGTTTTCAGTTTTCAAATTATTATCTACTGCAGGCCTATTCAATGTTACAAACAAAAGAGAGCTAAGTATTAAAATCTGGTGGGGTTGTGGTGTGTAAACCTTTTTGCTGGTAAAATGCTACTACTGCAGTTCTGTGTTATTGTTTAAAATATCTGTTTTTAGACAAGTTACATGGCAAAGCCTATTCCTCATCATTTATTTTACAGGTCCAAACTTTAGCATTCCATTGATACAATAATGTTACACAGCATTAGGTATATTTACCAAAACCAATATGATCTCCCTCAAATCCTAAAACACTGATGCAGCTTGGCATCAGCCGTGGAACTATGTGCACCTCTTTTAATGGCATTCATATGAGGAAAAACCTGACTCAAACGCATAAGTGAAATCCAAACATTGTTAAAACTACCAAGGTCAGCCTTACTAATAGTTGGGTACTGATACTGACTAAACCTGAGTAGTCTAAATGTCCACTGCCCCCTCAGACTGCAAGTGTTGCTTTAATGCAAAGAACAACTGCATGACAACTAATTCCATTTGTAATGAGCTCTCATCAATACATGGCAGTACTTCCTTCGCTTTTGCACAGAAAGGATCACAGGAAAACTTCTGCACCTCAATAAGAATATGGAAACACTGGAATCTCCCACTTCAAAGTTTTTAGTTTAAAAAAAAAAGTCTTTCATGATAGGTTCAAGGTGAAGTTCCGCAACTTCACTGCAGTTAGGTCAGATGTGTAGCTTTGTGTTCGATGCACAATGGTACTCCACCAAGTAATCTTCAGACTTCTCCTACCACTGTAATTTTAGATTCAATGAGTAACGCATGCAAGTTGTGGGAGTGGCTGCATGGCTCTAGAAGGACAAGTATGTCGCAGGATTATGGGGTTGACTGATTCCATTTTGTTTCCCAGAGCCCCAAAGACCTGTAGTGTGGCAAATAATGATGACACTTCTGGCTTTGCAATCCTGGCCCCACCCAGTTTGCCGGGGACAGACTTAAGGGATGACATGACCAGAAGCCTGTCATCATTCCCAACCTGGCACTCATGGAGGATGTTACCTACAAGAAGCAAGAGTCTATACAGAATCACACACTTCTTTTTGTTTTGTTTAACACCCAATTTGGGCCAAATTTAGTTGCTTATTAAACAGGGTCTCCCAATCACCCAAAATTGCTAACATTGTCTCTTGATTGTCCACTCTGCAGAGTTCAAGTGTTCAAAAATTATTCATTAAGTCTGTTCTTCTACAATTGCTGCATCCATTTGTGTTTATACTTGCACAAGAAAAACATAATTTCCTTATGGGGTTCACAGAAACTATTCATGACCTTTCCTTTATTGAGCCATTTGACATTATTATTAACAAATTGGTATGCTCTAATGACGTGTCAGCCAGTAGCCACAAACTGGAAGCTGAGGAAATGAAAGTTATAATACACTTAACACCTCACCACTGAGGTCTGCACTGAGCACAGAATGATAAACAATGCAATGTAAAGAACTGCATACAAGGGTAGACAGCATAGCTACCAGCCCTTCTGCTGTACCAACCGTAATAGGGGCACCATCAGTAAGCAAGAGGTTAAACTTTTGCAAATCCCAAGTTCATGTTTATCAAAAAATTAGACAAACTCTTGAAACATCATCTCACCTGTACTATATCCATTCAATGGTGTAAGTCCCAGTAGTTCCTTCCAGATGTACACTGCTGCTACAATCCATTGACTCATCAACAGCAATTGACACTACCTCTGCTTTTTGCAGAGCCTCCAAAAAGCTTTCCTCAGATATTATTGGCAAAATGTTCTACTCTACAATGAGCTGATATGTCAGAGAAGGGCACCTTTTTATTACCTTTCACCTCATCTACAATAGCTAGTATGCAATCTTTAACAGTCTCTGAGTCTATAAAAGGCCTCTTGGGCCTGGCCAAAATTCAAGCTACTCATACTGCAGAGATTGTGGATCAGTCCTGTTATGTAGAAAAAATAATCAAGACCCTTGCGGCTCAGTGTGTAAAAATAATAACAATAACATGCTGCTGTGACATGTAGCGCCTCATCACATTGTACTCCTTCTTCACAGCCACCTTTTCATTACACAATAAACACACAGGCTTAATATTTGTAGTTAAGTCTCTATTCCTGAAACTGTAGCTGAAACATTTTTTTCACTTTGTAAAGGGACATCTCGAATTAATTGTCATTCAATAGCTGATGACATGTTCATACAAAACTGTTGAATAAACTCCATTGGTAAGATTCAATGACTGGTAATCCAGACACACATTTTTTCTACAAGGTAGTTAGGGGAAGGCATTGTCAATTTGAAGCCAATAATGAACAATTAAAATTCAAATTGCATTTTTTTTCTTTCTAAAACCAAAGTAAGACTGTCTGGGACATATTGGTATTGCCACTGCAAAATCTATGCTTGCTGATTTGCTCATACAGTACAGTAGACCTGAGAAGGCTATTGTTACTTATTGATCGGTAGACATATGTGGGCTTTGAAAAAATTAAACATGTGGGCTGCTAGTTAAATAGACCTGACCTATAGCAAGGTTGATGTCCAGGAGACAGAGATCTGTATTTGATTTACTGAAGCCACACCTAAAAACTAACATATAAAGGAAAAAAATAAACAAAAGCTGGATAATGACAAAAAAGCAAAAACTTACTGGCTTTTCAACAGGAAATACAGTTTTTTAGCAGAAAAAAAATGGACATCATGCTATATATTTTTAAATGTTTCACATTATTGCCAGCTACTTTGGAGATTTGGATTGGAATTTTAACATGGTATTTATAATCCTTTTTAGTAGGTGATGCAAAACTTTCCCAATTCTTTTTGATTTATGAAAAAAAACATTTTAACCAGTTAATTATGGTAAAGCAGATATTCTCGCTAATGATCAAATCGTGTTGCATTTGCTTCCTTAGTTCACTGTTTTCAGTAACATCACATGTGACTTCTGTTCTGTGATAAGTGAAAGATGAATGAGCTAGCAATTTAAGCATTGATTATTTTTGTACATTCAGAATCAGTGTAATAAAATTTATTGTTACTTTTAATTTGTTTCTATTGATAACTGGAAATCTAGCATAATTTATTATTAATATTTATTAGTTTCAGTAAGTATGTTTTATTCTAGTACTCTAATGATGACATGGCTAAATGAAACACACACCAACACACAAAACCAAATATGGTTTGAAAAGACACAACCAATTAAATTTTCCAAGATTAAAAATAAAAAACAAAACAGATTTCAATTAAAAAAAAAATACAGCTCTTGATGCATTGCACCAATTTTTTCAGCTCGGGTGAGTTTGTCAGCAGCTGTCATTGTTGTAAGCATGAGCAATTTTTAATGGGTTTGGCTGCTTTTTTTCCAATAAGATTTTTCTTTGTGTATGTATATAGGAGAGGTGAGATTACCTGACAAGAAGAAACTTTTCTAATTATTTTACATGGACTATAGCTTTACTTTGTCACAGCATGTCAAAAAGAGTTGCCTTTGTAACAACACTCATCTTTATATCTACATGATCAGCATGCACAGGATGTGTAATTGTGTACACCAGATTTATGAATATTAGATTAAAAATTAATTTTGAAGACATCTATTCAATTACTGAAATTAATAGTTAAATATGCAATAATTCATCCAGCCAAGTAAAATTCTAAAATCTGCCTCAAATCCACTTCAAATGGCAAAGCAGAGCCTATCGTGGCAGTATTGGGAGCAATACCATTTTGGACTTGTTGATTAACCTTATTTAACTCACTCTACGCATTTTTGTTGATATTGGAGGAAAACCAAGATAACTGGCTGACAACTCACATAGACACAGGGAGAGCATATTATCTCCACAAAGACAATGGCTGGAAGTGAGATTAGGACCTACGATGCTAAATCCCTGAGACAGTAGTGAACACTTCATCCCACTTCTATCAATTTATAAGAAATAAATTATTGAATGTTCTAATTTTCATCACATATAATGGAAAACAAATTAAAGCAGCCTGATAGGATCAACCATGGTAATCTGAGAAAATGCTAAATTAATTTAGGAGGCCCGTAGATAGACAAAAGTGTTAAATTACATGTGGAAACCTCATCTTATCTACCATGGAACATTTTAAAAGCTTTAGTACATAAAGTGACACAAATGTTTCAAAAAGCCTTCATAAACTTCTAAACTTCAAAATGAGACTCTTTTTTGACAGTTAATATTTGCAGACCAATTCAAATCAGTATATCTCACAACAGTTAAGCCAATTAAGCAAGTTTTCATAATACAGGGATGAATTGATTACATGGAAAATGGATAGGAAGATTGATGACTCAGATAAAGCACACTTTGTTTTAAAAACAAACTTAATTATTCTAAGCCGCTGCATGTCAAGAACATGGAATATGTCTCATAAATCTCTACTTTACACATATTCAGTGCCTACATTTCCCATAATAACATGACTTATTATTGGCAATCTGAATGGATATACAAGTAAGATGCCATGCAAATGTATAGAAAACAGTTCAAAGAAGTGTATTGTGTGAATAGTGCAAAATTATAAATGTACAAAGGAATAAACAAGTCAATTTCTCTGAACTTACTTTTAAATTAGAATAATGGATTTAATTACTTTCAAATAATATTGTGTCAAGTCTTGAAGGTTCTTGAAGTCCTACTCTCTACGACAATAATTTATTCCATACTACCAAAGAACTCAGGATTACTTGGGTGCAAATAAAAACTGTCTTTGGGAAATTTAGCATAGCTAAACACAATCCATGATGAGATACAAACATGTACTATTTGTTACCCAAATTAATAAAGAAGAAAATGCTCCATGTACCAATGGTTGATGAGATTCTACTTTGGTCAGTACAAAACTTTGTGTGTGCTAATGACAATATTTCACCTCAGCACAGGCACACTCCTGCTGCCTGATGGGAATTGTAGTCCCTGCTTTGGTGCTGGTTTTGATTTACCTCCTACCTATTATATCCCCTCTTCCCAATATGACATATAGTCTATATTTTAAGTTGGATCAATAGCAAGACACATCAATAATTTCATGAAAATCAGTTTAGCCATTTTTGCGTGATTAGTAATCAAACAAACATTCAGATGGGTTACAATTTTATTTATACATTTTTGGGGTGCTTATTACATTTCTGAAATCCACTTTTTGTTTAAAATTTAGTTCAAAGATTTTCTGACATCTTTAGTTTTTTCATGGGTGCCACCATTTAATACACTATTTGTATACAGTTGCTAGGAAAGCTTCCAGTAAAGAATGACAGAAGATTGTGACATTTGATATAATCAGATCATCGGTAAAAATGTCATTAACACACATTTCCTCATTATCTGAGTTGCAGATTCCACTAAAGACTTTTTGTTTCTTTGTTTAAGATTACTTTGTTTAGATCAGTTTGTTGTTTTTTTTTCTACTCCATCTTGGGCTGAGAATTTTTGCTTCATTATTTGATTTAATTTGACTTGTTTTTGACAATGCTTCATCTTCTGGTCTCAAATTAAATTCAAACTGCCTTTTGGTACACCTAGGTAAGACAGTAATCCCCATTTTATTTTAAACTAAAAAGGTCAAACACCTTTGGACTTTTCTCATAGCTCATACTTCCAAGTCCTGGAATCAGCTTAGTCACTGTTGTCAGGACTCTCTCTAGTGCTGCTATGCCTCTTTTTGAAATATGGAGGACAAATCTGTACCCAGAACTGTATGAGAGGCCTCATTAGTAAGATATATAGCTTAAGCATTACTTGTACTCTACTCATTGTACTATATACAGTACCAGTTACTTAAAAGGTAATAGTAATATCCACCAACGTCTGTCTTACAGCACTGGTGGCATGAAAAACACAATCCTTTTTCTGTCGTTTAATGTACTTGAGCCACGTTCTTCAGCTGATAGCACCTGGGAGCCCAAGTAACATGAAGTTGAGTGTGCAAAACTAGAATATGCATTCTAAATACAGACTCTGTAGAATTTGACTCAATCTCTTTAAATGCAAGACTTGCTTACCCCATTGGTAGCACTCAGTGGTGAAGAGGCACATTGAGAGGCGCAGTTTGTTACATTTGAGCAGTGTGAATTGTGAGATAAGTGCTCTGTCATTAGGACAAAGTGGCTTTTAAATTGTTCAGACACATTTGTCCATTATGTACCTATTTAAGCATTTATTTGTAACAGTCAAGCCTGCTAGCCAATATTGGAGTTAATAAATCAATATACTTTGGTACATGACAAACTACCACTGCAAAGCACACCATCTAATCTTCTTAAGAATTTTAATATCCTTTAAATTCCACACTTTGTTGCTCTCATCCTCCACTTGCAACATTTCAACCTCAGTTTCATTCCAGTCCAGTCAATCTTGGTCTCTGCACTGATTTATTTTCTGAACTAACTTTGATTTCAGCCTCGTCATTTCAGTCCTTTAAATCCATGCCACCAGTTCCATGCATATTAAAGCTGACAGCCTGCCTGCTATTAGTCGATCTACATGTAAATGGGGTTATTATGGATCAATGGTTGAAATCTGGGACTTTAACATGCAAATTCAGCAATACTAATACTATACTAAATACAGTATTTTTCATGTAGATGTTTTTTGTAAAATAAATTTGTGAAATGAAAATTGGGATTATGCTAATAGGTGACTGTCAGCTGTTAGACTCAAGTGTTCCACTGTTGGATTTAACTTTAGAAAAGTGGCAATTTTATCATAGTGTTTGAATGTAACTTAAGAGTCATTATAATAGCACAACCAGAAATCCTTATTTCTAAATTTATTATATTGGTTTTTAAATATTGTTGCAAAGTTAAAAAAATTATACTATGCTTGGTTTCATGTTTACAAAAAAAAAATTAATGAATTCACTAGGATGTAACTGAGGAGAGGGCAAAAGTTTGACATTTTCACATCCCTAAGCACATATAGTTGCTTGTTATCCATAAAAACCTGTAAGCAATCATATGGAAATACTACTGAGAGGTCTTCCATTACCAACTGTCAGCACTAGGGGTGAGCAAGGACCGATGGGAGATTAGAGAGTGATTTTTTTAAAAAGGTTTTGTAAAGACTTCAGCTGGAAATAATTGATCAAAATGAAACTGGTATTGTTTGACAGATACCATTTAAATGCACTCATGTCATATGTCAGCATGTTGCTGGCATGGTCTTTGTTTGCAGAGTGCACATTTGTGTGTAATACAGTTTGTATGCCTAAGATATGCTTATCTCAACTGATATATTCTCTTTAACATACTGTAGAGAAAAGCCAAGCAAAATGACACCTTTAACATACTGTATATTGAGGAATGACACCTTTTAACATACTGTATATTGAGGAAGCAGTGACTGGAGGAGGAACCAGTGATCGCAGACTGAGAAGTACTAACATCATCCTTTGTTTAATGGTTGCTGTTAAGTAGTCATGTGGGAATTTTTTAAGTTTTTTTCCCTTTAGAAGTTTTTTTTTTTTCATTTTCTTGCCTGCACAGGAGCAAATGTTCTTACTTTTGGTACTTGTTCTTGTTATTTGTATTCAAATCTAGTGTTGGCAAGGCAAGGTGAGGCATTAAGCAGGACCTGAAACCAGCAAGTCTGTGATTAAGTATCCAGTGTCATAGTAGATTGATAATGTAAACAAAGACTGATTTGCTCCAGGGTTTACCACTACAGCAGGAAAGGAATGTGCTGACTGTTTCATATGCAAAAAAATTAATGTTCTGTGACTGGCTAGATGTACTTTATCAGCTTATTCAAAACCATGGGGTCTCTTCTTACATTTTCAGATAGACTTTGCTCAGTTACCAAAATGCCAAACTTACGAATATTTACTTGAAATGTTTTGTAAATGAGTGGAAGCCCCACACCACCAACGACAAAAGCAGATGCTACTACAGTGGCTAGGTTCTTACTGAAAGAGATCATATCCAGGTTTTGAGTTCCATTCTTCATATTGTCTGACCAAGGGAATCATTTTGTAAATGCTGTTATTCGGGATCTATGTTAAGGATTACAAACTGAAAAACTTTACGTTTACCATACTTAAATTTCATACAGGTAGAAAAAAAACAATCCATTAAAAATAAATTGGCCAAAATCTAAGCAGAAACTGAATCTAAAACGGCCATCTGTTCCCAAAAAAACTATAAGACTAACTCCTCATAAGGTATTAATGGGAAGACTAATGCAATGACCAGCATCTTCTCCTCGTCTTTGGTATCCATAAGCATTTTTTGCAGTTATAAACAAGTTGTTACAATACTGTTTAATCATGAGCAAAAATCTGAAGTCTTTTTACCTGCAGGTGAAAGTTGCTGTTCCTAACCCATCAGAGGTAACGCCAGATAAACCAGGAGACTGGGCTACAAACAAACCAACTGGAATGTGTCATATCAGGTACTTCCAACTACTACCTCAGCACTGAAACCAGTTTGGGTTCTTGCTTCCCATTCCAATCTTGCATTCCCATATATATATATATACTGTATGTATATATATATATATATATATATATATATATATATATATATATATATATATATATATATACAGTACATTTTGTGAACAAGGTGAACACATGTTCTGCATGTCGTGCACACTTTCAAACATTTAAAAGACCACACTGCAGTTGTCCTAGTGTCCCACTGCCTTGTCTCTCTTCCCCCAGACATTCACTGCTTTATTCTTTATGCTTCATTATGCTGTTTTCAAATACAGTTTCTGTTTCTTTCAGACCCTGTGCAACTTTGTGACCCAAGCATTACAATATACACACACAGTATATTATAATAGACACATATGTATATAACATTCATGTGTTATTAAATTTCATATGCAAGTGCAAGCAGATCAGTCAGGTGCTTCATTCACATCTCAGAGGAGGCAGTGTACCACACCTGCACCCAATCAAGCCATACAAAAGAAGCCTACAAGGCAGAGAGAAGAGGATCGGGGAGAAAGAAAAAACAGAACAGAAACTGAGAGCTGTGGGAGTAATATCAGATGATGAAGTAGGACGAGCTAGCCTGCAAGTTAGTGATGGGCAGCTTGATCATTAGCCCCATGGAGGAGCTAAAGATCAGTGCTCTGGGGCGGATCGTCCACGCTGATTATTTTTAGAGGAGTGGGTGCGATCATCGTGGAGTCCAAGTCAGGGACAACCGACCCTGAGCGGTTTGGCTGATGCCAATAGAGACTGTCAAGACGAGAATACAGTGGTGAGGACCATGGCATGTCAGACGATTGTGGAGCCTCGGACGTTAACGCTTCCGCCACACCTGGAGGTGTTGGCGGAAGGACTAACGAGGACACCCAGAGTACTTCCGGGTGCTCATGCAGCACTTCTACCACACCAGGAAATGCCGCAGGAAGTACATTGGAAAGCACCTGGAGCACGTCCAAGTGGATATAAAAGGGAATGCCTCCCTCCAGTCAGCAGCTGCTGTCGGGAGGAAGAGGACAGAGCTCGGCAGAGAGGAGTGGAGGCGGAGAAGGACTAAAGAAGAGGGTGATTGGTGCAGGAGCACTGTGTGCTGTGAACTTCGTCTGTAAATAAATGTGTGCTTTGTGGAACTATCGGTATGTGCCTGTCTGTGTCCGGGACTGGACTTCCACACCTTACAATAAGAACTTTGTGTCAGCCATTTATGCTCACAATCTCATTCTTTTTATAAATACCCAGAGTTCTTGTTAATATTTAACAATGGGAATGTACACTGACTTGTAAATCTAAAG